>NW_020447211.1:186055-206291 GCF_003343035.1 Apteryx rowi | reverse complement strand
CCTGCCCGCCTTTTGGCAAGGAGGCGGCAACGTTCTTCCGCCCGCCGGCACAGGAGCTCCTCCGTGCCCCTTTCTGCCCGGGGGCCCTCGGGGGCGCGCCAGAGGGCGCGAAGCAGGTCCCCGAGGAGGGACCGTGATGGCCACCGTCAGTCTCAGCCCACAAGGGCCGACGACTCCTGGCTCCGCACGGTCAGGGCGGAGCAGCGGGGCTTGGGCGACCACCGAAGGCGATGACAGGCCAGCTCCTAGCTCCGAGTGCYGACGCCAGGCCTTCTCGGGGAGGACCGAGCGGTCACACCGGAGAGGAGGCCACGAGAGCTGGGATTGCTCCCAGAATAGGTGTCAAGCACATGGACAATGTCAGCAGATGGACTGTCAGCATTCAGGGAATTGCCGCAGATGGAAGGGGCCTACGTTTTGTGGCTCACTCTTTCCCCCCTCAGCCCTCTCGCCATGGAGCTGCACTGTGGGAAGAGCTTACTGGGAACTGGGCACTGTAACAGTGTGTTGGTTGTTTTTACTTTTGCAAGTAATAATGGAAGCAAACAACAGCTGAGACAGGGTTTCATTTGTTTTTGTCATGGCATGGTTTATTTAACCCCTGGCAATGGCTTTTGAAAGGACACACTTCCTCCACCCCATTCCCAGCTTATTCTTCAGTTCCTGTGTGGGGAAGTGTGCCTTGCTGCCCTGCTGGACCTAGAAGGGAGTAGCTGATGGCTGCAGCCATCTCACTGGGGCTCTTACTGTCTTGCAGTGCTTAAGAGCTCATGTCAGATTGGGTGTTTCTCCTTCATGACTGATGCTCCCTTCATCCTGCTTGCATTTTCATCTTGTCTTTTTTATCTTGGCTCTTCTAATCACAGCTCCGGCTAGTTTCAATCCATATTCCAGTATCCTCACTGAGCATTTCCATGCAATGCAGGAGAGGAGCATTTCTACAGGGAAGTACAAGTGGCAGCAGGGTTGTGGGATACTATTGGCTGCCCCATCCCCTTTCTGTGGGTGGGGGTAGTCAGGGAAGCACCAAGGGATGCAGGCACTAAGTGCCTGCAGTGGGGACAGGAACCCCGTGGGGCTTTTTGTCCCCACATAACTCATGCAGGCTTTGTAGCACATAGGTCTGGCCCTCTTCCTTGGCTGCTCCAGCTAAGCTGGGTCCTGCCCACAGCCCCCCATGGGARTCCCTCAGTTCTGGGCCTTCCCTGCCGCCCATGGCTGCACTTAAAGGGAATCTCTTAGAGAATTTTAACAGTTTTATGAGTAAAGTCTCTAAGAGACTTCCTTTACATGTAGATGCCAAAGGAGTGCTATGGAAGGCACCAAAAGGCACCTGGAGGCCACCAGCATGCATGGAAAGACATGTGACGGTCTGGGGTGCATGGAAGGGAATCCAATCATGCTGGCTTAGACTTACAGGTAAAATGGGGACTTTGGGGGGCAACAAAATGAATATGAAGGTTTCTGGGGCATTTGTCTTGCTCCCAACCTTAATGCTAAACCTAGACCTTCGCCTCGGATGAGCCTTGGCCAATCTCCTAACTATAGCACAGGGGAAAAGCTATCGGGGAGAAACTTTTTTGCAGCCCATACCTTCTTTTGGCAGCCTCTTTGCAGCCCCACACTAATAGGAGCTCTAGGCATTATCTCTTTCCAAACCATAACTTTTACCCTAACCCTAGTCCTAGATTGGCTGAGCCAACACAGCTCAGGGGAAAAGCTATCAGGGGAGAAAGATTTTGCAACCTACTCCCTTCTTGGGCAGCACATGGTGGGGTCTTGGGCTCTCTGAGAGACACGTGGAGGCTCTGGGGCATCCTGAAAGCCAAATAAAGGGTTCTGGTTTGCACTGAAAGGCACACAGGGTCTTCAGGTGCACCAGAAGGCACACAGAGGGCTCTGAGGTGCACCAAAAGACAGACCTAGGCCTGGCAGGGGCACAGAAAGCCAAACAGAAGGTGTTTGGATGCACCAAAAGCCAAAACAAGGGATCTGGGGAACACTGAAAGGCACCCTGAGGCTGCTTGGGTCACTGAATGCCAGATGGAGGACACTGGGGTCACCAGAAAGCACAAGGAGGGCTTTGGAGGGAATCGAAAGGCAAACAACGACCCTTAGGGTGCACCCAAAGGCAGACAGAGGCCTCTGGGGAGCAGGAGGAAGAGGATGGGATGCACTAGAGGAAAAGGATCCCCAGGGAAGTGGATGTGCAGGTCAACAGGAGGCTTAGGGGTGCCTCCTGAAATGTGGGGAGCCTTTGCAGCCAGTCTGTGTCCTGCATGAGGGCTGGGCTGGAGGCTGCTTACCCTGGCAGTGGGTGCAGAGGATCCTCGCTTGGCACCAATTCTGGGGACACTGGGAGGAGGAAAGAAAACAAGTTCCAGGAAGAGAACATCCTCTCGCTGGTTTGCAGGGAAACATTTGCAATGGCTGGGTGTAGGCATCTGCAAAGGGCATGGACCATGGCCTGTCAAGTGCCTGCTTGCCTTGCCTCAGCGCCCTCTGCAGACAGGAAATCTCCTCCAGGAGTGTGATTCTTTCTGCAGCTTGTGGCAAACAACAGTGATGGAGCCCATGAAAATGCAGAGGAAGATGCTGGCCAGGAAAGAGAATGGTCCAATGAGCAGAAAGAAGGCGTAGTCCTGGGCAAGCAGTGAGTTCTCTCGGCATTGCCTGAAGGACTCATTCTTGAAGGCCATGATTGGATACTTGTTCAGCTGCTCTGGGAATCTGCACAAGAGCAAACTCTTCTCTGGAAGAGAAACATAGCGCTGATGGGCAAGTACCTGGGCACACTGGCAGCTGGGACAGGGTAGGTGGGTGTCATGGGCAGGGGAATGCCAGGTCTGAATGGGACAGATGGGACATGGGCAGGTGGATAAGGACTGTGCAGCCAGGTGGGCTAAGATAGTCCAGGGCAGGGTGCAAAGATGGGGAGCAGGAAGGTTTTGGGGTTTTCCTGCATCCCATGGCTTGGGAAGAGGGAAGAAATGGTGGGGTTGGGACAGTGCTGGAGAGGGCCTGACAAGACTGGAAAATGGGATTGGGGCAGGACGGGATGTGATGGGACATGGGGAGCAGCGGGCAGCGAACCTGGCAATGCCACAGAAAGTCCCCAGCCAGCTCAGGCAAAGACAGGCAGGCACTCAAGGCAGCAGCAAACGGGAACATATGGCGGCAGAGGGAGAGACCTCACAGGCAGGTTTCTCTCACCAAGGCTCCCAAGGGAAGGAAACAAAGGATCAGACTGGCATGAAGACAGTGGGGAAGGGGTGAGGCGATGAAGGCAGTGAGCATTGGCAGAGTCAGGGGTGGTGCCCATCCTGATATGCAGGCTCTTCTTGGCCCCTCAGATAACCATTGCTCAATGCCCCTTGCCCTCACTGTGGCTGGACTGGTGTCAGTGGTGGGGACATGGTCCCATCCAGCTCTCCAGAAAATCCTTGCTAGTGACCAAGAACCATACACCAGCCACCTGAGGGTGGACACCAGGGACCAGACCCAGGGACATGATCACCCAGGGGGACACAAGAGACTCCATGGCCTGGTATGGGGCGTGGGGAACCTCACTGTACCCTGCACTGGGCAGTGAACTGTGTTGTGGTGCCCAAGGTGTAGGCTCCCATATGGGCCCACAGCTGCTGGCAGCCACGGTGCTGAGATCCAGCCTCAGGCCTGACACGGGTGCCTGGCCCACCTGGAGAGGGTGGAGAGGATGGGGACAGAGCCCTCTGCACACTTACCTTTCATTTTTTCCCTGTTGTGACTGAGCCAGTGCCAGAGGGACTGGATGCTGCAGGTACACACCCAGGGGTTGCTGTGCAGGAAGAGCACTTGGAGCTGCGGCAGGGCATACAGCACCCTGGGCTCTAGCTCCCCCAGCCTGTTGCTGCCCAGGTTGAGCATGACCAAGCTGATGAGGGGCAGGAAGGTTTCCGAGGTCAGCACAGTAAGGTAGTTGTTGCTGAGGTCCAGCTCCTGCAGTGCCCCGAGCCCCACCAGGGCCTGGCTGTGGATCGTCCCCAGGTGGTTGTGAGGCAGGCTGAGCCGCAGCAGCACCGGCAGGAAGGGGAAGGAGCCTGGCCTGAGCACGGTGATGAAGTTGTAGCCAAGCCACAGGGTGCTGATATTGGCTGATAGGTTCTGTGGCACCTCGTGCAGGTCACGTTCGGTGCAGTCCACCTCCCCCGCGGAGCAATGACAGGCAGCTGGGCATGCTGGTGAGGGCAGCAGGCGCAGGAGGAACAGGCAGGCGATCAAGGTGCCCAGGCCCCTCCAGCTGCCCATAGCTGCCCACTGAGATGGCAAGGGCTCCCTACCTCCAGTGCTGAGATTCCCCTAAAGGTGCGTTCCTAGTGCCTGTCGCCTTGCCCAGCCACACGCAGCCTGTAGGCTTACCCTGCCAGGCACCCTTGGGTGGGCCTGGGGTGCAGAGCAGAGGTGCCGGAGAGTGCCTGGCTCCTAGGTCGATGTGTTCGGCTCCTGGTAGCCACTCACATTTGCCCAAATGCGGCTCACCACCACCCTCCGTATGCAAACCCGGAGCCAGCTGCACGTCCGGCCTCAGCTTTCCTCAGGGTGGAGCTGCACTTTTCTTAGCAAATATTTTTGCAGTGATGCCTGCCCTGGCAAGGTGCGGAGCCGTGCCCTCATCCCTCCCCCTGCCAGGCACTGTTCCAGCCAGGTAAGGAGCCAGCTCTGCACAGCCTGGGATTAACTGCTTGTGTGTGCTGCAGGCTGGAGAGCTGTAAGAAAAACAGACCCATCTCTTGGTCTCCATATTCCCCTCAGAGCAGCCCCCACGCATGTGCTGGCCCCCACCCCGTCATGCACAGAGGGGTATATGGACCCAGGGCCCCCGTAGCTGGCTGCGATGGGACAAAGTTTAAGCCATATTACGGACAGGTCTAATCCCATCTCCTGTGCTGGCCCTACCATGCCCAGGAAATTCTCAATGGGGAGCTCTGCTAGGAGCCACTGCCCACCCCACTCCTTTCCTTGGGCTCTGTTTGCATGTAGTGGGAGACCACAAGCCATGCCAACATAAGGAGAGATGGCGAGCTGAGTCTGCTGGGTCAACCAGCCTCCTTATCCCCAGAGGATCCTCTGGAGCTCCTGCCCTGGGGTGATGGAGGTGCATTGCAGCTGGCGGGACACAGGTTGCTGGCCCACACCACCGCCAGCCTGTCCAGGTATCCTTGCTGACCAGGGTGCTCTGACTGCTACTCCAGACTGCCCCAGGACAGCTTGTGCTAAAGGATTTGGGARACTTGGGCCGTCCCCTCATGCACACTCACATACACAAACGTGTCAGTGTGCACACAGGGGGAAACCCAGGAGCAACCACATGAGAACAAATGAGAAACATGAACATTTGGGGCTGTAGCCACCTGACCCGAGTGTGCCTTCGCCTTGGCACAGCAGTGCCAGCATGAGAGGGCTCAAAGTCTAGCTCCACCCTGTTTACACCTCCTCTGGTTTCAAAGGTGTCTGAAACCCCATAACAGAAGGCTAGCAAGGAGAAGATTCAATCCCCAGCACCTGCTTTCCATGGCAAGGCTCAAGTCTGCTGGCCACACCAGAGCCAGAGCCAGGCTCTCCCTGTGGCCCTACAAAGGCCTTCTCAATGCCTATATGGAGACTTGTGGGCAGCAGGACATTTTATCCATCAGCAAGATACAGAAGACTTGAGGGGAGGGTCAGCTGGAAGTGCTTCATCCCACCCAGAGTCCAACACTGTGGCTGGGAGCAGAGAGACTGTCCTCAAAATACGCTCTTGGAGCCCCTTTGCCATTTGGGATCCCTCAGCATTCATGGCCCAAAGGAAATCCCTGCCACCCCTGCCCCACAGCAAAAGCACTCAAAGGGCAGCAAGGCAGAGTGTACACCTGCACCCCAGGCCGGGAATGAGGCACTCCCAGATTGTGGGCAGAATCAGCAGGCAGACCGGTTTATTAACAGCATCCAGAGGAACTTTGGTTTGTTTATCTATCCTGCAGCAAACTTGGTTTGCTGCATTAATCCCCATCTGGAAATAATTCAGAAGAATCCTCTAGCACAGCCCAGCCCTGCCCCGAAGCAGGGCATGAACCCGCAGCCACATGGAGTGGTAGCACTGACTGACCCTGCCAGCACCCCCAGCAGCTGCAGACTCTTTGGGGACCTGAATTGTAGGGGATCCCTGTCCCAAAATGCTCTTCCTCCTTGCAGGATGCATTGCCCACTTCCTCTGGCCCTCTGAAATCAAATGGGATGTGCAAAATTTATTGAGGGGAAAAAAATCTTATTAAAAGCATGGCAGTTTCCAGCTATTGTGCTCAGAGAGCCCAGGAGGCCCTGAACCTACCTCAACTCTCTCTTCTAGCCCCCTCGTTGCCAATCTGCTGCTCACTCTGATGGTATGCAGGATGAGGAACGTCCACGGCATACTCCCTGCCTTGGCCACAGGCCAAGTGCAGGGCTCTTGCCGGTTGTGCCTGGCCTTGCTCCCATTTCACATGCCTAGGCTGCACCCAGCTGACTGCTCAGTGTGGTGCATGCTGCAGCTGTGGGGCCACAGCTTTGTCCCCTTGCCAGGCTGGTTTGGAATTGGTCAGGAGGGCTGGCATCCCGTGTGGTAGCCCCACTAACCCTGCCACTGCACTTGCAAGCTGGTGACCCCTTTGTGGCCCTGTTCCCCAGCAGTGCCCACCACTATCCCCCTTCACTCATACTGTGAGCACTCAGGAGGGTGCTGGGCCCCGGCATCACTGGCTGCATGGCCTTTTCTGGGTGCCCTTGGATCCCACAGGTAATGGCTCCTTTGTGTTTGGAGAGGCGGATACACAGGGCACAGGCATTTCTCCTAGTTGTCCCCCTGACAGCCTACCCAGCTGCACACTTTCCTCAGCCCTGCAACCTTGCAAGTGACCCAGGGCCATAGGGAAGGAGCACTGAGAAGTGTAAAGGATGGGTTCAGGTACAAGAGCAAGTCAGAGTAGAGCTGAGGAGAGATGCCCAGTCTACAAGCACTCCTTCCCAAAGCCAGTCCAGACCATTTGACACTGTCCCCCTCTTGCCTGGGTCCCTGTCACCACCTCCTTCTCCTGGGAGGGACACATGGCACCCTGTGGAAAGAGCCCAGGTTCCCTTCCCTAGCAAGGGCTGTAGTCACTAGGCCAGTTGCTCACAGGGTAGCAGTGACAGTCCAGTGCCCTCCTCCCCTATCACGATGGTGGTGGGTTTCCTATGGGTTTGGGCTCCAACCCAAATGGCACTGCCTGCAACCCCCCAGCCCAGGGCTCAGAATCACCAGCTCTGTGGGGCTCCCAGTCAGTGTCCTTACCGTCCTGGGGCACCACTGGCTGTGCAGGGAGCTGCTGTCTCTCTCAGGAGCCTTCCCATTCCTAAGCCCATCACCAGGTCTGGGGCATGCTGTTCTTGGAGACCCAAGTTTGCAAAGGAAAAGCTCCCTATGTCCCTGCAGGCTGGAGCTGTCTCAGACTGCATGGAGCAGTTTGACGTCGTACTGCAGCTCCTGAACTTTGAGTTCACAGCACAGGTCTGCGACCTGCACCTTTAACATCTGCTACATGGAGCACTGCACACGGACAGACCTGGGGAGGACTGTTGAAGCAGTCCCCAAGGCGGAGTGCTCAAAGTCAGCCTTGCTCTGGCTGACGAGAGCGAATCCAGGGTGCCCAACCAGCATGCCAATGTCATTCCCCAAATGATGTGATGGAGAGGCAGATAAACTCCTTCAGAGACCAGCCCCTGTCTGGGAGGGAGCAGGGACATGTGCAGAGACACATGGCCAGGGACACGGCTTTCTAGTTTGGTCGAGAGGCTGGAGGGATGCGATGGAGCAGGTGTGGTGGGCATGAAGGTGAAGAAACAGGACCAGGGACAAGGAACCAGGGTCATTTGTCACCCTCCACCACCGAAGAGCCAGGCCCAGGGTGCCAGGTGAGCTCAGAGTCCCGCTAACAGCTGCTCTGTTTTGTATGGAGCTATGCCTGGAGCAGGGATGGGGCCATTCCCAGTCAGTTCTCACCTTCCAGCTGTGGAGTATTTGCAAACCAAAGCAGCTCAGTGAGGACTGGAGCAAACATGTCCTGCCAGGTGACAGCAATCTCCTAGCAATAGCCTTGAACCCTCCAGCAGTGGAAGGCATTGGCAGCTCCCCCACAGCCCAAACATCTTGATGTGATGGGACCCCTCCCTTTCTAAAGTTTCCAACACCAACCCAGGAGAGGCCGTGGCTCTGCTGGGAGCAGAATATTCAGGGCCTGCAATGCTCAGCTTCACAGCACTGACATTTGCATTTACCACCCTGCTATTACATTTCTCTGGGGCTCCCTGCTCCAGTGTGTACTCCCAAGGGGAGTTCTGCTTGGGTAGGGAGGCAGGAGGTCTCCATGCCTGAGCCTGCAAGGGTGGGAGCAAGTCCCTGGCCAGCCCAGGGCAGGGGCACATAAAGATGGAGGGGAATGAGCTTTAAGACCATAGGTCCAATTTTTATCCCATCCTTGAAGACTTTAATTTCTTGAGTGATTCCATGTAATTGAAGATCTGAGGATCTCCACTGACTCCTACTGTGCCTGGACTGCTCCCACCCAGAGCAAAGGGGAAAGGGTGAGGGAGGGGGCTTGTCAGTGACAGGACCCAGCCAGCTCAGTCTGGGTACACTGAGCCCAGAAGAGCACCTTGCTGTGCCCCCATCCCAGGAGCACTGATGGGGCACAAGGCTGGGGTATGGTGCTGCCCTCACAGGATCTCACACCCTGGGGCCAGAGAGGCTGATAGCATCACACAGTCAGTGGTGGACCCATGGCACAAAACAGATGCCCTCAACGATGCATCTGGGCCCATTCAAGAGCATCCCAGGGGCAATAAGGCTCACCGTTCAGACCTCGCAAAAAGCAGGGGTCCTGGAGTGGTCCCCCCCACAACTGGAGTGTTGGTGGTCACCAAAGGACTCAGGTGAGGGTGTAAATACAGAATGGGGCAGAGATGCAGTGGGGTTACAGTCCCTGAACCACACCATGCTTCTGCTATCCTGTTGGGCACCCTCATCTCTGCCCAGTCCTGTCTGACTGGGGCATCCCAGGTAGCACCCTTTCTGCAGTGCCTGCTCCTGTTGCCAGAGGGTCCCCATGCTGAGCAGATCTCAGAATGCTGACTTTTTTCTGGCAAGTGACACCATGTGGCAGAATTGTGAACAGACATATACAACATGGGTCCTGTACATGGCATGGGAGATGGGCTCCAGCCACAGCCCTGGCAGCCAGTGCAGCAGACAGCCAAGCACTAGGAGGGGGACATGAAATCACTGCTGGCTCCAAGGAGGCACAGGCTGAGGTCCCCTGCTGAGACCTGAGGGCTAGCCAGCAATGCTTGAAGCTGGGATATTGTAAGAGTTCATAAACCACATGGGAAAAGGAAGCAGAAAATGGACTCTGAGGAAGGACCACAAGAGCTGCACTGGCAACCCTCAGTCTTTCCAGTCCTACCTAAGAACTTTATTATCACTCCAGTGTGCCCCAGACCTCTCCATTTGATCTCTGATACAATCTAGACCTTCCTGTTTAGGCTGTTGTCTTTGCAGTCCCCCGTTTGTATTCAGGCGCGGAATCAGGACTGACAGCCCAGTCATGGAAACAATAGTGGAGTTTATGTACAGGCTATGTATGTGCATGCAGGCAGGGAGGTGGGAAGAATTTTAGGTAGCATGACTAAAACTAGCATGAGCAGCAGAGCATGGGGCTGATCAGGAGCTCACTTTGGGTGGACATCCCAGATTTGAGCAAAGCAAGTGACAGCCAGATAAATCTCAAGAGATGGAGCTGTGTCATGGCAAAAGCCTCCCTGCTACTGCTACTGGCCCCCTCGTGACTGTGTCATCTTCACTGTTAACTGTCCAGCTACCCCAACACCCAAATTTTTAATGCAAATGGCAAACAGAGTAAACAGAGGAAAGTAACTGGCAGGCCAGGTCACTTCATTCTCCTGCACCAGGCAGCAGGGCTTACCCATGCTAACATGAGGCTTGCCGATAAATAGGATCAACACATGCAGCACAGCAGGGCCAACAGAGAGTTGTTTAATAGACATGAAGTTTTTGGATATCAGACATACTCTCCAAAGCATCTCTGCTTTTCTGTGTTGTGCCAGGCTCCCCTTGTACCCTGCCTGGTGGGACACTTGGCTGAGGTGTCCCTGCTGTGGAGTGGCATGCATGGAGAAGCCAGGCATCAGCAAGCCCTGGGCCAGGCTCCAGGAGACATCTGTGATGGCTGGACCAGATTTCAGAGTTGTCAGAGGGATGGATAGGCAGGATGAAGGGGTGGGTGTATCCTCATCCCACCTTCTGTTGCCCCAAATCCTGGCAGGATAGGCAAGGAGCTCTGTACAAGCTGAGGCCCTTTATGAGCTGCTGTGACCCAGGAACAGCCCCCCTGCTACTGTCCACATGCAGACCCTGGGCATGGTTGGGGCTGAGCTGCTTTCAAGGGGTAGGTAGTCCTCAAAAAGGGCCCAGACAGCACCCTAGGAGCTTGACTGTCCACAGCATGCTGGGCACAGGAAGCCCTGGCTCCATCTGCCGAGCTATGCAGAGCTGCTGCCTGCCCTGCCAGTCCATGTGCCACCAGGCAGCACCATCCTCCCACTGCCCACAGCAGCCCCAGCCTGCCAAGAGCCTGCTCAGCTCTCAAAGGCAGCTGTTACCCCACAGCAAAGGCATCGCTGGCAGCAGTCACTTTGGGGGAACGGTGCCTGGGGCACTGGGTCTTGGCACAGCCCTGACGGCTGCTGGGTGACCACCTTCTCTTTGCATGACCCTTTGGTGGCCAAGTCAGGCTCGGGCCTGCCAGCCACCCGGGGATGCTCCTTGTCGGCCTTGACAGCAAGGAAAGTGGCCAGGTCCAGGTCAAGCATTGCCACTCCGCCGCGTGGTGTGGGCGTGTTTTGGCGGCACTGCGGGCAGGGGATCCAGCGCTGTTCATTGGCGATGGCATCAAGGCGTTTGAGGCAGGCCTGGCAGAAGGTATGGCCACAGTACAGCCGACGTGGCAGCCGGCTGCACAGGTCGTAGGAGGAGTAGCAGATGATGCAGTCAATCCTGTGGCTGCCTCGACTCAGGGTACGGGAGTGGACCTCGGTGCCTGGCCCTGTGTCCTCTGCACAGGCACTGCCACCAGCCTGGGACATGCTGGGGAGAGGAAGGTGAGAGGAGCCCATCAGCCCTGCAGCTGGGGAGGGCATCTGGGCATGGAGAAGGCCAGAGGGATGGATGCCACCTCTGAGAGGACCAGGATGCATCCGAGGTGTGGGAGAGAGAAACACCAGCACTGCACGGCAGGTGCTTGGGGCTGTCTGGGCAAGCTCCCTGCCCAGCACATCCCTTCCTGCTCCATGTCTGGCCCTGCCTGTAAAAGCAGGACCCTGCCACTAAAGGGGGCCCTAGAGTCTCCCTTGCAGCCATGGGAGGATGCATTTTCCCCTGTGCCACTCAGCATCCCTGCTGGGAGCTCTGCCAAATGCCCCTTCCTGCCCCCGGGAGTAAATGCAGATGAATAGTGACTGGCTGGATCTTCCCACCTGCCTGGAGACCTGCGTGGGCCCTGGGTTCATGGGAACCCCCCCTGTAGGAAGGAGCAGGTCAGCCGTCTGAGCTGGGGAACAGCTCCCGATGGGTCAGGCCCTTCCAGAGCTCTGCTCCGCCCCTGCCCGGGCTGCACCAGGCCACCCTGGCATGGCTGGCGGCAGCAGCAGGGTGACAGCCACACAAGCTGGTGGAGATGAACTGAGGGGTTCARCCTCATGTGAAGGGGGAGGTCTGGTATCTGCCAGCATGTTTCAGGCCCTGTCCCATAGTCTACCAGGACCCAGCTCCCTCTATACCCATGATCACAAGCATTTTGGTGTATGCAGGCACCACCTCCTCCCCAGTCCCCCATCCCTACCTGTCCTGAGGTGCTCTTCTCCCTCCAGGGTCTCAGGTGAAGTGACAGAAGGGCTGTGCTGTCCCAGGGGGCTGTGGCAGTCCCGCAAAGAGCATCAGGGGCCTGAGCTGTGAGCAGCTCTACAGCCAGGTCCAGGTGGCTGCTCGTGGCTCTGGCAATGGGAAGAGGCTCACCTTTCAGGGACAACTGTGCTATTGGATCTGCCGCTGGGAAGCCAAACCTGTGCGATTGGGTTACAAGCACCCAGATAACAAAGCCCTCCGAAATCTAAGCTCTCCCTCCCTTACTGCTGCCCTGGGAGCATTTACTGCATTAACCAGCAGAAGAAACCCTCTGCGTGAGGCTGAGGAGCCCTGGGCTTCACCTGCATGTGGAAAGGTCTTGGAAATCAGCTGTACTTGAACAGCAGCGGCACAGTCCTCCACATCCTCCAGCCACCTGCCAGCAGCAGGGCACATCCAGGAAGATGCTGGCCAGCAGTGACTTCCCACGACTTGCCAGCAAAGCTGCTCCTGGGCACACACGGCTTGCACCTTTCCAGGTGGTTCAGGCTGCTGGGGAGGGGGTGCAACTAGGGGGTGATGGGTAGAGCGGGGGGTCCTGCCTAGGGAGACTGGGCAAGCAGCAGAGGAGATGTGGAGGGGTTGGTGCTGGGACAGGTGCTGGCACAGGTGCTGGGACACTGAGACTCAAGCCTTGCCTGGCATGTGGGTCTGAGCTGGCAGTGCCCACGTGTGGGGCAGTGCAGCAGGATAGGCTCTGTCCAGTGTCTTGAGGCGACCGCTGTGACTGGTGCCAGCAGGCAAACTGTCAGTGGTGAGTAGGTTGTGTGTGTGTGTGGGGGGGGGGGGTTGATCTGGGCAGATTCTGGGAAGTCTGGGTGGAAGGACTGGGGCACCTCAGAGGTGTCCCAGCTCCCCTGTGCACTTCATAGACTTGCTAATCACAGGAGCTGAGGAACACAAGCTTTATGCTAGCAGCAGTGGCTTGGAGGGTGCCTGGTGCCTGCAGTCAATGTGTGGGCTGGGGGCAGGGGCAGAGCATGATTGGGGGAGACCAGTAGCTCAACTTCCCTGGAAAAGCCACCGGACACATCGCTGGGACCTGCCCTTGCTCTTCCAGCAGAGGCTACAGGTTCTCATGTTGGGTGTGTGGAGCCCAGGCTTTCCACGTGGCTTTGCTCTCTCAGGCTGCATCCTGCTCAGTCCCGTACTTTCCTCTTTTGGGTTGGTCCCAGAGCATCCTTGGTCTTCTCCACCCTGGAGCAACACTAGTATGGAGCATATGGGAGAGAAGGTGACTAAGCAACCCTTGGTCCTCAGCTCTGGGTGATGATGGGATGATGCTGATCACTAGGCATGGCTGGGGAAGAACCTGGCACCCCCCCAACCAGGCCTTCAAGGGTTATGCTTATGCATGACCCAAGGGAGATGCCAGCAATGCCAAGCTCTGCCCCCGCAGCTGCCAGCCCCCCTTGCACAGCCCTCAGTCCAGCAGGAAATCGCACCCTCTGCAAGGAGGGTGCTCAGCAGGAGTAGCATTTTGGCCTGCAAACCAGGAAAGACTAAAAAGGGGATGTGCAGAGGCAGCCCCTGAACCCAGCCTGACTCAGGATCCTGGGCAAAAAAAGCACATCATGGAACCAGGGCAGGGCTGTCAGGCCTGGGACACCCAGCAGCATTTCTGCGTGGGAGCAGGAGAGGGCAGCAGCCCCTGCTCCAGCCACGAGCAGGCAGTGAAGCAGGCAGAGAGCCAGGCAGTGCTCTCCTTTGCTGCCTGCTTGCCAAACATTTAGGCCACCCTCGGGCCACATTTCCAGCACTGCTTGACAGCAAGAAATAGGTTTTTTGAATTGGAGACCAACCCTCACAGGGTCACTGAACTCTGGGAACTGAGCTTTGTGGAAAGACTTGACTCTCACCCTGTGCTCAGGAGCAAGGCAGTAGACCTGGCAGCACAGCAGCCCTCAGGTCACAAGTTTTCCCCAGGTTGCCCAGATGCTCCCAAGCTCCCCCCACACTTCCAGAGTCCAGCATGAGGCTGGGAAGTGCCTGTCCTCCTTGGGTGTGCAGGGTGTGCTGGCACCTCCTGAGCAATGCAGCCATGTCCTGTTCCCCCCTTGGCACCACGATACCCTGACACTGGCCAGGCATAGCTTGCCATCCCACAGGTGTGCCTTCTTCCTGCCCCACAGCAGCTTGACACCCATTGCTCCTGTGACACAGGCTTTTCACCACCCCTCTGGGCTGGATGCAGATCTCTGCTGGCCCAGGCTGTGAGCATTGGGTGGGCTCCCAATGCATGTGTCCATCCAGGGTGGCACCCTGTGGCAGGGCTTTGCGCTTCCCTCACTCAGCTGGCCACGATCCAGGGCTTGAAGGGCAGCAAGTTCGAGGCAGGGCTGTGCTGGGGACCTTGGGCAGGCCAGTTTCTGCTGAATCAGCTGGCCGATGTGGGGGGTAGTCGCTTGTGCCCCGGGTGGAGCAGGAACCAGCTGAGTGGGATTCCTGCTGTGCCCTGACATCTGAGGGCAAGGCCAAGCTGGGATCGGTGCTTCCCAGCTTGCTCTGTGGAGTTAATGAATGTTTAAGACCAGTCTCCCCGCCACTTCTCCCTGCTAACAGCCATTTGGCATGTTGCCATGCTTGCCTGCACACACCTGCACACATGCGCATGTACATTGTTGATATGCAGTTGGTGGGCTGTGCACACAGAAAGGCATGTGCACCTGCATGCAGAAAGCCATGCACATGCATACACTACTGTCTTGCCCTCGGTGTGTGCCCAGAGACTGGCACATAGGTGCACATGGAGCCACACAGGCACACAGCCACACACATGCATATATACACAGAGCTGGAGAGATTCATCCCTTCTTCCAGCTCATGGTGGTGCCTCCCCAAGTGCCTGGCTGCACATTGCTCCCAGACTGGTAAATGGGCAGCTTGGAGAGACTCATTCAGCTCAGCAGCACCTATTTCCCATGCATGCTTGGGGGATGTGAGTGGCAGCATATTCCATGTCAGCAGACAGGGGAGAGCTGGGCACCCCGATAGGCACCACTCCAGCTCCTCCCTGGTCACAGTGTGCTCTGTCCAAAACCCATGTGCCCAGGGATGTCTGGTTCCTTGCATGTCCCAAAGCTGGTGAGAAGTCACCCTTCCTTCCAAAGAATTGCAGTGCCACTGCCAGCCTGGCCTGACTCATCTGCCCCAGGGTGCCTGGCAGGCAGACATCAGTCTCCTTTGGCCATAGGAAATCAGACCCAGGGGAGAGGTACGGTCTCGGCTGTGCGCACACCCAGGTATGCACATGGCCCTGCCCAGGGACAGCGATCACCTCCCTCTGGCTGGCCATCCTCATAGAAACACACACACATCCCCAAACACACAGACTTCTCTCAGCCCTCTTACCCCATCCCAGTGCTTGCCAAAACCCCTGCCCCTCACATACACACTCGGCCCATCGTGTCCCTGGCCCAGCTGGGTGGCAGTGCCCTCTGCAATGCCCAGGTGCTACATCCCATCCGGGGGTCACGCACCCAGGCAGCTTTAGCCATGTCTGCCTATTGCACACATGCCATACTGGGCTCTCCTGTGCCAGCCTATCTCCTCACAGGGCCAGGAGCCTGCAGACACGCTCTGTCCCTTGGAGGCTGGTTGCTGTCGTTGTGCACAGCACACAAGGGCCTTGGCCTCCCCAGAGCTACAGGTGTGGGGAAGCCCTTGGGTGACAAGGGACTGGACTACACATCTGCTAAGCCATTCAGGATGGCACCAAGGGRCACGCTGTCTGAAACCAGCCTTAAGCCCTGGCTTTGCTGTCCTGTGCCCTGCTGCAGGGTGTACCTGAGAAAACCCCCAAATCTGAGTACAGGGGAGGGTATATCTGGAAACAGCAGCTACAAGCACTGGTGGGAAAAGGGGGAAGGGCCTGTCAAAGCCAGACATTTCCCTACCCCCTTCCCAAGGCCTATCTTAAACCCAGCCCCAAGAGCTGCAGAGACCTTGAACACAGTGGGACAAGGAGCAGGTGCCATCAGGAGAGTGTAAAGGTCTGGGCCAGGTGGGCCAGGCTCTCCTTGGGCTATGCATCACCACCCACACTTAATGCACGTAGGAGATACCAGTCACCCAGCGCAAACTTCCATACGCCCAAGCCTCGGTGAACACAAACCATACCCGGGGAGCACCCACAGGACCTGGATGCACACACCCAGCAAGCTGCACACTGTGCAGACAGGAGCCCACCGCTGTCCATGTCACCCAAAACCCTGCACATCCATGCCAAGGCCTGGGCCCTCCATGTGGATGGCAGTATTCAGCCCTCTGGCACTCTGCTCTCTGCCCTCCACTGTTCCTCTCCACCTTTTCTGCTGGCTTCAGCTTAATCATTGCCCAGGTGACTGGCAGGGAGTGCTCTGCCTAGCCTCTTCTAGCTTGTTTGCCGTCACCCCAAGGTTAAGCAGAGCGAAGGGCAGTGGTGACACGTACCGTGCTGCCAGCGGACACTGTGTCCTGCCAGCATTTTGCCTGGGCCAGGCTACCACATCCTGTCTTCCCTTGGCCACGTCATGGGGGCAGGGCAGAGCAGAGCCGCTCGACCCTCCCTGGTGAAGCAGAACCTGCCAGTCTGAGGGCTCTGCTGAAAGTGCCATGCACGATGCTCTTCTGCTTTGGGCCAGCCCCTGAGAACCACATCTGCCCCCACAGAGCATGCTGGACCTTAGGGATGCCAAGCCACCTCTGTGGGCAGGGCACTTCAGCCAAGCACCCATGGTGTCTGTGACACCACCTCCCTGCCCAGAAGATCTCAGCCACACTGTGGGTGGGCTCTGCAGCAGGGAAAGCCTGGCATCGAGGACAGGGCAGCAGGGAAAGCAAACAAGGGGTGGATCTCCCTGGTTTCCATGTTAGCACTGACAGCAGTTCAGGCAGGCTGAACAACAGAGCTCCTTGTGCTGGGGTGGGGTTGCACAGGGCTGTGTCCCTGCCAACATCTTCCTGCAAGCAGCACCACCCCCTATACCACCCACAGGCACAGGTTCTGCTGGCAAGTGAAGGGGGTCTGGGCAGAGGGGCTAGAGTGGCAGGGCCATACCCTGCACCTCTGTCAGACCCTCGCTACCCAGAAGCACTGCAAAGGGCAAAGCAGAGCCACAGGGCTCCCAGTGGTGGTGGGCTCCCAGATGGTTGTGGGCTCCTAGGTGGGTCTCAGCAAGCTTGGGCAGTGCCTCAAAGACCACCCCCCACCAGCACCCAGCTGGCCCTGCCAGGAACCTACCCCTTCCTCTGCCCCCTGCAAAGCTGGGCTTTCTCTTTCCAAGGGACAGACATCCAACCTGGCACAGTCTGGCCTAGCACCAGCCAGTATCCCCAGACAGGCAGGGGCTATACTGGAAATGCCTTGGCAACGGGAGCAGTGGGAGGCAGGCTGGCAACAGGGGCAAAGGGCAGCAGTAAGATTAAGAGCTCAGCAGGCCATTTCTGCTGCTGCAGTCAGCAGTGAAACAGTTAAGTGTCCTGCCCCCTGGTTTGGGGAGGAGGAGAGAGCTGTGTGCCATTCCTGCATTGTGCTTACACAGCTCTGGGCCCCCCAGTCCCACTTGGGGCCAGGCACAGCCCGACTGAAGAAGCAAGAAGTAACATAAGAAACCCGGAAAAAACAGGGTGGAGGGAAGAGGCGTACCTTGGCAAGGGAGGAGATGTCTGTAATTTTATTTGCAGTGCACTGAAGTCATCTGCTAACACACACATTCTTTCCAAGCCCCTGTCCTGACCGCCAGTGTGAAGACAGAGGCAGTTCCTGCAGCAGACGCATTTGCTTACGCAGACTATCACCTCGCAGCACAGCCAGCCAGCCGTGGGATGCACTGCTCCGCAAGGACAACAGCATGCTTGTTCCAGKTCCGGTGTGCCAACTTCAGCCGAAAACGAACTCAGGGGCTGCCCCAGCAAGCTGCAAAGAGGCAAGCGGGCTCCACGCTTGCCTTGCTCCTTGCCCAGTTGTTGCAGAAAGTTCACGCTGGGAATCTGCTTTGGGAACTGCTTGAAGGAGGATGCCCCAGGACTACTCCACTTCTGGTGCTGGGTGCCTGCACGGTGCTGGGGCCAAGCCGAACCGGGCTCAGAGCCCAAACGCAGACCAGTGTGGGGGGATGTGCTGCCACTGAGCGCTCCACCAAGCCTGGTGAGCCCAGGAGGAGGAAATGAGGCAGGCCGGTGGTTTCCTAGCACCCAGACTTTAGACACCTGAACCCGTGCTGTCAGGTGCTGCCCTGGAGCAGTGCCCGGCACTCTGCCACACTTTGTCTGCCTGTCCTTCCTGTCTCCTTCCCTCCGTCCCATGGGCAGCATGGCGAAGAGAAGTGGTATCCACTCAGAGCTGCTTGGCACAGGGCTTTACAGCATCCCCGTGATGCTGTGTGGGGGTGACCCCTTGACTCTGAAGAGGTGGGGATCTCTGTCCCAGCCTGGGGGGGACAGTTTGAGTTCCAGAAAGTCTCAGGCATGGCCTGACTTTTTGCCCCCCCCTCTGAGACAGCAACACCGCCTGCCTTCTCCACCAACCTCTGCCACGTACACGTTGTTGCCATCATCCAGACTTGCCTTCTGGTGTGCAGACAAAGCCTGAGCCTTCTTCAGAGTTGTAGGTTTCCCTGCAAGGCTGGACTGGCAGCCATGGCCAAGGATGGCAGGTTCACAGGCTCAAACAGTCCCGGTGCAAGCCTTTCTTGGTGGGCATCTGCGTTGGCACACACCATGCTCAGGGCACCCAGACCTTGCTGGGGCAGTGGGGGACTTGTGTTTCTCCCCAGCCACACCACATTGGGCTCTCAGGACCTGGCAGGTGCCCATCACTGGTGAATCTGGCTGCATAGCTCATGGGAGAAAAACAACACTGGAGTCAAATTGGTGCTACCTCCAAGCTGCCAGCTCTGGTGGGTAATGGAGGCAGCTCCACTGCCACCTCCCAGCCCTGTCCACCATGAAGCCCAGGCTGGGCAGCCAGGTCCCTGTGGGGCTGCCCGGCACGGACCCGCGGTTGGCACATTCAGAGCTCGCAGTGAGGGCCTTTAGGAGACAACACAGCAGCACTTTCTGCAGCAGGGGCAGTACTTATAGCAGCAGTTTCCCCCATTCACCTTGTGCTCATGGTCCTTGGATGAGTTGTCCAGACTGACTGTGTAGAAGGAGTCAGGGGATGTCCCACTGAGCATCTTCAGGCTGGCATAGGGGTTATATGGCCGAGACCAGGACTTCTCAGTGGAAATGGTCTGACTGTTCCAGCTGGCCATGCTGGCATGGTTTGCCTGCTCCTCCAAGCTGTACGTGGGCACTGTGGCAGGGTTGGCAATCACTGTGGGTGAAGAGGGCTCATCCTTCAGGTATCGAGTGATGAAGCTGTGCTGAAACTGGGCCCGTGGGATGTCCACACTGGCGTAGGGATTCTCAAGGGTGGCACCACGATCCATGTCCCCTGCTCCTCCCGGTTCCTTGTCAGCACACACGTCCCGGCTGGCAGCTGCAGAGCAAGCAGGCTGTCTCTCACCTCCCACCACCTACAAAAGAAAGACCACTTTAACTCAGGACACAGGGGGATCTGCCAGCTCCAAAGTGCCGTAGGGTATCAGTGCCAAGGGCTGTTCCCATGGCACTGGGGAAGGGACCCCCAGTTTGGGAACGGGGACAGAACTTTGTTCAGTCCTCCCTGCCAGTCCCATGAGCCCCCAACGCACGACCGACCATATATTTCAGACATGTGGTCTGAGAGCAGAGACGGCAGAGAAGGAAGGGAGGAGGGAGAGGACACAGGGGCAGGCAGGGTGCTGAGATGAAGGAGGGGGTCCTGAGTGGGAAACAGGGTGCAGAAAGGGATATGGGGTGGGGTAAGAGTTTTTGGTGGGGAGGCACGTTTCTGAGAAAGGAGGGGCAGGTACTGGGGAGAGGTGGGGGAGGAAGGGGCTGGAGGTGAAGGGCAGGCAGAAGCAGGGGCAATGAAGGGACAGGGCAGGGGCAAGCAAGCAGAACGGAAGGCGGACGGGCAGGCAAAGGGGAGAAGGAGAACGGGAGCAGGGAGAGAGGGGGAAGTGAGGCAAGCTGGGACGGGACCGGGACGGGGCAGGCAAAGAGGCAGAGAAGGCAACCGAGGCAGGCAGAGAAGGGGACCGAGACAGGCAGAGAAGGGGACCAAGTCAGGCAGCGAGGGGTCCCGGACAGGCAGGGAAAGACCCGGGAAGAGGGAGCAGCGGGGCCGGTCCCGGCACTCACCGAGCCGCACTCCGGCCGGCT
>NW_020447211.1:146140-185843 GCF_003343035.1 Apteryx rowi | reverse complement strand
ACCGGCACCGGCACGGACACGGGCAACGGCGTCGGCACCGGCACAGACACGGGCACCGGCACAGACACGGGCAACGGCACCGGCACGGGCACTGGTACCAGCAGCAGCACGGGCACCAGCACAGGCACCGGCAGTGGCATGGGCACTGCCAAAGGCATCAGCACCAGCACTGACACCAGCACTGACACCGGCAACGGCACTGGCACAGAAACCGGCAACAGCACTAGCATGAGCAGTAGCAATGACACCAGCATAGGCACAGGCACCAGCACCGACATGGGCATGGGCACAGGCACGGGCACTGGCATTAACACCAGCACTGGCACTGGACACTGACATGGACACCAGCACAGACACCAGCATGGACACGGGCATGGGCATAGGTGCTGGCATGGGCACCGGCATGGACTGTAGCACAGACACCAGCATGAGCATGGACACAGGCACTGGCATGGGGCATAGGCACTGACACTAGCACCAGACACTGTTACCACGCACCAGCAACGAACTGTCTGCACACTCGCATCAGCATGGAAAGTGGCACCAGCACAGGGCACCAGGCACCTGCACTGGGCACTGGGCATCCACACCACTCTCCAGCACCAAGCACAGTATGCCAGCACCAGGCACTGCACGCTGGAATGGGTCACCACACATGGGCTGCGCACTGGCTCCAGTACTGGCACTGCACACCTTGCACCAGCACTGAGCACCATGAGCCAGGCACTGTGCACCACCACAGCACACCAGCACCAGGCACCAGCACTACACACCATGCACCACGCACTGCATTCTGGCACTGGGCACTGGTATTGCGCACTGGCACCATACGTCACACACTGTGCACCTGCATCAGGCAGGGGGCCCTGGGAACCTCAGGCTGGGAAGCATGGACTGGGCACCGGGAGCAGCAAACAGGGCTCTATGGACCAAGCAGAGTACACCAGGAACTGGGCACCAAAATCTGCTCATGCCCTACTCAGAACCACGCACCAGGCACGCATGTCAGGAGCTGGGCACCAAGAATCTGGCCCTGGATGCCTGCACCCTCTGCATCCCCTGCCAGCCTTCAGTGTTCCCCTGCCGTCTTGTATAAAGTGCCTGCTTGTGCTCACAAAACAAATCCTTTTTGAGGCAGGTTTGGGTGGTTTAACCTATGGATTACCAGGGCCCAGGCTGTGCCTACCCCTAGGAGAGCCGTGAACAGTGAACTACACTGGGCTGGATGAACAGTGAGGGACACAAYTGGAGCAAAGGCAAGGGAGAAGGATGCTGGCACAGATGCCAATACCCAGGACAAGACATTCTGTAGAAGAAAATAAGCTAATTTTTAGCACCTTCCACCTGAAATCCAGGCAGGAGAGACCCTGTGTGAGCTTCCCAGTGGTCAGTTCTGCTCTAGGGTAAAGCTTTTCAGAAGGTGCCAATTTGAAACTCAGCCTAGAGGTCAAACTGCCTTCTGCAGCCCTGCTGCCTTGGAGCCCTGACTCTGCCACACTCCCTCAGCCACAAAGCTGGCTTCCCTGCTCCCAGCATCACTGGCCACCAGGCTTCCAGGGCTTCCCTGGCATTTGCCTTGCTCTACACCCTGCCGGTACCCACTGGACCCATGGAGAGGCTCTGGAGCAGTGTGAGCCCTGCCTGGCTGATTGCCCCTGCTCTGCCCCCTGCCAGGGCAGCAGGAAGGGGCTTGGGCAGGGCAGGACTGCCCAGCAAGGTCTCCAGCCTCCTTGCTTCCCTCTAGCAAGAAAATTGCTGGTATTGATGGAGTCGGGCCCCAGAACCAGCATGGAGACACTGCCCCCAAACACCAGAAGCCATGGAGGGTGTTCCCAGCCTGCTGCAGCTACCTCCGGCATCTCCTCTGCAAGGGGCAGTTCCTCTGGGGTACCACGTTCCTGCCACCCTACAGCAGGGTTGGAGCTTTTCTGCTGGGTGGAGTTGCTTTTGGGGAGAGAGACCCAGCATGGAGCTGAGCTCTTGGGTCAAACCCCAGTGTCAGTGCAGCATCTCCATGCCCTTCCCTCCGCTGTAACAGCGCAAGTCCCACTAGCCTGGCCCTTAGGGGGAAGCTGGGTGTGAATTTTGCTGGCTTCTGCTCCAACATGAGCCTGGCACACCTGCCCAATGGCTCCAGTTGTGGCTGGCACCTTTCCCAGATGCAGTGGGAAGGCTCAGCAGCTTGTGATACTCCTAAAAGGAATCTGGGAGGTGGTGAAGTGGTGGGAATGCCCCCCTGTGCAGGTCCAAGGTGGGGCTGTGGAAGGAAAGGGGAGGCTGTCTAACTGGTACTCAACAGCAACAGCTCCTGCAAGCCCCAAGCTGTGAGCAAAGCCAGAGAACGAATGGCACAGCTCCACATAACCAGCCCCTCCACTCCAAACACCTCCATGTGCCTGCACAGCTACCCCTGGCTCAGCCCCCACACTTGTAGTATGGGGCAGGAAGAAAGGGCCATTCACAGATTGATGTAGCTCAGAGCTACATCCATCTCAGCTACAGAGCTGAGTCCTGGCAGGGAACCCAGCCTGCCAGCTGTGGGCACCCCGTGGAGAAGGAAGCAGACCTGCAGAACCAGACCTGGCACCCTCCTTCTGGGGGGCCTGGGTCCCCACACCGGCCAGTGCTGCTGGGTCCTGGGGAAGCCGAAAGGAAAGCAGGAAGGTGCAGGGAGATGCTGTTGGCCAGGCCTGGAGAAACAAGGTTTGGCACAAGTCACAGGGATGTGGCACTACCATGGGTAGGAGCCTTTTCTGCTCTGCTCTGCTCCAACTCTCTGCCGTGGGCAGCACACCCCTGCATTCCCTATGTGCCTCCTGTGGGTCCTGATAGGCATTTTGCTGCAGGTTGCTGGACTTTAGGCTACACAAAAGGGTTCTTACTGCTGGGAGATGGGGTGAGTTGGGTGCTATGGTCAGCCCTACTAGGCCTCTGCTCCAATGCTTTTGGGTGCTTGGGGACAGAGCAGGTTTTGTTTTCAGTCTGCACCCTGCCAGGTGTCCTGCTCCTAGCATGCAGGACACAACTCCTGTCCCGCACTCCCTGCAACAAAGACGGTCTCTGCTGCGCTTGCAGCTGAGCATGCCTTGGTGCGGGACAGGGCCAGCATGGGTCCCCCAACTCCAGCCTTGTCCCTGCTGTGTGACACTACCGTGGTGCCCTCAGCCTGTTTCACAAGGTGGGCCTGCATCCCTCCCCA
This sequence comes from Apteryx rowi, assembly GCF_003343035.1. Taxonomy (NCBI): domain Eukaryota; kingdom Metazoa; phylum Chordata; class Aves; order Apterygiformes; family Apterygidae; genus Apteryx; species Apteryx rowi. The sequence continues at coordinate 182,644 of NW_020447211.1, read as the reverse complement.
TCACTGAGCCCCACAAGCTGTCTCGTGTAGAGTGCAGTGGCCCCACGTCTTCTCACAAGCATATCAGTGCAGCAGCCTGGCCCTCAGAGGAGCCATGGGGATGCTGGGGACAAGGCCATGCACACTGGGCTGGGATAACCCGGGGAATGGGACAGAACAAGGGGTAGCCTTAAATTGCAGTTGAATCCTCCAGGACTTGAACTACGTTTCCCACAGCACTTTGCAAAGGGAAATGACTCTTCTTACAGTTTGTTGCATGAGAAAACTACATTTCCCAAAGCCCTTTGCCAGAGAAAAATTACACAAAAGGGAAGAGTGGCCAGCCTCTCATCTGCAATGAGGAGCTCGAGTTGCACAGCCCGTCTGGACCACCGCTCACACCAGTGCCCTCCAATGCCCCTGCCTATCTTCTCTGCACAGCTGTGATGCCAGGTGAGTGTTAGTGGGGTCACTGGGCTGGGCAGCTGTGCCGTTGGCACCACCCACAAAGCCATCTGGAGAGCTGGGCAGCGGGGAGAGCCCCTGGGCTGGCAGAAAGGTGGCCATGCTCCGGGGGTGCCCGAGGGACTGGCTGCCTGCCTACAGGGCACTGAGACCTAGGGCTGCAAGGCAGAGTGATGGCATGAGGTTCCTGAGCTTCCTGCCTGTGTGTCATGGTCCTCTTTGGGGTGTTTCTCCAGCAGAAAAACTCCTCTGGAGGGTGACATCATCCTGCCTGGCCCTGCCAGCACAGATACTGGTGGGTGCTGAGCTGGCTAGGCACCCAGGGTATTCTCCAAAAGCTCCCTGCTGCCAGCACCCTGCATGCAAATCCCAGTCTCCCCTGCCCACCATCCTAGGCTGACTCTGCAGCTGATCCCTGTGTCCTGTGCAAGCCTTGCTGGGCTTGCAGGTCCCAAAGTGTGGTTAGCACTGTAAAGCGACTAAGTGACCTCTCTGGAGGCTGAAGGAAGGGAAGAGGGAGCTCTGGGAACTTTTTTGGAGAAGCTATGGAGAATGTGGGAGGTTAAACCCTTCTCTAGTTCTAGCCCTGTGTAGCTGGCAGCTCTGTGTCTCAGTTTCCCGTCTGGCTGGGGACTGAGAGTAGGTGTGCAGCAGAGCACACACTGTCCGTAACCAGCACAGCAGCCAGCTCTTGGGTTTTCCATAACCCAAGATTGGCCTTGCTCAACCCCTGATGGGAAAAGCCTGCTGCTCCTGATGGCAAGGGAGCCTAATCCAAGGAAGGCTGTCTTTAAGCCTCAGTGGCCCTAATTTCTTACGCATTGCCAACAAAGATGTGGTTCCCAGCAGGTCTCCTGGGGGAGAGCAACTGATAGCCCCTGTCCCTTTCCCAGGTCTTGCTGCTGCCAGGCTTTCCCATATTGAGCTGTCTCCCCAAAGCAGGACTGATATTTTTTCCTATGCGAGCTTAAAGGAAGAGTCAACATCCTCCCCTTCCCCAGCATCTGTGGTCTGCTGGTGTGGATGTGCACCTGGTGGCTGTGTTGGCAGTGCCACGGTGTCCTGCCCACCTCTTCCCTGTTGTTGGCCCTGGACCAACACTCCCACGTAGCTCTGGAGTCATCGTAGCTCCGTTCTGACTGCTTGTGAGCAAGTACATGTCACTTCTCACACGGAGGATGTCGCTGTTGTCACTCTCCAGCTTGGCAGCTTCTTTTCCTTCTAGAGCAGCCCGAGTGCCTCAGGAGCACTGGCTCATTTTGGCTTTCTGCTCCAGATTTCTGTGTTGCAGCCCTGTTTGCAAGAGGCTCTGCTTGCACATAGGTCAAGCTCTAAAGCTGCACCCTAGATACATCTCAGAACAGCATGCTCTGGTCTGGGCAGCCAGCCTGCACCTCTGAGGTGCAAGACCATGCGGACGGCACCCGCTGGCTTATTCTCCGTGCCTTTTCTCTCCCAAACTGACCCATAACCTGTGTGCAGAAGTAGAGCTCATATTATTAGTGCCTCAGAAATGTTTAGGGCAGGACACACCAGTCTGAGCAGGCCAGGGGCATCCCACATGCTCGAGGGCTGCCCAGCGCACCCCTCACACTTCAGCCGCTTGCCAGGGCTACGGTCTTTGTACAGCCTGTTCAGTCAGGGTAATAGCCTTAATGTGAAGAGCCTCTGTCCCATTATGCCAGCCAACATCCCTTTGTGGTGTCTTGCAGCAACAACACTAAGCGCTGGGAAACCAGCTGCTGGCAGGCAGAAAGAAAAGGGGTCCTGGCTCTGAGTCCAGCCCTTGCTTTCACAGGCGCCTTCTGCATAATCTGATTCAACAAAGTACCTGGTGCCAGCTCTGAAGCAGCTGGGCTTTTTACGGTCTTGTCTCAGGAAGGCCATTCCAGCCCATGCTGCTCTCATGGTCCACAGCTGCCTTCTCCTTTCCAGCTTAAATTTACTGGTGGCCAATTTGTTCTTGTGCCAACAATATCTTGAATAACTCTTCTTCCTCCTGGATAGTGCTGCTGTGTATTTCTAGGCCTGCAGTTGGCTAGGCTGAACCTGCCAAGTTCTCCCCGTCTCCCCACAGGACAGATCACTGTTCTCTTCCAGGCTCCCCTTCCAGGTTTGTGTATCTGTTTTGCATGTGGGTGCCTTGGACACGTGCACATTTCCTGTGTGAAACTTTTGCAACCAATTGCTCTTCTCCTGTTGCTGGAAGTGCCTCCCCTAGCCCTGGGGTCTTTGTTGTCCCAGGTATGCCCTGTTCAGCTAGTCCATGGAGTGTCCCTCTTCTATCATTTCCGATGGCAGAGGTCCCAGTGTGACATTTCTGTGGCTCATCCACACCAGCCTGAGGTCACAGATGTGCAAAACATCAAGGGTATGCCTGACATGTCTTACCTGCCAGGTTTGAGCGGGTAACCTTGGTCTTTAAGAAAAAAGGAGAGGCAGCCTCAGGGGAAGCAGAGGCAAGTGAAGCTTGAAGGTACCCTTGCAAGACAAGGGCATTGGGCTCTTGCAGGCAGAGAGGGGAGAGGGCGGGCTGGGGAACAGTGCTGGGGAGGCTGCAGGATTTCTGTCCTGGGGAAGGACCACCAGCTCTTCCCTTGCCTCTACTGTTAACCCCATACTGGTCTCAAGCAGGACGAGCCCTGGAGCATTTAGGGCATACAAACTATCCTCAAGGGGAAAGGGATTTTGTGGTTGCAGAAGCTGCAGAAGCGTGAGACGTCCGTGATGCTCAGAGGCTGAGCGTGTGGCTGGGAGCGTGGCCAGCCTGCAGCAGAAGCAGCAGCCTACACTCCCCTGGGAAGGGCCACACTTCGCTCTCCCTGCCCTGCTGGGCTGGCAGTGCTCTTCACCTTGCTCTTGTACATGCCTGTAGGGTTGGGAGGGGGGAAGCTGTCTTTGGGAAGCCCAGGGGTCGGTACCCTGCACACACCCTGGGAGGAGACCGGCCAAGATGATGTGTTCATACCCGTGTTCAATTCCCTCCTTGCCCTTAGCCTTTCCTTAGCCTGAAACCAAATCCAATGACCTTAAACCTTTTCCTTTCACATTTGTCTTAAAAGACCCCAAGGCTACACAGAGAGGGGGCAGGAGCTTCCTCAGACTCTCACATGCCTCCTGAGCTACCAACAACTCCCAGCCTCAAGACGTTCCCAAAAGCATCCCTTTGCTTTGCCTGGGTTGTACCAATACCAAAATCCACATGTGCTCTTGTGCACTGGATGTGTCCACAACAGTAACTTACTTCTGTCAGCTCTAGGATGAAACCAGTCTTAGAATAAGGTCCAAAATAGCATGCTGGCACTTAAAACACCACCGGTGATTTAAAGACACATTCATGTGTCCTGAAGATCCCAACATGATGGCTCCAGAGCCTGTTGAATTCAAAGTCATAGCAGTGCCCCCCCTGCTTTCTCTTTGAAACTGCCTGGTTACCAGCCCTGCAAGTTTCTAGGCCTGCTTCAGCATCAGGAAGCTTCAACCCTCTTCTTCTGCATAGTAGATAAATTCCCCAGCAATGAGGCTGATGGGAGGGCACTGACCTTGCATGGAAATGGGGCTGGAGATACCAAGAAGACCTGGGCTGTCCAGCAGTGCTTGCAGGCCTGGCGCTCCAGGCCGATGCATTTTGTGTTAGACACTTGGAGGATGAAAAGCTCCCTGGAAGGGTGTTGGGAGCAAACTTAGAGGCCTCTACCGCCTCTGGAGCACTCCTAGGCAGTAATCAGGGAGCCCCTTTCCCTGCAAGTCCCTGGGCCTGGGAGGTGCCCTGCAGGGGATGGATGGGCTGGGGACAGAGCAGCTTGATGAGAGCTGACCCCTTAAATCCCGTTCTGCTGCAGCTCCTGCAGTTGAAGATCACAGGCCCTTCTGGACATAGCATCTGCTTTTCAAACTTTGAGTGCTGCCAAGTTCAAATTGCTGGTGAAATATCTGCCTCCAGGTGCCTGTGCCAGGTTCTTCTTGTTTTCAGTGCAGGTGATTAGGGAAGATTGTGGACCCTTGGGTTTGTCTCTGTCACGGTCAGACAGCTGGATGCAGCACTTGTGTTTGCCGCAGTGTGACATTTGTCATCTTTTGTGAGGCCAGGCCTGGGAAATGCCAGCCACCGGCTCTTCCTCCCGTGAGCTGTCCTTCTGCGTGCCGGTTTGGGCCATGTCTTTGTTCTGTCCCCAGCTTCTGAACATTGATGCTGCCCTCCGGTGTGGTTGTGCACACACCCTGACTGGGCACTGGCATCAAAGGTGTACCTTGCCTACCTTCACACCGGTCAGTAAAATATCCAGTGTGCTCTGCTCCTTTCGGTCCTCCTTGAGGCTTTCTGTTTGGTGGCTCAGAATGAAAGCTGGTGGTTTCAAACTCTTTCCCTGCTATCCCCAGGCCTTTAGGAGGTATCTGTAGCAAAACCAAGCTGGGCAGCTGGACTAGCACTGCTCCCCAGCAGGGTCACCTCCAAGGATTTTACTCCTAGCCACTTTATTTTCCTCATTTCTGTACACTTCCCATGCATAAAGTCAGGGTTTACTGTATGCAGTACATGTTGTGTGTGTCTTTCTCCCTTCCCTGAGGATGGTCACTGTTACCAAGTGGCTCCTCTACTGAGGTCCTGTGCACTCCTTGGAGGTGTTCATCTCCTTGTGGGTACTTTGATTGGGCTCCTGGCTCTGGCTCTGCTTGGGGTGATTTTCGTCGGAGCAGGGGCTCTACCTTGTGCCGGAGTGTCTGGACGGTCCATGGGAGAAGTTACAGCTGGGTTTTCTTTCTTTGGCAGATGATGAGAACATGGAGGAGGAAGAGATGAAGGCTCCTGCTGCTGAGATGGCTGAGCCATCTGGCATGCGAGGGGACTCCAGGGACACCCTCTCCCAAGCAGCTGATGACAGAGCAGAGTGGCAATGGCAGGCCCTCACTGGCCCTGGGGATCTCAGGGAAGGTGCGGAGAGCCCTGTCCCCAAAAGTGCCCTCTCCAAGGACCCTGCAGCAGAGAGACCCTATAAACGTGGCAAATGCGGGAAGGGCTTTGCACAGAGCTCTGACCTGATCAGACACCTGCAAATCCACACTGGCGAGCGCCCCTACAAGTGCACCGAGTGCGGCAAGGCCTTCATCCTCAGCTCCTACCTGATCCAGTACCAGCATGGGCACAGCCAGGAGAAACCCCGCAAATGCCCCAGCTGTGGGTGCTGCTTTGGGCTGAGCACAGAGCTGGTGCAGCATCAGCAAGCCCACGCTGGTGAGAAACCCTACAAGTGCAGTGAGTGCTGCAAGGGCTTTGCCCAGAGCTCTGACCTCATCCACCACCAGCGCATGCACACTGGTAAGCACCCCTACAAATGCCCTGCCTGCGGGAAAGGCTTCAGCGAGAGTTCAACCCTCATCAAGCACCAACACACGCACACGGGCGAGCACCCCTATGCATGCACCGCTTGTGGGAAAGGCTTCAGCCTCAGCTCCACTCTATTCAAGCATCAGCGCACGCACATGGGCGAGCGCCCATACCAGTGCTCCCTGTGCAGCAAGACCTTCAGCCTCAGCTCCAACCCGCTGCAGCACCAGCAGACACATGCTGGTGAGTGGCTGTTCACCTGCGCCCAGTGCGAGAAATGCTTCACCCAGAGCTCCAACCTGCTGCAGCACCAGCACGCCCACACTGGCGAGCAGCCGTACCAGCGCTCCCAGTGAGGCTGCTACTTCAGCCTCAGCTCCAACCTGCTGCAGCACCAGTGGACGCATGCGGGCGAGCACCCCTATGCCTGTGCCCAGTGTGACAAGGCCTTCGGCCTCAGCTCCAACCTGCCGCAGCACCAGTGGATGCATGCGGGCGAGCACCCCTATGCCTGCGCCCAGTGTGACAAGGCCTTCGGCCTCAGCTCCAACATGCTGCAGCATCAGTGGACACACACCAGCGAGCAGCCCTATGCCTGTGCCCAGTGTGGGAAGTGCTTCAGGGACAACTCCACCCACTGCAAGCACTGGCACACCCATGCGGGGCCGTGCGCCTGCTCGCAGTGTGACACTGGGGGCTGCCCCAAGCTGCTGCAGCTCCAGCACCCCTGTGCCTGGGATGTGCAGCTAGTCCGGTCCCCGTGTGCATGTGTGTTGTGCGGGGACCCTGTTCCCCTGACTTCAGGGCTCTTTCCATGGCTCTGCAGCCCTTTCTCTGTGCTGCAGCATAATGGGATGGAGAGAGGCAAAACTGTTTCTTCTGGGCTGCAGGATGCGAGAGTCCTGCAGGGAAGCACATCCAGCTCCACTCTGCATGCTCTGGGCATGGATCAGTGGGCGTCGGTGGGGTCCAGACCTGCCCTGCGTGTCTTTCCTCTGGTGCTGGAGAAAGAGAGCACTTTGGAAATGTGGACTTGTGTAAACAGTGCTGGGAAGGGGCAGACCCACAGGAGAGGGAGATGGAAGGCAAAAAAACACCATGGAGTGGGAAAGGAGCTGGTAGCTGGTGTGAACTGGAGAGGGAAATGCAGGCCACACAGCAAACGCAAGCTGGTTTGCCAAGGGGAGTGAGGCAGCCTCGTGTAAAGCTGGGTTAGGTACAGACCCTTTTCCTCACTGGGAAAATCCATGTCCGTGAGCAGTGGAGCCGTCAGAGTGAGGCGTGATGGGTTGGAGCAATGGGAATGTGGAAGCACTGCACGTGCACCTGGCAGGAGCCAGGAGGGATGCTGTCCGGTGCGTGTGCAGTGGGGGCGTGTGGTACCCGGGGTGCAAGAGGGCTCACTGGCAGCAGCGGCTTTTCCTTCACTCCCCTCTCAGCTCCCTCGCCGCAGAGCATGTGGTTTCTGTGCACAATGTTTCTGCGAGCTCTGATGGAGAGTTGTTGCAACACACAGCCAGTAAACACGCTTGATGAGGTTAAAATGACAGAACTGGTTGCCCTGTCTTTTCTTTCTGTGCCCTGGGGTAGTGTTTCTGTTCCTGTCCATCGCTAACCGCAGAGTATCATCTCAGGCATCTTTCAGTCTTGCATCTGCGCAGATCTCTGGCCCTGGGTGCTGATGGTCATCCCTCTGTCCCCCAGCACAGATGTCACAGCCATCCCCAGGCCTTTAGGAGGGAGCTTTAGGACAGCCAGTGCTTCCCAGGAGGATTCCCACGGGCAGAAAAGGCAGCTCAGAGCTCCCCTCTCCTGACCGGTGGCTGAGGATAGGCAGCAGTATCTGCAGGAAGACACCCAGGCCACGTCTCTGAAAGGCCTCCGATAAGTCCCTTGGATGGAAGTAAACAGGTCCTTCAAATGCAGGACTGCTCCCTAGGAGGGAGGTTCTGGCCTGAAAGCCTTAATCTGCCCTCTTAGGCGTTCAAATGCTACTATGAAAGCATTGTTCCCTTCTCTGTCCCTGGGAAGCAGAAATTGGTCCATGCTGTGAGAACCACGAAAGGAAGCTTAGTCACAACAGAATTATTTAGTGTACCTACCTCAAATACTAGAAGCTGCAATACAGACGATTAGGTAGATCTGCAGCATAGCAGACCCAACCCTAATGTGGCCGAGGTGAATTACTAACAGTCTGTAAATAGTAACCAGTAATCTTAAAGTCACATATTGAAGTTCAAACATTTAATTTGTTGGCAAGTTATGACTCCGAATTGAACTATGAAAGCCACATCTGGCAGTCTTGTGCGGCTCCTTAGAGGTTTTATAAGTGGCAGATAATCCTCAGATAGAAAAGCTACGGCGCCCAAGACAAAGTTGCTATTTTGGACTCATCACGTATAAAGGGAAGGACTCACTGAGCTGGAAGCTGGTGGTTGCCTAGGAACTGTGCATTCATTATGAGTAAACGGACAACCCAAACTAATGCATATCTATTTGTTGCTTCAAAAGAGCCTAATTTCCTGCAATTGTTTTGAAGAAAAATTTCAGCAGAAAAATAAGAATGAAAACTAGGTGCCCGCTTGAGCGAAGTCCTACTATAGGAAGGGGAATAGAGAGCGAGGTCCTCGTGAGAAGTAATAGCCACACTTACAAAGAAATATTTTCTGACTTTCTATGCATCCTTATCCCCATTTGCAAACAGAAGCTGTGACACAGTGATGAGGTCAGAGGAGCTACGGAAGAGAGAAAAATCCAAGGYTGGCAGAGCTAAAGTTCAAAAAATGTAGTCTGCCCAAAGTGAGGACCTTGTGTGTGATGCAGCTGTGCATACCATATCCTCTGTCATCTGAAACCTCTGGGAACATTGCACATGCATCCCTGAGACAATCTGAGTGATTTGATGAGGAGACTGGGAAAACCAGGAGAAACAGGAAAAGGGCAAACCCTCATTTGCACTTTTTTTGACTGATCTGTGAGCTGCTTGCTTTTAGCCTTTGCCAGCTCCCAGCAACCCCTCACATTCAGCCCCTAGCCATGCATATCTGAAAGGCATCCTGGCCATTTAGGGGTTGCACTCAGTCCCGGCCTTGGTTATCAGTGAGCACCATATGGAAAACTGAGCTGGACACTCAATGGTTTACAGCTCTCGTGAGCAGTCCAGCAGTGTCCGTGGCTGGGCTGGTCCTCATGCCCTCAGCAGAGGCTGGTCCTTGCCCCAGCACCCACGGGCTGTCCCACGATGGAGCAGCGGGTGAGCAGTCTGCGCCCCAGGACGGAGGTCTGCACCGCAGGAGATGGCCGGCAGCATCTCTGTCCCCGAAGAAAGCGCAGCCGCTGGGAGAATATGGAAAAGCGCCGTTCCTAAGGAAGGGAACTGGGATGGGTGCTTGCAACGACACCTTCTCAAGGGATTGAGGCCCTCCAGCTGGACCTGTGGAGGATTTTTGCTCTGCACAGGACCCCCACTGGTGTATTTAAGCCGGAAGCTGCTTCCACCAGGGAAGACACTCAGGTATGAAGTGGATCCAGTCCCAGAGAGGTTTAAAACACTGCCTTCACAGATATGAGCTTCTGCCAGACATGGGTGATGCATTGCTTTGGGGGAAAGACCTGCAGGGCTGAGTCGTGAGGCAGCACCTGCTTGTGCACAGCCTCGGGATGGCAAGGCCCAGTTCCTCACCTGGCTGTTTTTCCCGAAGGAGGTTTGTCCCACTGCAGCCCAGAGGCTGCAGTGGGGTCAGCTTCAAGGATCAGCATGTGGAGTTGGGGCACCCATGGGTCCCTTTGCCTCTGTGTAGGACCAGGTTGGGCTAAGCAGGCAGCAGCGTGGGCCTGGGTGAGAAAGAAAGGATGAAAAAGCTCTTGCATGTCCTTCCTGTAGCGCTGCTGGTGGTCCCCATGTGTCCCTGGCACATTCCATTCCCTGGGAGGGAACAGGTGTGATTTTGGCTTGGAGCTGATCTCAGCTCTGCACACCAGCTTTGGCACCTCTGTTCTGCAAATGCTTCTCTACTATCCCAGCCTGGAGAAAGGTGCTGGGCTCAGAGCAACTCCTACRATATCGATCCAGAAAAGATCTTGGTCTCTGCAGCAGTACTGGAGCAGAAAACCTGCAGTGCCCGATCCTGCATGGCTGAACACAAGGTTTTAGGAGCTACAGCGATCTCTCAGGATGCCTGAACTCACCTGAGTCTCTAGAAACTTCTGGCCTCACCGCACAGCAAAAGGGACATTTATGTTTTCAAAAGAAACACCAGAAAACCACAGGCATGTCCAGCTGTGGGTTGTCGTTCACCTGGGGACAAGAACGCGTGTGGCAACAGGGTCAGTCTAGCAGGTTCGGGGAACTCCCAGCTTCCCCCAGAGCTCATGGGCTCTCCTAGTCACAGCAAACCAAGCCATCAGACCTGTTCACCGATTATTTCCGTTCCTCTAGTGGGAAGATGCAGTGTCGCATCCCAGGCACATGAGGGTGATGAAGTTCTTTTCAGCCCATTAGTATCCAAGGATGATATCAAACAGCTTCTCTTAGAGGGAAAGATTTTTATACCAGGAGCCCAAATACCCTCTCAAAAGCTGGGAGTCTTAACATAGCGTTATAAACAGCTTCCCCCTGCAAATGATGATTTTTCAGCAAATCTTAGTACACTGAGGAATTTTTCAAACCTAAAGAAAGCTCATGGTTGTGCAAAATGGGCACATGGATGAGTTAGTCTGGACAGAATAGCAGGAAGCCAATCCCTAAATTCAGTCTGTGCAAAATAGTTAAAGCCAGACAGACGGGTTCATTGTTTTAAGGATGTCACAAGACACCCTCAGGAGGGACCTTCCACTGTTTGATATATCCCTTGAGGTGTTTGACTTAGCTGGGGTAAGGGCCCTTATCGAAAGGGCAAGGCAAGCCGAGAGCTGGTGGCCAGCCACCAAAACCAGCAGGATTAGCAGCCATGCCTGCCCTGAGGGCAACGAGTAGCTGGAGGAACATGACAAACTCCAAATCTTCATGGCAAACTCCAAACCTTTCCAGAAAGTGAAATAAGTCCACCTGCCTGCCACCATCGCTAGGATGACTCACTTCATCTGGAGGCTAGATCTGGGCTTCTCCCCAGATTTTCTCCCCTGTGAAGCATATGCCCAAGTTTCCCCTGCTGCCTGCCCAGAGGGGTTTGGGGGCTCACAGAGGCCACAGAAGTTTTTGGTCTGTCTAAGGAAGGGCCCTCAGAAATGCTAGTGTCTCTGCGGGGGCTGGACAGGCATCACCTGCATGACCTGGCATTGCAGTTGTAAACCCCCAGCATGGCTGTTGCCCCTTGGCCCCTTCTGTAACACAGCCCAATGTCCAGTACTCTGGTTTGGAAAAGCCTAATAAGGGTAAAATTAAGTTTTTTTCCCTTCAAACTGTGCTCTCAGCCCATGCTCTGCATCATGTGCTATGGGTCCCTGTGCCGAGCTATCTCTGCTTTCGATGTCGTGCACAGGTGCAGCATGTTACTGTGCATGCAACCTGGCCACCCCGCGACCGTGTCGCACAGTGCAGGGGTCCAGGCTCACTCACCCTGCATGCACCGAGCCTCAGTGTATGCAGTCACAACCCTGCACTGCTCATCTCAGTGTATTATGCTTGTGGCATGCAATGAGTTTTCTCATCCTCAGTTCTCAAGAGAAAGTGATGTGTCCCAAAGGATGGCATCAGCTTTTAAAGCCAAAATGCAGCCTGCAAATGACCTGCAAAGTCTGCTCAAAAGGAGCGATTGCCTGCTCTGCCTCAGGATGGACAATACAAAGCTCAGGTGTGATTTTTTTCCTGGCTGTGTTGGCAGTGCCACGTGCACCCATCTGCTTGCGGGGTCCTGGCCACATCCATGCTGCCACATTCACTCTTTTCTAGTTCCTTCCTGTGATCCCACCACGGCTGCAGTGCCAGGACATGTCCCGTGCATGTCAGCACGCACACTGTGCACACCCGGGACAGGAGCCCTAGGCGATGCACCGATCGTAGCGCAGGCCTGATCCTGCTCTCTAGACCAGCTCCTGGGATTCAACTCGGTACCAACAGATTGGAGTTTCCTGAGGACAGCACAGGCTTGTCTGCAAAACTCCCTGATGCTTTTGCATGGCAAATGAACCAGGCAGGGCTGGTGCTAGCCCTGTAGCAAGAGTCTCTAGCAAATCCCTTGAAAGGTTTGGCAGCTCCCTAAATCCAAGAGGATCCCTCATCAGCTCTGTCCTGTGTAGGTTATAGAGTCTTCTGCTGGGGTGTCTCAGCCTGCCCCATAGGGCTGAGATTCAGGAACAGGCACCTCAGGAGCACCTGGAGGGTGAGCAGAGCAGAGCATCGCAGGGGGCATGGAAAATGCCACGGGTGTTGTGCATATCTGGGCATTGTGCATGTGTGCACATACAGCATGTACAGGCACAGCGAAGGAGCACAGCACACATGCAGTGTGTTCATGCACCCATGTGGTTTTCTGTGTGTTCCTACAGGAGGGAATGAGGGTGTTGAAGAGGGTATTCCCCAGCCCAACATGCAGGTGCATGTGCCTGGTGCATTTGGGTTCCTCCAGGCGTACCAGGCATGTCATTGCTATACATGGAGGGAGTCCTTGAGCTGTGGCTGCACAGCCCAGAGCTTTTCTATTTTAAGTCCCCATCGTGCCCTGGCAGGGGGATGCTCACATTCCCCAAGAGTAAATGCTGTCAGAAAAATAAATCGGTGTCTGGGCTGGCATGGCCAGGGCAGGCATTGCATGAGGCGCTCTGCGACTGCTCTGCTGCCTGGTGTCTCCCTGGGCCTCGAGCCGGCCTGCAGGAACCAGGAGAGGAGCCGGTTTCCTTATCACCTCCCCACACTCGCCCTCCGTCCCTCTCCCCTGTGGCTCACCGGCTCAGCCAGCCGGCCCCCGGGTCAGGCAGGGCCTTGGCAGCAGTGCGGGGGGAAGCTCACATTGTGGCTGCCCACTGTGGGCTTGGCTGGAGGAGAAAGCAAGGATTTCCTGGCCTGGAGCAAGTCCTTCCCGTCTCCTCCCAGCGGCAGAGTGCTTTTGGGGCTGAGGGGAGGCCGTTCCTGCTGGGCTTTGTACTGGGAGCCAGCGGCTGCCCCAGTGCAGYGCTGCCATTAAGCAAAGGGTTACGGGAAGGGCTGGGCTGCCGGCAGGCCCTGGCGATCTGGGACCGGCAGAGCCAGTGGGGCAGCAGGCAGGGGCTCCAAACGCAGAGCTGGAGGAGGAGATGTGGGGACAGGCACGTCAGCTGGGCAAGCACAGCCCCTGCCAGGCTCTGGTCCCTGGCAGCCTCTCACTGGGCTGAGAACTACAGGTTCCCAAACGTGAAAACCCCTCCAAACCACCACCCCGACACAGCACAGCTCCCAAACGCCGCAGTAAGACTGACACCAGTCCCTCCACAAATCACCCAGACACCTGAAAGGGGCCAGTTTGGACAATGCCATCCTCCCCAAAATCTCACCCACCCTGCCAGCTCTCTCCTACCCAAGCAATGTCTGAGGCTGGCGCAGAGGAAACCTTCATCCCTTCTCGCCATAACAGCATCACACCACTGAGGCTGGGACGCTCCAGGGACTTGCGCGTCCTTGCTGGGGAGATGCAATGGGAGAGAGCGGCTGCGCAGGACACTGCAGCTCAGCTCACTACACACACCCATCCTTAGGGCCAACCAGGTGCCTCATGCAGCACTGTGGCATTGCACAGAGATGCACCCTCGGGTGAAAGCCTGACCTGGGAACAGCAATAATCCTTCCGGCCCAGCGCCCATGGGCTGTTCCTGGCTGTGGAAATTGTGTCCAGGTGCTGTTCACGTGCAGCTCCCTGCTCAGAGCCTAACAGGAACTAACAACCCAGGGTATCTTCTGAGGCTGAATACTCACTCACATGCTGAGGAGACCGGGAAAACTGGCTGTAAGAGCCCCAGCTGGGGACACCTGGTACGGCACTTGCCGCTCACATGCGCAGCCAGAGTTTTTCCTCCTCAAATTTCAGTTCCTCCTCTGAGCAAAGAAAGCATTTCCTGCAAATGAGCAAGGCAAGCCAAGACTTGGGTTAGCTGTTGACATTCATGTTCAAACAGGGTCCCTGCACACATTGGTTTTGGTTTTTGTTGCAAAGAGCTGAACTCAACAATGCCGTTGCTTCACGCTTCCGGTATATTGAAACCACATGGAGAACTTATGCATAGGCTACACCTGGCTACATTTTTTAGGACAAGTGGCTGATTTCCTGTTATTTTTTCATGGATGAAAGTTAATGTCGCAGGGACAGTCTCAGCAGGAGGGGAAGAAGGGCTGCCCCCCATGTCCTGACCTGGAGCACCCAGGGCACTTTGCCATCATTTGTTGCCCTGCCCTGGGGAAGGACTTAGGAGATGGCACTGTACTGCCTGGTACGAAGAAGAGAAGATCTTCTCATGGGGAATAGGAGAAGCCTGAGCCCTCGCCATGCAGCAGCACCCTGCTCCCAGCTAAGCCCTTGGCTCCAGTTCTCTCCCAGCGGACGTCTGTTTTCTGTCCTGCTGTCTGCTTGTTCCCCTTGGTTCAAACAGTCCCCGTTTGTTTGGCTCTCGCTGCCGGCAGGAGCTGGGACTGTGTGCCTGGGCTGCCTGTGCACAACAACTCCTTGTTCCCTGCCTCTTGCTGGCCTTCCTCCCTCCTTGCTCACCCCTCCTTGGCTTTAGCAACTATCCCAATTAGGGGTGCCCCTCTCCTTGCTCTCCACCTCTCTGGCTGCACTGCAGGCCCTTGGCCCTCCTGTCCCACAGAAGCCACGCTGGCTGCAGAACAGCACTGCCTTGTGCCGGGGGCCACCTCCCAGGCCACTGACAGTTGGGCAGCTGCAAGACAGCTACCTGCTCCCAGAGTACGACTTGGGGGTCGGAAACAGTTGGGTTGTCCAGCAATGGAGGTGTATGGAGACCCGTGCTGGATCCAAGGGTCTAGGGGTTTCTTTGAAACTCATTAGAGGCTGGAAGAGGGTGAACAAGTTGTGTTTTGGACCTGCAGCTCCCCAGCTGGCTGTCGTGGTCCACCTAGGTCCACCTTTGCTTCTCCAAGTCTCCTCATGCCTTCGGGCCGCCCCACCATGGCTGCACAGCCGTGTGGGAGCAGGCGAGCGCTGAGCGTGGGCGCTGCAAGTGCATTTCCTGCGAGCTTCAAGTCGCGCTGCAGCACCGTCACCTTCCTCCCACAGCCACCAGCTTCTCAAAAGCCCCGGGCGGGTGGTTGAAGTTTCCACTCACGGAAGGAGGCCAGGGCTGCCACACAGGCTGCTGTGGGAAGCGAACTTTCTGAGCCACAGTGCTACGCAGCATTTCCCAGCAGGGTGGTGTTTCTGGGGCCACCTTCTCCTCTTCCCTCCTGAATCTATGGAGAAGCCAGGACACAATCCTGGGCTGTCCTGGAGATGTGCCAGCAGGTACAAGCAGGATCATTCCCATCTGCCCTAACAGCTCAGGGTACTGCTAAGAGCCACAGCTGCTGAGGACTGACACCATTCATTACCTGGATCCTAGCTGTGGCATGCACAGCCACCCACATATCAGAAGTCCGGGGCAAGCATGGATCCATACATGCTCTGTATCCCTGCTAATTAGCATGGTCCTCAGCCATGGGGGAAGAAGCAAGGCTGGTCCACACTGCGGTTTCTCCCCCCGCAGCATTGCAGTGCTGCAGTGCAACGGCAGTGTGGGCTGGCTCTGCCCTCAGCCTCTGCGAGCAGCCAGCCAGGATCCTATCCAGTGCTCTGCCAACAGGACTGCGCTGCGGTCATGCCGGGACACGGCTATTTTGGTGCGGGCATCACCATGAGGGGCAGGTGATGTGGCGGCAGCAGTGCCTGCAGCTCCCGGGATGGCTCCAAGTGCCTCGTCTTGCTGACAGAAGCCCTGGGCTCCTGGGATTTGATCTTTACCACTCGAGCCAGCCTGTCTGCTTCCATTTGCGTCTGTTGTGTTTCAGAGGGAGCGCAAGCACCGGGCACACACAGCATCCTGCCTGGCAGCTCCGTGCTGGCACGCTGACAGCTGCTGGGCAGGCAGAAGGGCCCACAGCTTCTGCCTTTGGTGCTGAGCCTTCTCCACAACTCTCCAGGCCCCAGATCCCTGTGCGTAAGTCAGGGTCCTTCAATAACCCCTCAATGGTGTCTGTAGAGAGCAGCAGCGCCAGAACCTGGTTAAGCCCAGTAGGCAGGGGGTCCCCCAGCAAGCTGTGATTTTGGCTGTGAGATGCCAAAGGTGCCTGTCGAGAGGCTGGAGCCATCCTCCTCCCAGAGGAGAGCCAACGGGTGGGCTGGATGGGGCTTCATGCTTCCTTGCTAGGGGACTGCCCTTGTCCTCGAGCATGCACACCTAGCAATACCTTCTTCCCCAGCACTGATGCTACTAAGACCATGACCTGCTCTGTGGAGCAGCCTGAGGACAGTGTCCATGCCAGGTACTCAGCACAGCTTTCCTTCCCTTCCAAGCTCTGTTAGTGCCCCCAGCAGACAGGGATTTAGCTCATGGTGGTACAAGTCTCTCTGGATACCTCTGTCCTGCCCCAAGGACACAATGCAGCCCTGGCACCTCAGTGGGTCCTCCAGCAGTCTGAGCATGTCAGGGTCCCCTTCCTGGCTGGGGCACTGAATAGAAAGACCTCACATCCCCACACCATCAGAGCCTGCAGCAGGGATGGAGCTAGCTCCAAAGTGACTACCTGCTTCCTACCTCAGCTTACACAAGAGCACCAGGCTGGAGTGACTTTCTCATTCCTGAGAATCCTTCCCAGACAAGTCACTGGACAAGGGGGCCTCTCTAGAGGGAGCAGCTTCAAGAGAAGGGCCACAGGGGTCGAGAGGAAGTGTTACACAGTATTGTGATTCAGGTGGGCCTCAGCTCATCTCCATCTCAGCAAGGCCAAAGAAACTCAGCCCACCGTTTCACCAAGGAATGAGAGCCCTAGACCTTGGTGATGAGCCCTGAATTAGATACACAGAGGTCAGGCTTGGGTACCATGTCAACCTGACGGGAATAGGAACAGGACCAATGCCATCAGCAGGCTTGGAAACAGCAGCCCTGGTGGTGTGGTTGAGAAAGGAGGGGAAGAGCCCCAGGGCTTGCTGCCAAGAGCTCTGCAGCCACAGCCAGGGCTGGATTTCCAGCTCCCCGGTGAGCTGAGCTGCGTTAACAGGCCAGCTCTGGCTTTGCAAGTGCTTTCTGGGCAGATGCATCCCAGCCCTGCTAAGTAGTGGCAGCCCCGCAGGAGACATGGGCTGCATGCAGGCAGTGGGCAGGCAGCAGCTGGCTTGCCAGCAGCCACCCTGCCTGCCCACTCTGCCCTGGTGCCCCCACAGCCTCGGAGAGGCCACCTGCATGCTCCAGCCCATGCAGTGACCAAGGGCAGCATGGGCAGCAGCCCACTCGTGAGGGCTTGCTCACCGGCATTTGGCCTGGCCTGGGAGCAGGGACACAGCCAGTCTTTCTCCCAGGGTGTGCCGCCCTCCTTCTCCCCGAGCATCTTGCTCCCCGGCCCTTGGGACTACTCGCTGCCCTGATGATACCAGCCAAGACCTTGGAGGATCAAAGAAGTGAGGGAGAGGAAAGAGGCTGTGGATCTGCCTGAGGCCCAGGCCTGTCAGCCCTAGGGGGGAGCCTCCCCAGCAGCATGTGACTGCCTATATAGCTGGTATAACACACACGGTCACTGTCACACCAGAAACAACCCCCTCCCACAGTCCCCCACCAGAGACCCTGCATGGCTTCAAGCTTTCAATCAAGGTGATGCCAGGGAATTAGCCAACTCCCACATTTCCCAGGCTCACTCATCCCTCTGTCCATGCATCCCCTCATCTCCTCCATGTAATAACCTTTCTCCAGGTTTGTGAGCCATCACTCTCTCCCCAGCCAAGCCCCTGTTTGAAGCTCTCCCTGCTGCCTGCTGCACGCTCGGAGCAACCAGCAGCTCAGATCAGCCATGCTTAAGCCACAGCAAAGGAGCAAGTGCTTCTGCAGGCATGCGTGCAGGAGCATGCCTCACCGTTGCCGCTCTGTGGACCTGGGTGGGCAGGAAGCCACCACCACGCAGGAGGGCGCAGCCCAGCCAGACAGGCAAGGCTGGCTCCAGCAAACATCAAGTGAGAGCCACGTGGGGGAGCAGCTCCTGGCCAAGCAACCACACAGCTCCCCAGGAGCTTAGGGGCACCTTTAGAAAATAAAACCCCAGCTTTCTGAGGGCCATCACTGACAGATAAACCCAAATTGATCTAGGACTATAACCACTGTCCCCTATTTAAGAACATCAGTTGTACAAGCTGACAGCAGAAACTATACCAGGAGACCAGGTAGGCTCTTTCCAGCTGCTGGTAGCCAGGACCAGGGAAGGAAGAGCAAGCTCCAGGTCCCACTGTGAAACCTTAGAAAGCCGTGTTCAGATAGTAGGATCACCCCATCTGCAGGCACAGCCAAGGCCTCCTGTGTGGGGATGCCTTCAGGGCAAGGGATTGCACCAGCCCCGTTCCAGAGCTGACCAGGGCTCAGTGGGGTCCCGTCTAGTGCATTAGGAGATGTTTTCACTGATCCTGAAAAAGCTGGAATTCCACGGGGGTATACAGAAGCTACAAAACAAAATTGCTGCTTCGGTGCTCAGCTGCTCTTTAGAGCTGTACCCCATCTAACACAGTCCTTCAGCCATTGGGAGAGATGTGCAGGAGCTTGGGCAGATCTCTAACTGGTGCCAGAACCACCTTGTGCTTGGCTGTGCCAGGGAGCAAGCCCATCCAAAATTACGTTAGGACCCTGCTGAGCTGCTGACAGGCATCTCGAAGGCACACTCAGCCAGCATGCCGCCTCCTTCTCCATGACCCAGTTTGAGTCTCACGGCTACATCCAGTTGAGCAGTGCTGTCAGGTTACAAGCTCAGCCAGCACTGAGCTCTCCGAGGGAGCCAGTAAAGCAAACACTAAATGTCACTGCAATTGCAAGGAGTCTGCCTCAGTGTCAGCGTCCCCGGTGCCAGAGATGCTCCACCAGCTCTGCAGCCACCAAACCCAGCAAAAGAGGGCAAGGAAGAATTGCCATATCCCCACTCTAATACATGCTCTGGCTTCATGTGAGCCTGAAATCCCTCAGGCGCTAATAAACCCAGCTTCAGCTAGGCTGGATTTGAAGGGGAAAGGTTTCTGTTCCATTTCTTCTAGGTGCTTTTCTAAAGGACATGAATCTGCCTTGCTTCCTCTTACCCCTAAAATGCAAGACTAGGTCATGTGGCCAGCTTCTCTTTCAGCCTCCTCAGCCAGCAGCCCTTAGGAAGCTCCAGGTTTCCCCAACAGTCCCTATAATCACAGCAGGATGGGGAGCGAGCTTCTGATGTGCTACTACTTGGTCACAGGGAAGATGTGAAAACCTCTTTGCCTTCAGAGTCCACATGAAGCTTTACGCACATGGGGTTGGGGCAGATGCAGCCTCCAACTGAAGAAGGGGGCTCCAAGGAGAGCCGGGGGACCCTGCTTGTATCTGTGCAGCCACGTTTCTAGTACTCCTGGAGGAAGCTGTCTTCTGAGCACAGAAACACCTTGCTCAGGCCTGCAGAGTCTGTGCTGCATGGAGCAACACCCACCACTGCCTCTGGGTCTCAAACGTCTGCTTACCCCATGCAGTATCGCTTACCCCAGTGCACACCCTGAGAAGGCAGCTCAGGCACAGCCCTGCAGGGATTGTGGATGGTCCCACTCCCATAGTGGAGTCCAAGCCCCAGCTCAAAGCATGACCAACCTTTTTCCTCACGGCCTTGTGCAGTGGAGTTCTGAGTATCTCCAAGGTCAGATATCCCACCGTCTTGCTGGGCCCTGGTCCAGTGTTTGACCTTCACTGTGAAAAAGGTTTTCCCTATACATAGTTGGAGTTTCCCATGTCCCAGCTTTTGGCCATTGCCTCTCATCCTTTCAGTGTGCCCATCTGAGAAGAGTCTGTCTCTCTCTTCTTTCTTTCTTCCCATGAGATAACTGTGGAGAACAACATGATCTCCCCCAAGCCTTCTTTTCTGATGACATAAAAAATCCAGCCCTCTGGGCAGGGATGTGGCAGGGAGGGGAATGAAGGTCACCACTTTTGAGGAGATAGGAGACTGTGTTTCTGGCCCTGCTGCCATGCTCCTTTGCCCCCTCACTCTCTCTGCAACCTCCTCCTCCCTCCTATCCTACAGTTGAAGGACAGAGATCTTCGGGGTGCTCTCCCCCTGCTGGGTGAGGTGCAATACCAGCAAGGTGGGGTCTCACTTCATGTCAAGAGCTCCCAGAAGAGGCCACAGTATTAACCACTGAAAAGAGTTAGCAACAAAAATAATGATTAGACCCCTTTGGATCACTTCAGAGCTTTAGGAATATCCATAACCTTCAAGCTAGCCAAACCATGAACTCTGTAAGTCTTTCATGCCATTAAGTATATAATTTGTATAATCTCAAGAAAGAGCAAGACTCATATGTGGTAGTTTGCTGGTAGAGCATGTAATAGTCAAAGGCTTTGGACCACTTTGCAGACCTTCTGAGCACCATCTTTCTCACAGCGGAGTCTCTGTAGAGAGCTGTAAACCTAGAAACAACCACTTTCAAACCATGGAAAATGCTTTAGGACTGTACTGCCAGTGCTTAAATGGCTAGCTCCTGACCATCATCAACACACACACACACACACCTGTGCTGCTTCATAACTGCAGCCAGAGCAGAAAAAACTGGCTTGCAACAAAAAATTCTGATAGTTTTTTGGTATTTTTTTTAATAGCTTTTCTCCTTTAAAACTGTGTTTACTCTGCCTGGGCTAGCTGCACTTCCCAGGAGCTGCAGACAACTTCTGCAACTGTTTTGGTAGAGCCGGGCGAAAATGCATGCCAGGCACACAGCATGAGAGCTGCCAGGCTTTCCATTTATGAACGCATTCCCTGCACGTCCCCACTGTTTGTTGGTGTCTCTGCGCACTGTCAAGGCTGGGAGCATGTGAGCAAAGCTGGAGCCTGCAGCCCTGTGCCCTGATGGAGGCCATTCCACAGAGCTCAACCCCCAGCCTCTTTGGAGCTGCCCTGCCTGCCCCGCTCTGAGCAAGATCGCACCTTTGGCTGCTAACGGCGTGGCATTGCCTGGTTGAGTGCCCCATCAACTACGCCTGGAGGGACTCTAACCTGGGAGGGTGGTGACCATGGCACCTGATGTCCCCTCCTTGTCCCCTGAGCACCAATGCTCTACACAGAGCAGGAGGAGGAGGAGAGAAAGTACTGAGGGGATGGAGCATGGCATGTGAAAAGACTTAACACAGGGCATGACTACAAAATTCGAGTCTCCCCCAGTGACGAGGATGAGTGCCAGGCTGGGTTCACTCTCCCAGTGCCACAGAGTGGAGCAGTCACTGGTACTAGTGCCTGGTCCATTACAGACCTGTTGATTAAAGCTGCTCTCTGTAAAGCTGAAGATGAGCTCATATTTTTGTAGGTGAATTATCTGTGCGACAAGTGATTCACCAGCAGAAAACAAGATCATTGCAAGAAATAGACTGGATTTTTGAAAGAGCTGTTGATGTTGCACAGGACGCGGTCAAACAAACTCCTTAACAAGAGCAGTAAGCAGTAAATAAAAGAGGCATGAGTCATTGTAGAGGCACCCAGACGAAGGGAGAACAAAGAGCAATGCCCAGGTGTGTGCCTGGTAAATGGGGTCCAGAAGAGCTTGAGAAGAAGGCTTCTGTGATGCCAGGTTTAGCATTCATGGAGCTGTTGGCTAACTCAGGTTTAATGAAAAGCAGTCAAAGATATGGACGTGATCACAGGCCAGGGGTCAGTGCCAAGCAATGGAGAATTACCATCCTGTTAGAGCCACAAAGATTACAAATCCAAAAGTGTAATAAAATCCTGAATGTGTGGCTGGAGGACCAAGCTGATGACGACTGATGTAGATGATGAAGAAGAAACTTCGGATCAAATTATCTTCTGGCATAACTGTTCATCTTGGTGGAGTTACGCCAGCAGAGAAACTGGCCAGCATTAGTATGTCTCTCAATACATTTGTAAAGCGAAGGCTGAGAAACGATTGATCTGTGACACTGGAAACAAATGAGTTTCCAGAGAGAAACTGTAGTCAAATGCAGGGCAATCACAGCAATCCTGTACCAGGGAACAACCACCACTGGATTTTAAAAAGTGAAAGTTAGTGTGTCTAGGTGGCATGAAACAAACTGACTGACAAAGCTGCTTTTGTGTGTCTGTCCAAGTAGAGCTTGAAACAGCACAACAGGAATTGCAAGTATACTTGACCTAAGGAGCTCTCTCCAAATCCAGGGGGCCTGCTGGAAAGGTCACCAAAAAAGGTAAAATAATTCAGTGATGTTTATAATACCCAGAAATGCATAATATATCACATGAACAGAGAGCTCAAAAGACACACTTAGAATATTCCCATGCAGCATAAAGATGCATGTTTTTGATAACACATGCAGCAGATGGACTTGTGTGTATGGTGAAATTAGATGGTATAACCAGGGACCAGGTAGCAGGAGGAAGAGCATGGCCATACATAAAGCCAACAGGTTAGAGATGGCTAGAAGGGCTAGGATTTGTGTAAGGACCTCACATGGAAGTGCAGCTTCCTGAGCTCAGCTTAAGAGTAAGTGTCCAGGTTTTGAATGACAAAATTATTTTCAGTTTGGAATGGAGACCAGAGAGCCCAACTTGCAATCAGGCACAAGTAACTCTCAAAGATCTGCTGTTCTGGGGCAAAAATAGCTAAGAAAAGGAAGCCTGGAGGAGTTCTGTAAGTCTTGTTCAGTGCTCACTTGTTAAAATTAGAGGAAAACTGAAGGTGTCAGTCAGCGGAAACTTGGGGCAAAAGTCTCCCTTGCAGAAGACATAACAAGCAGCACTTGCTCCCAAGGACCACCTCAAGCCTAATACAAGAAAAGGAAGTGCCAGGACTTGGCTCAGGCTGTAAACTTCTTTGCAAGTAAATGAATAGGTAGACAGTGACCATGAAACTTTGAAAGCTGCAGCACAGAAACAATTGTCTGTAGTTAATTAAGACTGCAGGGTTGAATTGCTGCAGGTAAGAGACCAATTTTGTGCTAAGTCGCTGGCTAGCAATACTAAGCAGGTGAGTGAGAAATGCTCCCTCACTCACAGTGGCATAGAGACTCTTGAGAGCATAAGAGAGGGGCCCAAACAGTGCCGCTTTGCCATATAGGAGCACTGCCTGGACGGGGAGGAATCCAGCGTGACATCCATCAAGCACAGGAAGCAGAGGACGACAGAGCTATTGGGACAACATGAGGATGCCCTGCACCTTGGCACGAATACATTCTCGTTCAGCAGAAAAGACTCCTGATATCACTTATGATTATTTTTAAATAGAGCTGTTGCTTAACTCACTGAATAGTAGTGTAATAACACAGTGTAGCTAGGTCAGCATGGGGATGCCATATGAATTAATAACAGAAAATGGCTCACAATCGCTTACTTCCTGCAATTTCCTTTGCTCTGTGAGTTCAAGCATAACATACCAGTTCATGCTTGCTGCATCCAAAAGTGTTAGCAGGAAAGTAAGCAAAAAATGGCATAGAGAAGATAGGGAAGATTAAGGGAATCCCTATTTAGCACTATTAGGGTGCGAGAAAGCACGCACCTCATGCTGATTTTGGCATGTACTCAGATCAAAGAATTATGCTTAGAAGGACTAGAAGCAAAGTCACCACAAAATCTCTTATCCAGCAAAAAAACTAGAAAATTAAAACTACAACCACTAACACTGTCAACAGGAGAGCACTGATTTCCAAACAGAGGCAGCTGGGAGGTGAAGCAAAATGATTCCAAACCACACAAACAGGCTCAATGTGGCCGAGCCCAAGCATTTGTTTGACCAAGGTGTGCTTGGTTGTCTCCTCCAAGTCAGACATCTATTGGGGGATGAGTCCCTTCCCTATACGGTCAGCAGAGGAAGAAGCCCCTCCAGACAACAGTTCATCCTGTGCTAAGATAAAGTCTATGGGATGCGTAAAGCGTGATGCAGCTGAGCATTCCTCTGGCCTGACAGTAGGGATACAAACCCCGTCTTGAAACACATGAGGCTCCAGCTTCTGTACCTCTCCCGGGGCTCAAGGAGCTATGGGAAAGTGATGGTGTAAAAGCAAGTTGTGACTGTGTGGTCATAGAGTGGATCCAGGCCAGAGATCCCTGCAACGCCTCCAGATAGACCCCTTATTGTAGGGGGAATTGTGCGGCTAAGCCATGGCCGGGGCTTCGCTGCAGCGAGGGGTGGAGGGCCAATGAGCAGGGCCCAAGCACAGTACCCTTTGCCCACCATAAATAAATGTAAGGCAGGGGGAAGGGGATCCAAATCCAGTCAGACTGATTCTAGGGGATAACTGACCAAAGGGAAGGAGGAGTATAAAGAGCTCCAGGGTGCCCGAGGGAGACAGGAGCAGAGAAACCCCAGCAGCACCTGAAGGAGCCTGGAGAGCTGCCCACCAGAGCCCTGCTGCAGCCAGGGTGGCATGGGAGACTGCAGCGTTTGCGTGTGTATTCTCCTGGGTCACCGCTGCTGGCGGAGTTTGGCTGTGACCACTGGGTTTGAGTGTGGCTGCTGTTGAGGCCACTCTGAGCTGGGCGAAACCGGGAGCTCCTCATAGGGCAGGATACTCATGCCAGCCACCTTCTCGGGGCGTCCCCCAGCCGGAGACACCTGCAGCGGGGAACAGGGACCCACTGGGGCACCGGGGAGTGATGCGGGGTGTCCTCCACCTGCCAGCTCATGTCCGCCTGCGCCAGGAAGGGGATCAAAACGTCACAAACGCAGCAAAGCATGATGTTTCCTCAGCGTGGCCGGGCTCTCCAGGGACCCAACAGCACTGCTGCTCCCCGGGCAGCGGTGTGAGCCCCACATGCACGCCAGGTGCCCCAAATCCCTCGCAGATCGGTGGGACCTGTGCCCTGGTCCCTGCTCCCTGGAGCTCGGGGGGGATCGGGATGCTCAGTCGGGTTTTCAGCAACAGGGAAGCCCCTCTGCTCCAGGGCTGGGGCAGCCGTGGGTCCCAGCTGCCTCCCAGGGTCTCTCCGAACTGGGTTCCAGGGGTTGGTGGGCCATGGGGTGCAGGAGGGGTCACGGCTCCGGTTTGGCAACCGGGACAGGGAGGGGAGGCTGCTCCCGGCGCTGCGGCTTTCACCGCCGGTGCTGCTCGCGGGTGGCCTCCCTCTCGGCCGCCACATGCCGGGCTTTCTCCCTGGGCCCCGAGCGACGTGGCCTCGGGGTGGCCGGGCCCCCTCTTGCCCCCATCCTGCTCCCCGCGGAGCCATTTCCAGCAGCGTTGGCTGCTGAGTCACCGCAGGCCCCTCCGAAACACCCCACTGGGCCCCGGGCTGCGCGGTGCGGGGGGGGGGGGGGGGGGGGGGGGGGGCGCCGGCCGGGCACCCTGACGGGCAGGAGGCCGCGGGGGCGTCTTTGGGGAGGCTCGGGGCCTCCGCCGGGGAGGCTCGGGGGGCCTCGCTGCGGCGCGCGCATGGCGGAGCCGGCGCGAGGGGGAGGAAGGAAGCGGCGCCCGCAGCGTGCGCTGCGCGCGCCCAGGGCTGCAGCCGGCCGGCCAGCGGCGGGCGACGGGCCCCCCTCGGCCCCAGCGGGGCCCCAGGCGCCCGGAGGGAGCCCCGCCGCCGCGGGAAGGCCCCGGCTGATGAATGAAGAGGGGGAGGGCGCCGGCGCGGGACGTAGGGCACTGCGGCCCGCCGGGCTCCGCGCGCTGCTGATTGAGAGAAATGTGAGCCGGCTGCATCACTGCAGTACCCACTGCAGACGCGGAGCGAGGCAGCGAGAGCGCGCAGCGCACCAGCAGCTCCTCGGCGCGCAGCATCCCGGCTGAGTGGCGGCCAGAGAGCAGCCCCCGCCGCCAGTCGGCCCCCGGCGGGGAAGAAGCGGAGGGCGGCTGCCTCCACGAGCCGCCAGGGCGGCACAAAAGCAGCCTCCGGCCCCGGGGTGTCCTGGAGGAAAGGGCGAAGGAGCCGCCAGCAAGGGAGAGCATCCAGCCAGGCCGCCTCTCCCAGGCGGCCCTGCACCTGCTGCGCTGCTGAGGAGCTCATCCTTGCGGAGACGAGCGCGGCGGAGGAGCCTGCAGCCTCCTGCGTGCTGCCGGGAGCCCCGCAGCCTGCAGATACCCCGTGCCGGGAGTGTTGCATCAGCTCTTATCTGGGCGAGCGCGATTCTGCGGCGCGCCGGGCAGCGCGGGGGCACCGGCTTGCCTAGCGCAGGCAGCAGCGGTGGAGGCAGCGCAGGAGCCGCGGCCCCCGCCGGAGGAGGTTGCCCGCTAGCGTTGCAGCCCCTGGGGGGGAGCAAGTCACATCACGGGGACCGGAGATGCAGGCACAGGCGGCAGCGCGGAAGCTGGCTTCCTGACAGCACCATCGTCGGCGTTACCTGGCGGGTTTGAAAGCCTGCTCACCCCGAGGCACCCCGGACATCTGGCCTCTGCGGAGCATCTGGAGCAGCCGGAGCTGGAGAGGAGCCTGGCTCGGCCAGTGCTGCCTGTGTGCCCTGCTGCTCAGGGATAATCTCCCTGCGGGGTTTACAGCCGAGGAAGCCGCCTGAGACGGAGGTGGGGGGGGCCGCGGGAAGCCGGACTGGACGGGCGGCCCAGTGGCGAGGTCTGGGGAGGCTGTGGAGACCTGCCAGCATCCCCAGGGAGCCAGGACTTTGCACAGGCAGCGCCAGGCCGGCATCGCTCCGCCTTTCAGATAACCTTTAGCAACTCAGGCCTCCAAGCTCCTGCCGGGGACAGACAGGGACTCCGGGGGCTAAGCCAGGGGCGCAGCGACACCGGGATCCTCTGCCCATGGCACGGCGGTCCAGCACTGCAGCCCAACGCAGGTAACCGCTGGTAGGGACTGTCCTTTCAGCCTGCCCGCCGGGGAGGCATTGCCCACCAGGCACACGCGCGCGGGCGTGCGGATGTGAGTGCGTGCACAGCTGAGCCGTGAGTGCGCCAGCGCTGCGTGGGGCAGGGGGGCGAGCGTTGCGTGGGGATGCGCGTGCCAGCGCGGCCGGGGTGTGCACATCCACGGGGATTGCAGCGGGGCACCGCGTGCGCCGGCGGGAAGGTCCTGACCGGGTGTCTGTGCATGCACGTCGGGGTGGGTGCCGCGCGTGGCAGGAGGGCTGCGTTGCCTGGTGAGAACGTGGGGTACGGCAGGGGCGTTGTGCAAGGGCTGTGCACGGAGGCGTGTGCCAGCACAGGGGCTGCGGATCAGGGTGCAGGGTGCTGCCCGCCCGCGTGCATTGCCGTGCCGGCGCCCATCGGCTGCCGTGGGTGAGCGTCCGTGTGAGCGCCGCGTGGCACTGCGGGCCGCCAGCCCGTGGGAGCTGCTTCTGCCTGGCGTGGGGGTGCGTGTGCTGGCTGCAGGGCACAGGGTGCAGGATTCGGGGCCATGGGATACGGGGCACAAGGTGCAGGCCACCGTCCCTGGGATGGGCGGCACAGTGCTCCACGGGACCCCATCCTGCAGCCAGGGCATATCCCCACGGGAACACGCAGGCTGGGGTTGGGCAGCGGCTTTGCCCGTGGAGCAGCCAGCGGCTCTCAGGGATGCAGCGGGTGGGAAAGGGCTGAAACCCGCAGGCCTCTCCCCGACCCTGAGGACTGCTGTCACAACCAGATGGCCACCTTGGGCCACCTCCATCAGGCCTGGCAGGGCTTGACTGGAGCAGGCATCCCGCTAACAGGATTTGCAGCATGATGGAGGAGAGCGCCTTCGCCCTTCCCAGAGGAGAGGCAGGCTGTCGCCTGGGCTGCCTGAGGAAGAAAATGGCCACGGGCTGACTAGCACCCATCCCCATCTCCTGCCCCCAAACACGTCTTCTCTGGCAGCCCCTGGGCAAGAGCGGGAGGCTGCGGAGGCAGAGAGGAGCAGGGCCAGAGCGGAAGGAGGGAGAGAGAATTGCAGGGACAGATCAGGAGCAAGTGAGAGAGGTAAAAATAGATCCACAGAGCAGAGGAGGGGCTAAACGTGAGTGAAAACCCTGTGCAAAGGCAAAGCTGGCTGGGGAGCCCCTCCGGGAAGGACCCAGCAGGGTGCATGGGCCCGGGGCTGGTGCCGAGGGCATGTCCCCTGGGGCGGAGAGGGGCTGCAGGCCCCTTCCCAGCCATCCTCCTCTTGGGACTGCCTGGGGGGAAATACCTGGCTTCTCCCACTTCCGTCGGCCAGCCAAAGCATGCAGGGCGGATGGATGGGACTGGTAGGGCCGGTGCCTCAGGGAGCAGAGAGACAAATTGCCAGGATGCAGTCAGCCACCCATCCTGGGGGAATGCTGGCAGCCAGAAGAGCCCTGAAGAGCCTAGGAGCCAAATCCCTCTCGCTTTTTGTTTCCAGCCTTTCCCAGCAAGAGCAAAGCTGAGCTGGGGACAGAGGTGCCGGAGCCCGTAGGGACCGTGGGAAGAAGGCACTTTGCAGCCCCAGAGCAAGCCGAGGTGAGCGTGGCCCAGCGCCGGCCGGCACGGGATGCTCTCTGACTCCGGGGCCAGCCCTTGCCCAGCACCCTGCAGGAGCTGCCGGCTCTGCGGATACCAGTGACGGCACGTGGGAGAGCCGGGAAGTCAGAGCAAAGGAATTTGCAAACACATTCTTCAGCGCCACGAGGATCGTACAGCACATAAACAGGAATAAAGGCCGGGTGGAGGCAGGGGCTGGGGCGACGTGTGGGCCGCCCTCGGCGCGGGCAGCGCTGCCCACATTCCTGCTGGGAGCCGGCCCGGGCCGCAGCCCCTCCTGACTCACCTGCTCTGGGTGAGCACCCAGCCCCGGGAACGCCTGGCCTCCCCGCAGCCTCCTGCTTCAATTTGCTGTTTCCAGCTGCAGCTGGGAAACGCCAGCAAAACCAAAGGGGGGAGCTGCGGAGTGACAGGCAATGTCATCTTATTAACATCCCGGCAAAGCGCGGCAGGGAGCAGATGCTTTGATCGCCCGCCTGAGCGTTGTCCTCAAAGGCGGGTGCAGGCAGGATGTCGCCGTGAGCGCAGCGCCTTCCCCTGCACGCCTCCAGCCTCGTGAGCGGCACCTTTGGGGCTGAGCGCAGACGAAGGACCCAGGGCCTCCTTGCACCACGCCGTTTCCCCAGGATGTGCTCCTGCTCCAGCCACTTTCCCCGGTGCTGCTGCTCCACGGCCAGAACGCGATTGAAAGCCCTGCATGCTGCCAGCATGTTTTAGCCTCATGCAGGCGTCCCTCGGAGATCCCAGAGCAGTGGACAGTAATGTAAAAACGATACTCATGTCGTGTCTGAAAGGGCAACAGGTCATCATTAAAATGGAGGCGATGAAAATCATCCACCCGGAGAAGTTTTCGGAGCTGCAGGCCTCGCAGCCCCGCTACACGCCAGCCCCACGCCGCGAGCCGCCCCTCGTGGCCAAGCGCGCCTGGCCGTCCGAGTCCGAGATCATCGTGAACCAGGCCTGCGGAGACATCCCTGCRCTGGACGCTACCCCCGGCTCCCTGGGGCTGCCCCGGACTCCCCCCCTGCCGCGGCGAGAGCGACTGTATCAGGGGCAGCGCAAGGGCAGCTCGGAGGTGTGCTACCACCGGCAGCCCCCGTCGGACGAGGTGATTGTGAACCAGTACGTGCTGCACCCCTCGACGCCCTGCGAGCCGCTCGAGTGCCCCACCTGCGGCCACATGTACAACTTCACCAACAAGCGGCCCCGCATCCTCTCCTGCCTGCACTCGGTGTGCGAGGAGTGCCTGCAGATCCTCTACGAGTCCTGCCCCAAGTACAAGTTCATCTCCTGCCCCACCTGCAAGCGGGAGACYGTGCTCTTCACCGACTACGGGCTGGCGGCGCTGGCGGTGAACACCAGTATCCTCAACAGACTGCCTGCCGAGGCCCTGGCCGCCAACCCCGTGCAGTGGAGCAGCGACACCGACCGCAGCTGCTACCAGACCTTTCGCCAGTACTGYGGGGCGGCCTGCACCTGCCACATCCGAAATCCGCTGTCTTCCTGCACCATCATGTAAGCTGCGCGCCCAGCCCCGCCGCCGCCCCACGCCGCTCGCCGCATCTGCCCGCAGGGCCGTCCCGTGGGAGGGAGAGGACAGCACTGCCACCGCTGGGCTGCGGCACCCCCCCCCCTTCCCGTTTGTGCAGCCGGGGGGATGCGCCGATCCTCTCCACGGCCCAGATCCTGGGCCTGTCCCCCCCTCCCCGCTGCCTCGCTGCCGCTGGGGCAGATGCTGCTTGGGGGGCCTGGGGGGGATGCTGCACCCTGGGATGTGGCGTGGACACGGGACACGACGTGGACCTGGGCTGGGATGTGGCGGTCCCCTGCACCCTGGCGGTGCTCGGAGAGAGGAACGTTGGGATTGGGAGCAGGTCCATCAGCAAGTCCATGGGCTCCAGCCCCCCCATCCTGCGGCTTGCACCCCTTCTGTCCCCGTTGCCGTGCCGGGCATCAAGCAGCCCTCTGCGCTCCTTCCCCGGGTGGCTTCGTGCTCCTCTTTCCCCTTGGCTCCTGAGACACAGCCGAGAGTGGATGCTCGGTCCCCGCTGGCGACCTGCCAGTGACACCCTCTCCGTCACCCTGTGGCCAGCGAGGCCAGCCAAGGTGGGCTGGTAACGGGATGAAGAGCCCTGGAAGTGCACGGTGCTGTTTGGGGTCACCCGGCCAGCACGGGACAGGAGTGGGCTCGAGGACAGGCCCCCAGCTGCCCATTCTTCTCTGTAAGTTATTTGCCAAAGCTTTCATCTTGGTGGCCAATCCAACATGCGTCTGAGTCGTTGTAGCCAAGTCAAGCCATCGCGCTGGCCCCTCGGTTACGAGTAGACATGCGGCCAGTTTCCTCCGCAGGCCCTTGAGGAAAGCTCCAGTTTATCCTCGTTTTGGAGGATTCTTGTTTTCTCCCGTCTGTCCCAGGCCTCCCCCTTCCAGGCCGCTATGTGTTAATAAAGGCATTGAGTTGTGCCCGTTCTCTGGAGGCCCTGTCCACATGGGGCTTGGGGGGGGACCCCCAGGCTCCACACCGACGTCCTGCAGGACAGCTCGGGGTCACAGCCATGCAGCCGCCACGCTGGGTCTGATGCCCTTCATGTGCCTCCGATACAACCACCCAGCTCCCACCCAGCCCTGGGCTGAGCAGGGCAATTCAGCTGGCCAAGGCAGGGAGGGCCTGAGGCAAAGTTTGGCTCCTGGCCACAGTCCTGGCCATGGTCCCTTCTCCAGGTGAGTGGAGCCCAGGGGCTCTGGTATAACCAGCGCCAGCCTCAGCAGTCTCTGTGGGGATGTGGCGGGGTTGGCAGGGTGGCAGCATCCTGTGTACAGCCTTGCTTTCTCCAGGGCATCTGGAGGGGTAAGTTTGCTGCCAAAAAGCAAAAAAACAAACCTAAAAAAAAAAAAAGAAAAAGAAAAAGCCATAATTTGCAGGTGCTCCCGAGGGGCTGAGAGCTTTACCCCGGGACAGCCACAGGACTAAGGGGAGGAGGCTGGGGACCGACACAGCCCTGGGGAGGCACACGTGTGCCTCCCCATCCCAGGACACCAGGCAAGCAGGTGGGAGCCCTGCGCAGCTGCCCCTCTCCTGCCCCAGCACGCAGGCGCTTCTGGAGGGAAGAGCAGCTCCTGACACTGGCCGAAGCCCAGCATCCATCCAGGGAGAGGGACCAAACCGTCCCTTCCTCCTGCGGTGCTGGGGCTGGGCTTGCCCACCCTGGGCTGCCAAGGGAGCAGGCGATGCCACCAGCTTTGCTAGCAAAGCCCTGGGGACCACCTCGCTCCCAGCCCCTCTGCCTGTGGCCCTGCAGGGGAGGGTGAGGGGACTCGGAGAACAGGGGCCGATATCGTTTCTGTTTTGCTCTGCCAATGCCTCCCGCTGCTGGTTGTGATGATGATCATGTTTTATACCCGGCCTTGTTCAACCCTGATCAATCTCCCCAATAAAGATTATATTGGAACGAATGGCGAGCCAGCATCTCGGTGGTGTGTTGCAGCGGGGAGGAGCGGGGCCCAGGCACCAGCCCAACTGCTGGGATGTCGCATGCCTGTGCTGGCACCAGAGTTCCCGCTGCCAGGCCCCAAGCTGATGACACCCCCGTATCTCTGGGCACACAGTACCCTGTCCCAGTCGGCTCTTGGGSCAAGTGGTGGGATAAGATCCCTGGAAGAAGGGCTTTCTCCAGGAAAGAGGGGCTGCAAGTTCTCCCTCTGACCTGGCGCTCGGCTCTGAAATGACTGGGTCCTCTCCCTGGACTTGCCACATCCCTGCCTAGTCCCCAGTCTCACTGCATGTGACTCACCACCCTGGGGTGCCCCCTGGTGGGATCCTGGCCCCCATCTGCCCAGCCTTCTTTCTGGGCAAGCAGAGTCCCCATCCATACCAAAATCTGCAAAAAGCTGGGAGGTTTCTGGTTCCTTCCCTAGTGGTGTGGAAGGGCTCTTGGCACCCCTGGCTGCTCCATGCTCACTGCCTGTGGTCCCACCTCAAGGCAGGGCCACCCTTGGCCCTTGTGGCAGACGCCCAGCACGTGCATGGCTTCCTGCTGGGATGCATGGCGCAGGGGGACCCGGGCAGGCTGGCAGCCCCATGGGCAGCAGGCATGGGGCCGCCCTGGCACTGCATCTCCGAGCAGGGTGCGAGGAACAACATCCTGAGCCGCTGATGGATGTGACTGGCTGTTTTCATACTTCAGTCACCCTCGGGAGGAAGCGTAGGGGTGCGGGTGAAAACCCAAGGCACAATTTGTAACCTCTTGCATCTTGGACATGGCCCACCAGCCAGCACACGTGCCGGCCACAGCACTGCTGCTACGCCAGTGCCAGGAAGCTGTTTCCATACTGGGGAGGATGTTCTGTGTGAATCCGAATCCTTCGTCATGCACATGCACCTGCTGGGCTCTGCCGCGCCTGCAGCCCCTTGCTGTGTTGCTTGCCAGGCAGCAAGGTCCAGATCAGGCATGGGAATGGCCCCAGGGGGTAGTATCCTGCCTGGGGCAGCACGTGCAACTGGGATCTGCAAGAATTACCCACTGTCTGCTCCAAAAACAGTTTACTGCAATGGGAAAACTCTATCTGGGATGGGCAGACAAAAGGGAGTCAGGAAGAGCTGAGGTTATGTTCCCTGGGGCACCTTTCTTTGGCAGGAGCAGCACAAGACTCTGTTTAACCAGGGAAGCAATGTGAAAGAGCCTCCTCTTGGCCAGAGCCAAGGGTGAGGCCAAAGCAGGGCTGGTGCAAGGCTGCATGCATGCAGGGTGGCATGTGCACATGTGTGTGCATGCATGAGGATGCTTGTTTGTGTGTGCATGAGCGCAAGTGTGTGCACACACCTGCAGAGGCCTTTTGGGCTCACGTATCCATGCTATCTGTTGCTGTGCTCCGTGAACGCCATGTAGTTAGGGCGTCTGCTTCCAAAGGAAGCCCCTGGGGCAGCCTGTGAAGTGCAGGGAGCCTTTGCCCTGCAGTGCGGGAAGTCTGCGGACCCCTGTGCCCCCGCAGCCCTGTCCGTGCTGGAGGGGTGCTTAGCTCCAGCTCACCCCTTCCAGCTCTGCACTAGTACTGCCAGTTCCCAGCAGCCCAAATACTGCCTTGGCAAAGGGAAGGAGACAAACTGGGTCTGGTGACGGGCTCCCAGCCAGGTGCATGGCTTACGCTGGCAGCGAGAGTTTGCTTGTCCAGCACCCATAGCCCTGTTGGAGTGCACCCAGCACTTCAGGGGTTTTTCTTTCCGGTGAAAACAAAACCATTTAACAGTCCATTGGTGCTGAATTACAGCATCAATAATGCAGCCTGTGCCGTCCCTGGCCCCAAGCACGCCACGGGGTGGTGACCCAGCTCCTTCGGCTCTGCACCCGAATGCCTGCCATCGCTTAATGGATGTGGGACACGCATGCTGCCCTGGCAGCAGTGCTGGGTGTTTTGTGGGTCAGGCTGTGTTTTCTGGCCTTTTACCACTCAGGCTAGGTCACTACAACTGATGAAGGAGCATTGCTTCCCCACACTGCAGACGGATGGCTAGCACAGTCCAGCACCAGCGCCGACATCAGCCCCAGAGAGTTGGGGCGCCCAGCAGTTCCTGTTCCACAGACCACATCCCCCCCAAAGCCCTGGCCCAGATGCAAAAAGCAAAGAGAGGGTCGAGCTCTGCCGTGGTCCCAGCAGGTCTTGCAGGAACAAGGTCAGGGCACAGGGCTGGTGCAGCCCCAAATGCATTTCCAGGACTGGCATCTTCCTCTTCCCATCTAGTACTGAAGACTTTGGCCCAAGTCAAACACTTCTAGCTGCCCGACTGCGCAGTGGTGGCACAGTGAGGTCTTTTGGGAGCTCCAAAGGGATCAAAACCGCCCCTCGTCGAGCCAGGGCAGAGGTGGCAGTGGTGGGGAATCTTGCACTTGAAGCAAGAATTTGCCCTTTTTATTATGTAAAGATGAAAGGTACAGCGTGTCCTCCCCTCTCCACAGTGCCTCCTGGGCACAGAGTAAATTTAAAACTGCTAATTTGATTTGGAGTTGCAATTAATGAAGAAACAGGGCCTTTCAGGACTAAGTGCTGGGTGACAGCCCATTTTTCCAGCCCTATTAATCTCAAATGAGCGCACGCCAAAAGAGGGGCAGCCTGAGCATGCTGCAGGTGGATGGAAACTATGAGGTGGTTTTGGAGCACCCAAGTAGCAGTTTTGAGTGAACTAAAAGTCTGTCAAAGTTACTCTGACATCCCAAAACACTTTCATGGCTGTTGAGACCAAGCTCAGCTTTCTGTCTCCAAGCTCAATTTTCAAAGTGCTCCAAGTCCCACTGGCCTGCTTAAACTGTCAGACAGATTGCTGTGGGAGAGTTTATGGTACAAATCTGGCTCCGTGTGAGCAAAGGTTGCTCCATGATGAGTTAATTTTAAAATCGCCTGGTTGTAAAATCTTTGTCCTGGGTTGGAGTGAATTTCCGGGCTCTCTCAACTTCAGACCCCCAACCCAGCACCCCTCCAGTGTCACGGGTGGGCTGTGATGGGAGAGGGTCCTCGGAGAGTTAAATAGCTCCTGGGGATTAACCTTCCCCAAATGGCCTCATTTTAAATGTTAAAATAGTCCTAATCGCATGTGGAAAGGGCCATTCCCTCGGGAATCGGTAGCTCTCCGGAGATGCCCTTATGGGGACTTCATTTGGCATGGTTTCAGGAGATGTTTCCCAGATATTTCCTCCCCAAAATCAGCTCCTTCAGACCAGCTGGCTGGTGCCGTATTTTATGCAGGGCTAGGGGTAAAGCAGGAGCTTTGCGTTCCTTGTGGCGATGAACCGTGGGCTGCCAGCAGCAAAAAGCCAGCCCAGAGCCCGAAGGTCTCCTGAGCTTGCCCCTGGGTGTGCAGCAGTGGCGTGAGCTGTTGTAGCCTGCAAATACCCTGTACTCCCATGCTGTCCTGCAACGGCCGGGGCACAGAACAGGGTCCCCTCCCCAGTGGGTTGCACAACGCCAACAGCGGCTGGTTCCCTTTCGGGGTGCACTGGGGGAGGATCTGGCCCCACAGGTCAGCTCCCTGCGGGAGCACAACATGCTTTATTTTTGCCAGGCTGGGAAGGGAGATGGCTAAACATCAGGCAGGCTGTGCCCTCCTTAGGGAAGCACAGCCTGCATGCTCAAACCTGGATCCTTTGCAGCCACACACCCGAAACGGCTATTTTAGCAGAGAGGAAGCTGCTTGCAACGACTTCTTTCAGTGCCAGGCCTTTCACAACAGAGTGCAACCCAGGACGAAAAGCTAGCTGGCAGGTTAATGCAAAGAGTGTGAAAGGCTGTGACAGGTCCCTGGGGCAGCGCTGGCCCCGCAGACGGGGAGGGACTGCTGAGATCAGGCATTTTTCTTGGGGTTAAAAAGCCAGTGTGAGGACTGCCGACAGCCACGCCAGCGCTGGGCACCGGTTCCTGCTGACTCGGTGGCTCTGCGTTCAAAGCCAGCTCCCAGCGCGTGACGTGTGTGCGTGTTCCCAGTGGCCTCACTGCTTTCCCACTGGCCCTCCAGCCACCCAGCCCTCGCTCTCGCGGCTGTGGGGGCACCCGTCGGTGCAGCCCCCCACACGGGGCAGCTCTGATGCTGTTGCAGGCAGGGCTGAGCCAGGCAGAGGCGGAAGGGGAGAAGCTGCTGCTGGATAAAGTGGCCAAAGTGATCTGATGCCTCTGACCTGAGCTGGACGGGCATCCCCAAATCCCGGCCCTGCTGCAATGGTCATATGGGAGGTGAGAACAGGCACGCTCGGTGCATGCCCTGAGGCTGGCTGTGCACGCGATGCTCTGAGAGCTCAGCTGGGCACCCCGAGGTGCCTGCGCAGGGCACAGCACCGGTGCAGCTCCCTCACTTGGCCCTTCTCTATCTGCTGCTCCGGCAACCTCACTGTCCCCCTTAGTGCTGCTGGGGACCAGGTGGGGGGAGAGGAGGATGGAGCCCTGAGTGGGCAGGCCACTCTGCAGGGATGGGGACAGCGATGGGCCGTATCCCCAGGGCTGGGGGCCCCATGCAGCCCTGCCCAGTGGTGGCCAGCAGGGAGCAAGCCAAGCTGGGGGACAGGCAGGGTGAGGGGTGCATGTGGGGGTACATATGGGGGCTGTGATGGGAGCTTGTTGGGGGGGCTGCAGTGGGAGGTTGTGGGCTTTTTGTGAGTGGATGCATGTCAGAAGACATGGGGATGGCAGGGTGCATTTGGGGGGCTGCAATAGGATTTTGGGGGGGCTGCAAAGGAGTGTTGAGAGGCTGGTGAGAAGGTGGGGGAGGGCTG
>NW_020447211.1:103247-145025 GCF_003343035.1 Apteryx rowi | reverse complement strand
ATGGAGCTGTTCCACTTTGTATAAATAAATATTCATCGGGCAGGAGGGAGCGAGCTGGGGATTGGGGGGGGGGGATGGGGATACTCTGCCTGCCTGCTTTCTCTCGGCCTGACCCGGTTTAGGGTGCCCCGCTCCTGCCGGCTGCCTCCCAAGAGCTTTTCTCCAGCCCAGGGTGAGCAGCACGACTTCTCCTGTGCCTGCACCTCCATCCCCGCCATCGCCGCCACGTCTTGTGTGCAGTGCTGGCAGTGCGGCATCCTCTCGGGAGGCTTTTCCGGACAACCACCTGCTCCCCAAAGCGTCTCGGCGGTCTTCAGGATGACAGGGAGATGCACACCCTGAGGCAGGGCTGCAGGAGTATCCCCCGCAGTGCTGAGCGTAGACAAGGGGTTGGTGGGCAGGATGGAAACAGTGTTTCTGACCTTGGGGATAAAGGGATTCACTGCAAAGCAGCGCTTGGAGATTCCGGTGTTTTGCACTGGAGTGAAAAATCTGTCATTTTCCACTGATGATCATGGTCAGAAGAAGTGTGTTTTGGACACAAAGGAGTGTTTGGTGTCGCTTCAGAGCAGAGCCCTTGGCACAAATCTCTGCCCCTGTAGGACCACGTCCTTTTATTCCCTGCAGCACTGTCCGCCAGCTGGAAATGTGTGTGGGATAGGGCTGGAGTGGGAGGCGGGAGATTCCTTTTTCGCTCACCCCTGCCTGTTGGTCGTTTGGGTTGCAATTTCAGGCCAAGCTCCGTCGTGTGCCCAGGATCCTCATCCAATGCTCCATGGCCACTCGCATGCTCACCCCAGCTTACGGTGTCCCACACTTGCAACTAGGTCCTGGTGGGACTTGCAGAGCTGCTTGCCCGGACATGCACCCTGGTGCCCCGGCGCACGGGAACTGCCCTGGGCGTCCCTGCGCTCACATCTGCTGCTCCCTGGGTTGAGGAAAAGACACGCGGGAGGCCGGGACCTGGGGCCCCCGGGTGCTGCAGCCCCGCTTGGCCCCGGCCTGGCCCCGGGTTACAGGGCGGCGGGGGCAGCCCTGGGTGCTGGCTGGGCCCAGCAAGGCGCTGGGCTTGGGGAGGGAGCAGGGATGCAGGACGGGGCCCTGAGGCAGGAGGGCTGCAGCGGTTCCCTTTGCGGGAGGAAAGGGGAAGAGACGCCCGTGACTAAGCCGAGCGAAGGGGCCACGTTGACCCACCGGGCTGCTAAAATCCCCCATGGTTCCCGGAGCAAAGCTTTGCGCCGGAGCCCAGCCCTGGGGAAGCGGCCGCGGCCCCATTTCCGGGGCTGGCAGGGCTCTGCCCTCCCCGGCCCTTGGGAGAAGGGCAGGGCTGGGGCGCTCGGCCGCTTGCACAACCCTGTGCAGCCGGGCGTGGGGCCAGGCGGCGCTCGACCAGCCCTTGCGCGGGGGCACGGTGGGGACCGAGGGGTGACAGCATGGTGTGGCTTCTTGGCTTGGGCCGTGAGCCCAACACACTGAGCGTGGGCTGCGGTAGGGCTTTGGCAGGGGTGGGATCGAGAACGCGGCGGCCCGGGCATCGCCCCCGGCTGGGTGTCCGGGGCCCAACGCATGGCGCGGGGCTGGGATGCGGCCTGCGGCGAGGCCGGTTGCCGGGTAACGAGCGCAGGCCACAGCCCTCCTCGCTGCTGAAATATTCATGCCCGTCGCAGCCGGCTCCCTTGGCGGCCGCGGGCTGCAGCCGAGGCCGCTCGCCGCTGCTCTGCGCCCCGCAGCCGCTGAGAGCCCGGCCGCGCGCGGGGGAGCCTGGCTTGCCCCCGCGCTGCCACCCCGAGGACCGGCCGGCGCCCTCCAGATACCTGGGGTTGGGGATCCCCTCCCATGTC
Organism: Apteryx rowi; assembly: GCF_003343035.1. NCBI lineage: Eukaryota > Metazoa > Chordata > Aves > Apterygiformes > Apterygidae > Apteryx > Apteryx rowi. The sequence continues at coordinate 143,184 of NW_020447211.1, read as the reverse complement.
CCCTCCTTATTGCAGGGGGGGGGTCATCTGGGGACTCTGTTTTTGGGGGTGTTTCTCCAGCTTCCCACGTGCTGCAGCCAGCCTGGGAGGCAGGAGCCGCGGGGGGCTGCCCGGTCCGGCCGCATGCCCCAGGGCAGCCTGGCACAGCCCCAGCACCGCGCTCTGGCGTCGGTGGTGCCCGCTGGGGGCTGAACGCTCCTGTCCTTGTCCAAACGGCGCTGGGGGAGCTCGGGGCTCCGGCAGGCCTGTCCTGCTCGGCACTGCCGACACAAATCCCTCGGGGAGCAGAGCAGTGTTTGTTCCCTTATCTCCAGGCAGGGAAAGGCAAGCAGACGTGTGAAAGGCACAAGCGCAGACTGGCACCGCTTGGTCCTGGGCGCTGCGGCGGCTGCAAGAGCCGGGGCGCTGCGACGCGGGGCAGCACCCTAGCTGTCCTCTCCCAGGGCGGCTTGCGACCGCTGTCACCGTCCCCTCCTTGCATCACAGCTGGGCTGGGTGTGAAGGATGCAACCACTGCCTTGCCATTCCTGCGCCCCTGCCACCGTCTGGGCACAGAGGACAAATGCTCCCGGGCCCTGGCTGGAAGACCAAAGCCTCGGTGGCGGATGCTGCGGTCCTGTGCCGGTGCCAGCCATCAGCACAGCGTGGGTGTGCTAGAACAAGAGCCCGGCTGTGCCCTGGTGTCACAAGGCTGCTGGCAGCTGGGAGCAGGTTGCCGCTCACCACTGCCGTGCAAGCCATGGCCTGAGGTCGCCGTCGGCTCGCTGTGGCCGTGAGCCAGGAAAGCAAGGGGTGGAGGTGTGCATGAGCGCTTGTGCACGCACACACGTGTGTGTGAGAGGTGTGAGGGTAGGGGAGGTTGCGGGGTGTGTGTTGCAGCAGGGCCGGCCCTGGGGAAGTGAGGCTGTGGCCGAGCAGTGCTGGACATGCTCAGCACCGTCTGATGTGCCTGTCTCCATCCAGCACGGCACTGAACTCAGTCAGACACTGCTGCAGTACAAACGCAATTTATATATTCAGTCTGCAGGGGGGAGTTAGAGTATCTGGGTTGGGCAAGAGAGAGGCAGAGCCCCCAGCTCAGCCCCACTCTGCCAGCTGCGCACCTCCGGCCTTTCCAGCTCCGCTCTCGTGCCAGCACCAGGGCTTTGCTCCTAGAGTGAACAGGGCCGGGGCATTGCCCTGGTCCTGCTTTCGCCTGGCAATACCAGGGCACCAGCCCTCCTTCAGCTGCCGCGGGACTGGGGCGCTCGGCACCCAGCGGGAGAGATGCCTGCCCCTCCGGGCGCTGGGCATGGGCAACGCGCCCGCTCCTGGGCTGCCTGCCCCGCAGCCAGCCTCTGGTCCTCCCTCTCCCCGGCTCGCCCGGCTCCTCCGCTGTCTCACCTGCTCTGGGCTCACTGACAGTGGAGAGGCTTCCCGGACACCTGGGCTCTCTGGCTGGCTCTCGGACAGATCATCTCCGTGCAGCACCCTGGCCCCCGGGGCGAGGGCAGGAGGGCGGCTGCTCCCGCTCCCGGTGGGGCAGAGCCTGCTGGGGCCGCTCTCCCTGTGCTCAGCACATCCCAGGTGCGGGCTATTTATCGAGGATGAGGAAGAGCAGCACCAGTAGGACGATGGGGAGGAAGATGAGGAGCAGGCTGAGCATCTCAGCTGCCAGCAGCACGGCCAGCAGGACGAGGTAACAGCAGCGGCACCGGCGCTCCAGGCGCCCCAGCCCGCGGATGAGGCACAGGGGGTAGCGCACGCAGGGGAGGCAGCCGAACATGCGGCTGGTGTGGAAGCGCACCTGGAAATGGTGCTCCAGGGCGCCGGTGATGCCCGGGCGCCGGGGTGGCAGCGCGGCGGGGCTGGGCGCAGCCCGGGCCGAGGCTGGGGCCGGCTGGGCGTGCAGCAAGAGCAGCTCCTCCTGCAGCTTGCAGATCTCCCACTCCAGCATGGGGGTCTTCTGGCGGCAGATGGGGCAGCGCACGCGCCCGAACTCAGCGCTGCCGGCTGCATCCATGATGGCGCGGAGGCAAGCGCTGCACAGTACGTGGTTGCAGTTCAGCAGGGCCTGCTTGTGCCGCTGGCTGTCGTAGGGCTCCGTGCAGATGGGGCACTCCTCGTCGCCGTCAGCCCCCGCTGCCTGGATGCAGCACGCCGCCGCCGCCACCCCCACCTCGCTGCCCGACGTCTCGCCTTCCTCGCCAGAGAGGCTCAGGATGGAGCTGGAGGCGCTTTCCAGGCTGGGCGATCCCCCCCGGGATGCTGGGCTCGCCCTGCCTCCGGCCTCCTGGGCCAGCACAGTGCCCGCGGCGCCAGGGGGGAGCAGCTCTGCCGGCAGGGAGGCGCCGCAGTGGCCGCGGGCAGCTGGCTCGTCGGCTCTGTACAGCAGTGGCTCCCCCGCGTCCTCTGCTGCTGGGCTCCACCGGCCCCAGGGAGAAGCAGGCGCCTCTCCCAGGAGCGGTGCCAGGTCGCTCAGCTCAGCGGCCACCGCCTGGCCCCCCGATCCCAGAGTCCCACTCGGCACGGGGTGCCGGGGGCTCTCGCTCCGCTTCCCGGCGCTTCCCTCCATGCCGGCTTCGTGCAGGGGCCCGGGGCCAGGCGCTGCCTCCTTGCCAGCCTGCTCCGGCTCCTGCTCCATGGGGCGGCCGCCTCCTGCAGCGCGTCCTGCAAGCTGCGGGGCAGCCGGCTCCCCTCTCCCAGCCGCCCCCCACGGGCTGCGACGTGGGTGCTGCTCAGAGGGCAGGAGGTGGCATTCAGCGCTGCTTGCAGTAGGATTTAAAGGCGCCAGTGTCTGCCCAGAGTCCCGTCATCGCTTCAGCAAGGTTTTGCACCACCTCCCAGGCTGACGGGTCAGGAGCCCCCACGGTGCAGTGCTTGCCCATCTCCCTCGGCAATACGCCACCCCGACCGGAGCATAGCCGTGATCATCCAGCGACCGCTTCGTCCTCTTCCTCCTCCTCCTCCCAGTGCTGCTGCAGCACTGACCTGCTGCCGTCCGGAAGAAAGCAATGAGCTGGGTGATGCCAGGCACTCCTGTAGCCCAATTCCCCGCAAYGGCGAGGGCGAAGCTGTGCCAGGCACCTGCCCGGCCGTGCAGGGAGCTCCTGCCTGGCTCGGCTGGGGCTGAGCCCTACTCCAACCAGTCTGGTTTGTCAGCTTCTGGAAGCAGCTCAAGTGCAGGCAGCGCTGGGCAGCTGGCCTGTGCCCGCACCAATCAGCTCCCGCAGGAGTCTGGGGAGGAGCTGGCCCTGCTCACTGCCTCTTCCCCCTTGCCCAGGCACCTCCACAGCGCGTTAGCGAAAATCGAGCGCACCTCTGCAGTGAAGACACCTGACACCGCTCTCCATAGGGCCTGCCAGCATGGACCCTACGCTGCCCCGGGATGGCACACCCAGGACAGACCTCCGTGAAACCTGGTGCTTCTTTGCCCTGCATGCTGTCACTCCTGTCCCATTGCTTCCTCACCCTATGGATAGCTTGGGTGGTTTCTGCTTTTGGGGGAGGCCAGATCTTCCCCAGCACTCCGCCTGGGCTGGGTGATCTCTGCCAGCCATGCCCCATCCAGCTGACGCCCCCAGCAGCTTGCAGGCCTTTGCGGGGAGAGTGTAGCTTGGCTTCATGCCTGCATGCAAGGGGACATTGTCACCAGTGTGAGGACTAGCACATGGCTCGGTGCAGCTGGAGATGCCCATCTCCATGCTGGCCCTCCAGCTGACCCTCCAGGGCACAAGGAAACCTGGCTCACCCTGGTCCAGGTCTGTGGACACAAGGATGACAGGTCTGTCAAGGCAATTCCTTGCAGCAAGGCACCGCTGACTTAGCAACAGGGTGGAGAGAGACCCAAGGAACACCTTGCGTCCTCGGAGTGCTACAAAGAAAAACATCTGCCAGTGCCGTAGCTCTAGCAATGCCCTGGAGCGCTGCTCATCCCACGCAAGACCCTGTGATCTGGCGTGTGGGAGAGTGGCTGGGTCACGGGCATGATGTGTCACCACTGTCCCTTCCTGTCCCAGCTTGTTCCCATGCGGCTCCCAGCCCACCTGGCTGCCAGGGACTGTCCCCAGCTGACTCACGCCAAGGGCCCTAATTGCTATTTACACAGTGGCAAGGAGTTGGGTGAACTGGGTGAGGAAGGTGGTGGCACTGGCCCCAGTGGGGCAGGCTGCAGCAGGGGAAGGGCCGGGATTGCTCACAGCACTGAGGCTGGAAGGGAAAGGGCTGGGTGAATGCTGGCTCACCCAGCCCTGCCTGGAAGCGGCTGCCCACACCTGGTCCCAGAGCCCGCCAGCCTCGCACTGTGCAGAGGGAGGCAGGGATCCACGCTGTCTTGCGCTACAAGAGAGGGAACGGTCACGCACCCACGGCGAGGCCGGCAGAGGGACTACCGACTGCCACGCTAGGCAGTTTCTGCTCTGTCACACAGGGGACCCCAGGGAAGGAAGAGCGCAGCATTGGTGCTGGTCAGCAGGATGAGCTAGAAGATGGGCCCAGCAGAGCAGCGGCTCACAAATCTTGAGAGTAATGCAGGGAAGGGGATAACTTAACAGAAACAGTCCCTGGTAATTTGGGAGCTCAAACTTCAGCTTCGAGCGGACTCAGGAAGATGAACTGGCAGCTGTGATAAAGGGATCGAAGCCTTCCTCCTTCTCCCTGTCTCCACTGGCCTCAGTGAGAGGAGACAGGGGGAACAGGTCCATCAAGGCAGCCTCCTCCAGCAAGCAGTGCTGCTGCTGACTAATACCAGGGTGGAGAGACTCCCAAGCAACAGCTCATTTCCTTTAGGTCCTACCACAAACAAAGGCCACTGCCAATGGCACAGCTCCAGCAATGCCCGTGGATGCTGTTCACCCAACACATGGACCCTGTGGCTGGAGCACCCAGGAAGGTACCTCAGTCTCACCCAAGAATCGGCCAGCAGCATCCCACTGCAGAGACCTCTGGTCCCCACTCCAGTTGGGTCAGGGCATGGCAAGCCGGACTTCATCCACAATGAATCTGCACTTGCTGGGCCTTTCTCTCCCACCATCCCCCTCTGAATAGGGAGGTGCAGTTCTCGGGGGATGCTTTCAGCTCTTGCTGGGACGGGATGGATGAGGGCTCTCGGTGTCTGCATCAGCCACGTCCAGCACATGATGACCCTGCAGGGACTGTGGCCTCCAGTGAATGTGAAAGTGTCACCATTCCCCCTGTTCATCAGCACAGCCGGCAGTAATCAGGCTGAGCCTGGCAGGCAGATGGGATCCCCCTGCCCACTAGGCTGGCAAGGGGAACCCTGGCCCTGCAGCCATCAGGGAAGAGCTGGTTGGGTAAATCTGCCCCCTCTGCCAGGCCCTGCCCTGTCTCAGATAATCTCAGCCCAAGGACGATGCCAGAGGCAGATCATTTTGCTGGCTCCTTTATTTGGGTACAGGCTCTCCTGTGCAGCTTGCAGGGAGGAAGGGGGAAGGCTGGAAGCCAGAATTACGACCAGGTTTCAGACTGGAAGCGCTGGGATCGTTCCAGGGCTGTGAAATACTCCTCAGCTTTGGAGAGTGACAGGCCACCTTCCGACTGCAACACCGACTGCAGGGCTTCGGCCACTGCTGCTGGCATCTGCTTGGCATTCCTGGAAGAGAGAGCAAGTTTTGCGATGCAGGGCAAGCAGGAAAACTGGGGCCACATCAGCATCCCCAGTGCTCCACAGAGAACAGCTCTGTTTGCTCCAGGCCAGAGGAGCAGGGCAAACAGCTACTCCTGCTCTAGGCCATCGCCGCATCTTGCGAGCAAGGCAGGAGAGCTGTGGAGCCAGGCCGGCAGCTGCTTCCAACTCTGCTGTCCCTGGGCTTTGGGATTCAACCCCCGCAGCCCCAACAAGGTGAGGCAGCAGCTCCGGCAGCCCAAATACTGTCTCCTACTGCAAGCCAGGCACACAGCAGGGCAGCCGTGTCACTGTGGTCGGACCCCCAGCACCCATCCTGGCCCACACAGGCTGCTGCTGAACCAGACCAAGGGGAACCTCCCTCAGCCTGCAACACTGGCTCCCTGGCACTGAATAAATGACAGGGTTCAAAAGGCAGCTAGCACCACTCCCTAGAGAGTGGTGCCGTTATCCACACATGGTTTTTAAGTGTTGGCATTTGCAGACTAAGAGGTGGCCTGGGCACCCAGGAGCACCCTAGCTTGTTAGCCTTAACTGTGGCCAACATTTCACCTCTTTTCCCATCAGGATTGTTAGATGGACACAGACGGTGACTTCAAACAGGGATAAGCACAAGTCATAATTCATCCGCAGGAGGGCAGGAAACTATTCTTACATCCCATGGGAAATGTTCAATGGAAAACATGTCTGGTCCTGAGCCGGATACAAAAGACTGCTGGGAAGGAGCAGGCTGAGAACGCAGCCTTGTTTTGATGTTGACAATTGTAAGCAACGCCAGTTCAAACTTCAGAACAAAAGAAATGAAGTAAACATGAGTTCTTATGTAGAAAATACTCAAGTGGGATTCAACAATTCCAAATGCGATTTCTTATGGGAAAAAAGAAATTCAGACTTTTTTGTGGAGAGAATTTCATTTTGATGGACTGACTGTGCAACAAAAAACATCTAAGGAAAAAATTCCCAGGCAGCTCCAATTGGCATGAACACCTGGCAAAGTCCTTGCTGTTTCCCAAGAATCAGGCAGAACTTTGACTTGCATTTGAAGCTGATTAATGTACCAAAATACACAGAAAGCACGTTTTCTTTTTCTGGAATGGTTGTATTGTTTCTGAGTCAGGCACTGATATGCAAATGGCAGCCAATGTACCTGGGCTTGCAATGGAGAACATGTCAAATATCTCTCTTTTGCAGAAACAGAGATGTATTTTTAACATTTTAGCCCATGGGCTAGATGAGCTGGGCACAGTTCAAGACAAGACATAGCCCTGGCTCCCCAGACCCTGCCCCAGGCAGCAAGACCCAGGGAAGGCAGGAACACTGCACTACAAGGTCCAGGGCTATTTCTCAGGAATATGCAGCCCAAGATTCAGTTTTGCCATCTTTCTCCTACCACAGCTGAACCTGTGAATACTATTTCTAGGAAAAAAGGCCATTTTCAGGTCAACCGCCTGCACCTTCCCATTTGGCAATCTGTGAAAGCCCAGCAGCCCACTGGAAGTTTGCAGCAGATGTCTTCAGGCCAGGGAGCAGGACTACCATGAACCTGGGCATATTTACAAATGGTACAATCTGTTCAGTAGGGGTGGGAAAGCATCTGCTGGGAACAGGACAGCCTGCTCACACAAGGGAGATGATCAAGGTTCTGAGATCCCATCGGCCTCATCAGGGCTGAAGGCCACCTCAGTGCCAGGGACAAAGACTGTTGGCCATGCTACAGCCAGTGAGCTGGGTCTCAGGGTAACCTTGACAGCAGAAATACCATCCCCACGGCTACTCCAAAATCCTGAAACAGGAGAAGCCATGTAACCTCTGCTCTTTTCAAGACTCTGAGAAAGAGGAATCATTTCAAATTCCTTGGCAGATCCCAGAACATCTCCAGCATTCAGCACCAGAAAGTAGCAAACAGCATGGAAAAGGGTGGTCAGACTGCCAGGGAATTTGGAGTGGCACAGGCAGTCCCATGGGTCTGCGCAGCATCAGGACACCATGTTTGGGCCCCCAACCGACTGCCCAACAAATGCTGTCTTGGCATTTGGGCTGTGGGTGGAGATGCAACCCTCACATGTTGTCCTTAGTGCAACTTGATAGAGAAAATCAAACCTGAATCCTGGATCTGTAGGTAGGAATCACAGGTTTGCGATAAGGCCCTCTAGAAGGCCCTGCGATGCAATGACGCATGTCGTATCAAGCAGCAGCACAGGAGCGAGTTACCGAGCAGTCGGCAGCCTGGCCTTTGCACTTCCTGGGTAGTAAACAAAAAAACTCCTTCTCCCAGGAATGCAGCAAGGCCAGACTCACCCTGCGAGGCAGCAGGGAAGTTCCTGCTCTCGTGTGGGACAAGCAGGAAAAAGCCTCCTGCAATTAACTGTTCATGTTGACAGCAATGCACAGCTCGGGGTTTGCATAGTGCTTTCCAGGTCACGGGGGTGCAGGACAAACACTATTCCCTGCTTCTCGCCAGCTCAAGGAGCCCAAAGCATTTCACAATCATGTGGCCATGCCCTGGGCAGCAGGAAAGCAGGCCTCCTCCCCACCATACTGGCAGGGACTAATGCAGATGGGTTAAGGGACTTGCCCAGTGAAATAGCCACAGAGCCAGGTACGATGCTGCAGATCCTCTGCCTCTGACTGCTCCCAGTCTAACAGCCAGACACCACTTCTTGGCCAACAGCTAGAAATTTCAAACCAGCACAAGGCAGAGGCAAAGCATTTAGCAAATGACTACATTCTCAAGGGAGGCAGGCTGCAGTTCAAAGCTGCTTGTCCAGGCCTGCCCCAGGAAGGCAGTCTCAGGTGCTAAGAGACAGCCAGGATGTGCCAAGGATCCCAAAAGCTATTGCTCAAAAGCCACAGCACAGAGGAGCAGGCCTTGGCTGCATACCACTTTGAAAGCCTCCTGCTCACCTGAGCAGCCACAGGAACCGCACAAGCTTTTGCTTCAGTTTCACTAAGCCCCACTAGACAGGGTCTGTATGAAGAGTGGCCAGAGCTCTCCCACATTCACATTTGCCATGGGTCAGAAGCCAGGGAGCCTATAATCCGAGTGACACTCTGTGCCAAGCTGAAGCCCTCAGGGTCTCAGCAATCAGGTACCTTTGGTGTCACAGCCTCATCCATGACATTCATTTTCACACCAGAACCACTGTCCCCAGCTTTTCAGGTGCACCCCAGTGATCACTCCAACCCCATTTGTAAGAGAGCCTAGCTGAATGTGGTGCAGCTACAACCAGCGTGACTGCAGGAACAGCCATGTCCAGAGCTCTGAGGGTCCGTGCTGCTGGGAGCAGGGCCTTGTAGCCCCACAGAGGACTGCAGAGGTGCAGGGCGTGCTTGTTCTGGAGGCTACACAGCTCTACCCTGCTGAACGGACCTCCTGGGAAGTGGGATACAGACAGACTTCCAGAGAACCTGAGCGATGTGCAGTTCCTGTGGGAAGACCTGTGCTCCTGAGGCACTTACCCAGCCAGGTAAATGTGAGCGTTCCTGCAGCTCAGCAGCTCCCACACCAGCTTTCGGTTCTCTTGGATGCGGTGCTGAACATACACCTTCTCCTCCTGCAGGGAAACACAGTGCTGAGTCCACCAGCTCCACCAGCCCCGGTAGCATCCCCATCACCCACATGCCTGCCCAGCCCTTGGAGCATGGCCCGATTGCTCCCAGGGGCTGTTTCCAAGAGCTCAGGGGAGTACAGCCCCTTCAGAGAGCAGGGGCTCAGAGAAGCAGCTGAATCAATTCTCTTACACAGAGGGGATCCTGAGGTCCCTGGGCAGGTGTACTGGGACAAGTCAGCAGGAGATGGGTTCAGCGGTGGGAGCTTTGGTGGGGAAAGCCCCCTGAATGACTGTTGGAAGAGAGATCCCTTTGCTGCTCCCTGTCTGCTGCCAACTCTGGTGAACAGCAAGGGTTTGCACGGCTATGAGCCAAGGTGCCCCGGGAGTGCTCCTCTCCTCTCCCAGCATGGAGAGAAGCAGCCAGGCTCTGTGGCTCTCTGTGCCAGGGTTGCACAAGGGTGGGGAGATCCTCCTGCAAACCTTTTTGATGCCAGTTCCAGCCCTAGCACTAGCTGGAGGTCTGAAAGGGCTTGAAAGGGCAGGAAGCCTCAAGGAACAGCCTCAGTCTCATTCCCTGCCCCTTCACTGTGGTTAGAAACTGGATATAAGAGGCTTTTGGCATAGTACAGACCAGCTGAGGGAAGTTCCCAAAGGGTTAATCCACACAACTTTAAGCATCCAAGCAACTGCCCACAGCCCTGGCTTCTGCCCAAGAGGAACACCATTGACAACGTGCTTGAACTCACTGCTGGCCCAGACGGCTCCTCTGTGACAAAGATGACACTGTAATGCAGGCCAGGCCTTCTGCTGCATGTCCCACCATGCCAGACTCTGCAAAGTGGTGAGCTGAGCTGCAAGTACAGCCTCCACCCCATGTCCTCCTCCCTCCTGTCTAGCCCCAAAGGCAAAAAGGCTCTTGCTGGGTTTCAAGCTCCCTCTGAGCTAGTCCAGAGGTGTGTGTGGGCAACACCCCAAACAGCCTTCAACCCTGGCTGTCACAAGAATTGGTCACTGCATAGTCAGCTGGTCCCACACAGCTACAGCAGTTGTGTTGTGGGACAGAGCCAGGTCACCCCCAAGCACAGCTCTGACTCCAGAGTCTGATCCAACTCCAACCACGGGAGCTGCAGGAGGTAAGCAAGCCCATTGCAAGCACCGACACAGCCAGCCGGTAGCTCAGCTTCAGCATCGTTAGCATTAATCAGCTAAGTGCTGACAGAGTCTCTGCTGATGAGGCTGGGGCTCTGAGCAGGTCCTTAAATGACCTGCAGCTACCTGGAAACCACAGCACCCCAGATGACAAACTCCGGTCACAGCGTCTCAGCTAAACTCCAATGCATCCTGCTGAGAATTAGCAACAGTCGCATTAGGCAGGGATCAGTCTCCATCATTGGGGCAGAGGTGATGTGACAGAAGGTCACTACAGAGGTGACCTTACAGAGAGAGGAAGGGAATCCTGCTCAGCTATGGAGCATCGCAGCTTCTGCCAGGCTCTTTGAAAAGAAGTACTCGATGGCTTAATATCTGTGGCATCCCCCAGAATTTCAGGTACAAGGCCTACAGCAATCACTACTGCCTAATGCAGCACGCACTACGTGGCTGCACTCCCACTCACCTCCCTGTGCAGTATTGCAATGGCTCCATGGCAAAAGACCCTCATGACAAGCAGCTTTGCCCCATGAAGCAGGCAAAGCAGGGAGGCCAGGAGACACAGACACATGAGTCCTGTCCCTCCAGAGTCTGTGAGAGCAGGAGGTGGCTCTGGGGCTGCTCTCCAGATCTGGGTAGCAGCAGGTCATCCCTTCACTGTGTGAACTATCATAAAAAAAGGGAGAGTAGTCATCCAGCAAACCTCAGCAACGCTGCTCTTGTTAATCAAAGARCGGGAAAGCTTTTACAGAGAGATTCAACTCATGCTTTATAAGTGACCAGATAATAGACGCTGGCTTAAAGTCAATGCATGCACACACCAAGGAAGAAACGACTGGTACAGTTAAGTTACCTGGAAATACCAGTTCTCACTGATCATTTTTGGCAGATACCTCTGTTTCAAAGCCAGGCTGAGCTTTCAGTGCCATCGAGGGAGAGGGCTAAGCAGTGAAACAAAAAAGTCCCAGCTCACTGAACCTCTCCAGCAGCAGAAAAATCCCTGCAGCCCAGATGGAAGAAAGAGGCTGAAAGCTGCCCAATGAAAACACAGCCTGAGAAAGAAGGGAAGGAGCCAAGTGAGGGGCTGAGGTGTTGGGTGCTCTTAACTCTGGGGAGCTTTCTCCTGAATGGCTGGGGAGAGCTAGCATGGAGGTACCAAGGCCTGGGGCAGGAGGCCAAGCTGCTCGACTTCAGCCAGCGCTCAGTCAGAGGGACGCAATTGGGAGGGTGGCATTCAACAGAAAAAGGGTATTGTCTGGTGACCCCTCCTGGGAGGCTTGGGAGCCTTTTATCACTCACGTGTTCCAGCCAAACAAAGCTGACTAACACCCTATCTGCTCTGGCGCTTGCCAGCCTGTCCCAGTGACCTTCCCAGTTCAATTCAGCCAGTTCATGCCCAGCTGGGCAGCTGCTCTGTACTCCTGGTGGGGATCTCTGGCTTGCACCCCAGCAGGACCACAGTAGGGTGAGGGAGTGCGGTGACCACTATGCCACCCCAGCAGGCCCTTTGCAGGCCAGGCCAATGGGCACAGGGGCCCAGAAATGCTGGCAGGGTCCTGTCAGTGCTGCCTGGGCCGTTTCCACGTACACCCTCCTCCTCTGGGAACTAACCTGGTCCCTGGAGAAGGCTGTAAAAAGCATCAGGAAGCCCTTCGTCACCAGTTCTTCCCACTCCAACTGGCAGTAGAAGTCCTTGGATTTCTGTCGGCAGCCAAAGAATAAGCAGTTTCCTGCAGAGAGCAGACCAAAAGGGCCATGCTGGGATGGACCGCATGCCCCACGAGGGCTGGGGAATGTCAGTGTCCACAGCATCCACAGGCAGAGCCGCAATGCCAGCTCTCACCTAACACTCCTGGCTGATAGCCCTGGCCAGGGAAGAGCCAGGTGGACTCAAGAACCATGTGAGCTCAAAGCCAGGTGGCCTGTGGCAATCTTAGGTCCCCTGTGGGGGGGGCAAGCAAGAGCCGTGGGGTACATAGAGCAGGGACAGCCAGCCCCAGAGCTGCATGTTCACCTCTGCCAGCCCATTCTCAGCTTCCTGCTGAGATCTGCAGCTGAACTGGGGGAAAGGAGGATGGGACAAGGGCAGGTAAAGGACCGATTCCTTGTCCAGCAGAAGATGAGCTCCACAACCCTTCTTTGCTCACAGAGAGTCAAGAAAAAGTCTCTGCGGAGCTTGCAACTGAATGCTAGGCCCTACTCTGACTCAGGGGACAGCCTTGCAACACAGCCTGTGAATAACCACACGGCTCGCACACACCAGGCTCTAGTCCTTGCTTCCTCCAGAGCAGATGTACCTGTGGTCTGCCCTGCCACAGTCAAGCTGAGCTTTCTCCCACTTAACCACAGCACAGCCTGTGCCTGTCCAAAGCCTCAGGAGCCCCCAGTCCTTCCTTTGTGTATGTTGAACAAACCTGCCTGCTGCAAGAGGCAGTCCAGAGTCCCTACAAGGATCCTCCCTCACCTCTCCGTCCCTGTGCTACACGCTCCTGTATTGCTGCTCGGAAAGGTGCCACTCCTGTGCCAGGACCAATCATGATCACAGTGGTGTCAGGATCAGCCGGGAACTTCATTCCTCCTTTCTTCACCCAAAGAGGTACCCGGACATCTTCTGCAAAACAAACAGACTGACTAGCATCACTCCATGACCACTGCATCCATAAACCACCCATAACACACCCCGCAGAGGGCACTGCCTAGGCCAGCCCAATGCTATGCCAGCCTCCAGCTATTCCACAATGCTCTGGAAATAGGGACTGTGCCTGGCTTAACATCACCCCAGCATCAAGGCACTCATGGCGCTACAGCACACTGTGTGTGTGTGAAAAGCCTTTCAGCTGTCCCAGCAAGTGCTTTGTCACTCTGCAAAGCACTCAAATGAATCCCAGAGCAAGGCAAAAGCACCACAGCATAGGGGCTGTAGGACAGCCCCCTCCTCACACAGACACTTGGCACCATGAAAGACAGTGGCAGAAGTAAGCAGACATCTCTACCTGGCTATCATGTAAGAGAGAGAGAGAGAGGAGAGGTGAAGATACCCATCTGGGTACTCTAAGAAGACCCAGTATGACTCCAGAGCAATCCCCTGCTATCCTGCAGCAGCAAGACCCTGTGAGCTTATCACACTTGCTAGGGGACCCAGCTGCAGGGGTTTTGTCATTAGAGCAGCACACAGAGGCTTAGGGGGACTGACAGATGTGCTCAAAGGAATCAGCATTCTTCACAGAGTTGGTGCTGTGGGGCTGGAGGTAACCAGCAGCCAGAACATTTCSAGCTCCAGGATGCCTGGAGTAGCCAACTGTGGGGACAGCAAGGCACACTGGCATTGGGAGCAGGAGGGCTGGGCAACTTGGGAGAAAACCAGGAATGCAGGGTGCTCAGGGCAGGCTGGGGAGAGGCATAGGCATGCTGTGCTCTGAAGTCATGGGAGCAGCGAGGAAGGACAGCTACTGTGAGTTCAGCCGTCCTGCTCAGCTGTTTTGCTCCAGTTCCCTGCAGCAGTGGTGCTCCACCTAAGGTCCAGGCAGCTCTGGTGCATGGCTAACACACACAGAGCTCCACCATCGTCCCATGGGATCAGCGCTGCGCTTTGTGGCAGTGCACAGAGCCTTCCACGTAGTCCAAGCAATTTGTTACCATATTGTGGGTTGAGAGAAGCCAACCAGGTAGAGCAGAGACCACGGCGGGGTTTGCTGAGCCGCGTCTTGTACTGCACTACTGCCATGAGGATCTGGATCCGGTTGGGGTGAGCCTGTGTGCAGACAGGAACCACGAGAAATGAGATATCCAGGACGGAAAAAAAAAAACAGGCTACAGCAGAGCACCAGAGCAGCAAGAGCCCATGGCCAAAAAGTATCCCTGGGCGGAAGGCAACTTCTTATGTGTCACCAACCACTAGAAACAGGTGTCAGCCTGCAGGCAGGGAGCAGGTCCAGGAGGAGCAGGACAGGCCAGACACAGCACAGCTCTGCAGGAAAAGTCTAGTGACTCTTCCAGGAACAGATCCTGTGCCCAGCTCTCACTGGGAACCTAACCTGAAATGGCTCCACGGACACATAACTGGGTACATCCTTGCCCAAAGCCCTTCCACTGGGGAAAGAGGCTTTCCCAGAGAAGCATTGCTGCAGGAATGCTCTGCACAGCTGGCAAGACAGGCAGAGACAGTCCAACCCAAGAGACTTCTGGGGAGGGAAAACACAGTAGGTGCTTGGGCTGATGCCTGCCAAGCTACCAGAGCCAGGTCCCCCTGCCACCTCCTGGCAGCAGCAGGAAACAACACTACTCCAGTCTTCCCACGTCCACACTGTGCAAGGACACTCCCAACCTCTGTGGCACATCCCACGGCTCCACAGGACAAGGACCCCAGGCCTCTGTAGCATGCCTTGCCAGCCCCTAGCACTTGCAGGGCTGCAGGAGGGCAAACGCCCTAAGTCAGAGGCTGGCCAGGGCACAGGGGTTAACATCCAGCACGTCAGCATGCTGCAGGCTCACAGCAGAGTGGGTGTTTGGGTGCACTGTGGGTATTCACGGGGTCTGGGAGTATATCCTCAACATCTGCAGCAGGCACATCACAAGCTGTTAGGCGAGGGCCTACCAGGACCTCAGTTCAGTGCCTGACATTAGGTCTGGAATGACTGAGCTCTTACCAGCATAGAGGAGGCAATGGAGAAGGCGCGAGGTCTGATGCGAGGAATGAGGTCCAGCAGATACTCGGGTGGAATGGCGCACGTGGTGTGAGGGAAATCCCAAAGGGCCTGGCAAAGCCAATCGCAGATGAGAACTGGTGCAGCCCTGCCTGCTCTTCGGGGTGACACAGGCTTCCCTCCACTGCTTTCCCACACTGCCCATGCCACTCAACTGGAGGCACCACACCAGGTGCTTCCAAGCACCAACTTACCACCCAGTGCCCTCCCCTTGTCCCCAGAGTCCTGCACAGAGCAGCCCCAGGCTGCAGCACAGGGCACACCACAGAGCCCAAGGATTTGGAGCAGGTCTTAACCACCAGCAGCAATCAGAGGAAATTTCAGAAAATGGGTGAAGTAAATTAAATTCCCCAGCCAATAAACTTCTTGGTGCTTTATGCCAAGACACAGTCCTCATTGTGTAGGTTTGCCGTGCTCCCCCAACCCTACCTCAAGAGTGGTCCTGCGGGGTCGGTTACAGTAGCTGTACAGCTCTTCCTGGCCCTGTGCAGAGCTGAACTCCTGCAGCTTCTCCCGCTCTAGTTCATTCGGAGAGAAGGAGGACAAGAGCTCGAAGAACGAGCGCCGGGGCACGCAGGAGATGTCAAGGTAATGGGTAACCAGGTGCCGGATGGTGCAGGGCTGTGGCAAGAGGGCAGGGAGGGCTGTGCCTGCAAGGCAAAGCACCAGGGAGAGGTCAGGGCCAGCACCCAGGCAGGACATCTGAGCACTGCCTGCCTGCTGCCCCCGTAGGCTCTGGTACTCCCCAGGTGCCCAAAGGGCAGCCCTGCTGTTCGGGAGCACCTGCACACCATGTGAAGGTACTAGTGGAACTGACTTAACCACCACCATCCCTGCAAGCCCACTGGCTTGCGACAGAGAAATCTGGCAGGGTCAAACAGGGAGCAGTCCCTTACTGCATGTAAGTGCTTCTAGACACTGCCTCATCTGTACAGGTCCCACCTTGCGCACATACACTGCAGTGAAAATAACTGTTCTGTGTGTCAGGCCTGTCCTTGTCTCCTACTTCCCCCAAGAATATGAGGAACAGTCTGAACTTCTCTTGGGTTTGCTTGTTAGGCCAAAATCCCAGCACTGCTGGACATGAGAGAGAGGAAGAGGGAAGGGAAGACACACTGACCCAAAGGGTCCATCACTGTAGGTTAAGTAGCAGATGTCTGCTGTAAATTGTGTGAGTGCTGAGAACATCTCTACATATAGCAGCAGACACTAGGAAAGGAAAGAGGAAAAGAGCCCTGGATCTACCTAAATGAGGACTGAAGAACTGCTCTCCTGAGTTTGGCCTTTGACTAATTAAACCAAACTGATGCACCAACATGTTTGACAGCCTGATGGATTCCATGCTGATCTGGAGATGCATTAATCAAGAGCTGTGATCCTTCAGGAGAAGCAGCTCCCTGCAGGTGGGTCGAAATGCCGGAGTGGCAATGCTGGGACAGATCGGGATCAAGAACGTTCAGAGACAGTGGGAATGGAGCTCTGGCACCTTGGAGACAGAGAAGTCCTTTCCTATCGTGGTGGCARGCACACTTCCTGGGCCACAGAAGCCCATCAGAGGGTCCTCACAGCACTGTCCAGCTTCAGCTGGCATCAAGCAGAGGAGCTGGTGATTACTCTGTGTCCTCTGCAAGGTCCAGGATTTCTCCTTTCTTGGTACAGACCACACCAGGGAGACTGATATCAAGTGATTCATGTGCTCTCCCTGTATGGGCAAAAAGAGTTTGATGCTGAAGATGTCTGCTGTGTTCCCCCATTCCTGGAGGCAATCAGAAAAGGAGGGAGCATACCAGAGCACAGGTCAGAGCCTCATGAGGTGAGGAAAAGGAATGAAGTTTTCCAGTAGATATCATGGTGAGACACTCTCTTCCTGCCATCTTCAATTCTTTGTGATCAATGTGGGATCCCATTTCCCAGTCAGTCTGGACAGTGCTCTGACCATGGAGGGGATGGGCACTTGGGAGAGAATGGAAGACTCTCCTGGCATCAGGCAGATTGCAGAGTCATGGAAGTGCCTGGCAAGGGAGTTGTGGGTGACTCCAAGGGGTTTCTCCAATTGTTGGTGCCAGTGTGTGGCTGCAGAAGTAACTGCAGTAGGTCTCTGGAGTGCAGGTATGGTGGGGAGACCAGTGCACCCAGAGCAAGGAACCACAGGTACAGGACAGCAGTCTGAGCAACTTGACTTGAGTCTTGGCCTGGGAAAAGAGAGAGGCCTTCATGCTGTGGGCTGGGGGATGTGGAGACACAAGGTACAGGTGCAATCCAGACACGGCTGGGCTCTTCCCATGAATCGCACCGGCCCTAACATGGGGTCCACACAGACAAAAGAGCTGGGAGGGAAGGAAACCCTCAGCATAGCAAGATAGGCGGATGTCCTGTATCCATCAGTCACTCCCAACTCCTCATTTACCAGGTCTAAAGCAAAGGAAAAGCAGAGCTCCAAGTTGGGCCAGAGCTCAGTGGGCTGCCCCATCCCAGTAGGAAGGGAAAGGAGCAGCCGGAAGGACCTACCAGGCTCCGAGGGCTTCAGCACGAAGTGCCTGTCTGGATCCAGGCGCAGGAGCTGGCAGAACTGCTGCACGTCTTCAGGGGAGTTCTGGGGCTGGATCATCACGACGTCTCCTGCGCTGAACCTGCAGATACAGCAGGACCTGTTGAGTGCAGCCACCGGGCAGGCCCACAGGCAGAGCACTGGGACCCTGACCAGTATCCACCAAAGGCCACAACTTAGCCAAAAATGCAGTGTCACTAACACGCTCTTTGACTTGACAAGGCAAAGAGAGCTAGCCCATGGGCACAACCCACACTGTGTCACACAGCCCACCATGCCCTGACTTTGTCAGAGCAGCAGGGACACGACCATGGAAAACAGGCTGCAGCCTCGGACATTGCTGAAGGAGGGGAGTGGAAGGGGAAGGAAGCTATGGGATACCTGACTCCCCTTCACGAGGGTAGTATGAACACAGACCTGTGACAGGTTGGGAGGCAGCGGATTGTCCCCCATAACAAAAGGGGCAGAGGGGTCCTGCAGAGACCAAGGGACCTGGACCAACCAGGGGAGGTGCAGAAACCCAAACGCAGACAGACAGAACAAGTCAGCACTTCAGGTCAGCCAGACACCCTGCAAGGCCAGGACCCCAAAGACTGGCACGGAAGGACAGCACAGCTCCTGCACCAAGCCATGGCAGGAGGAGGCAGCTTCCCACACAGCAAAGCTTGGGGGAGCCAGAAAAATGCTCACGTGATCCCTGAGCCTGTGACATCAAACTCAATGAGCCGGACATCCTGGAAATGGGATTCTGCTGTGACCCGCTGATTGGACACCATCCGAGCAGCAAAGGGATGTAGTTCAGAGGGAACAGCCCTGGGTGCTGTCGGCTGGAGTAGGCCACCATCAGAGCGTGAGGAGTCCTCAGCCAGGTAGTGCAGGGTGTATTTTGGGGGCAGGCTGTGGGGAAGACAGCAGTGCAATAGTTACCTCCATGCCATAGCTCCTCTGCTGCCTTAGCTCTAGAGGCTAGTGCCAGGGAGAGAACCTGAAGTATCCCACAATATCCACCACCCGGGGTCCCTGACCCTTGAAGCTGACATGTGGTAAGAGAACACAACCCAGCCAGACTTCCAGGAGAAGGAGACAGGCAATTCTGAAGGCTTCAGAGCAGGCAGACCTAGGCTGGCCGGGCAAACACTCTCCACAAGTCTGCCAAGCACAGGGGCATATCGGGACAGTGAGGTGGGCAGAAGCCTGCCAGGGCAGCTGGCACACACCAAGGGCACAAGGGAATACTCCATCTAGAGGGAGAAGATGGACCACCCAAGGCCAAAGTCTAAGGGATACTTAAGACACTGGCAGCCACGCGGGGAGGTTTCCTCGTGAAAGCAGAGCATATCTCCACCCCAGGGAACAGCCAAGGAAGCAGTGCATTCCACATCAGCCAGCTCCTAGTAGGGCTGGAAAGCTGTCGACACTCTCTGCTCACCCTCTGCACTCACCGCACATCTGGACTGATGATCTCAAGGCCAGGAGGGAGAGGATACAAGGCAAGGATCTTGTCCCATAAGTCCAGCAGCCATGGATCAACCACTGCATCTGGTCTGCAAGGGGGAGATCCAGGCTGCAGCAGAGCTGTGATTCTCCCACCACCTCTCCAAGCTCAAAGGCTCTCACCCCCAAAGCCTGCACTGGAGCTATCTTGGCAGAAGGGCACTGCACTGCCATGTACCACTATGGCTCTGCACCCTCATCCTGCCAGCCTGACATTTCCCACTGCACATGGACAATGCTAGACTGCCCCTCAAGAAAACCTGCTTCTGCTCCCTTTTACCAGCACAGACAGTAACTCCATGCTGGTCCCCTTCCAGATTCAGAYGAGGAAACGTAACTCGCAGCTGCTCTCAGCACTCACCTGCCCTCTGGGGCACAACCACTGGCATCTGAACAGAACAGCTGACCCACTGAGAGCGTGCAATTGCAATCACTGACACCCCAAACCCAAATACAGCTTCTGACATGTGACCCAGGGCTCTCCCTCCCACCATCCGTCCACACCTGGCTCTTACCCCAAGTCATGCTGGTCGTCTCCCAACGCCACTGGCAACAGAGGGTTGCCCCCAAGCTGTAGCACCCGTTTGTGCAGCTTCTTTGCAACAAAATTAAACCTGAGCAAAGAATAATTGCAGCTGTAATGAGCAGTGCTCCTCCAACAGGACAGCAGACACCGGTTACACGAGCCCGCACATGCTCCCAGGACCATGCTGGAGCAGCACAGAGGCAGGTCCAGCCAGTTGCAGCACACACAAGCTGGCCCTTTGCCCTGCCCGCCCAGCCCATGCCAGGACAGCTCAGAAAAGCAGCTGGCTGCCACTTGCTGGGCGAAACAGGCTCCTCAGGACTCGAGCAGGGGGACTGAAGCAGGGTCCAGCTTCCTTTCAGGGCAGTTTGCACCCCAGACAGAAAAAATACTTCCTTCTAGCCTCCCACTCTACCGCAGCACTCAACTGCACTGCTGCCCTATCTCACAGCAGCAATCTTCTGGGATTGGATGCCACCTAGAACTCTGTGTTTGGTGACTCCTGTTGCCTGGGCCCACTGAAACTTCTGTGCACAGGCTTTCTTGGGATACAAAGAGAGTACCACATGACTGTAATAGCTGGCTGGGCAACAGTGTCTGAGACACTCCAGCAAAGTGTCTGCTTGAGGAGGCCAGGAGGAGAGAAACAGGCAGCAGCCCAGTTCCTGGGGGCTAGCAGGGACGTGGGCTCATAGGGCAAGGATTTTTAAGGATGGTGGAAATTTCACCTTGTCCAAGCTGCTGCTCTAGAGCCAGACTTTTGTCTCCCTCTGCCCCCTCTGTTCCCCAGGCACTCTGGTCTTGCTTGCAGCCAGAGTTGCGAGGAGCTGCTGTTGCAGAGCAGGCAAAGAGCCAAGGAGATCTGCTTACTTGGGATAGGAGGAGTCTCCAAGGCCCAGCACAGCATAGTCCATCTGGCACAAGGAACTGGGTGGCAGGTTCTTCCGGAACAGAAATCGCCAGAACATCTATAAAGGAGCATGGCTGGGGAGTCATACTGCTGCAGCAAGGACACCTTCCCTCAGTGACCCCCACTTCCTCTCCTCCACAGGGTCCCTCCTGCCCTGCTGCTGAGTCCTGACAGGCAGGGAGCACAGCCTGGCAGCTTCCTTTGATGTCCGTTCAGCCAGCGGCTGTAACCTTAGAGCGCCTTATTCTACAAAAGCAATCCCTGGAGCCAGCTGCTAGTGCTACCTGCCAGAAAGATGATGCTCTGTGAGGTCTCCACAAATCTGAGGCTCTTGCTAAAGCAGGGGCCCCTCTCAGCTGTTAAGCTGCTGAAATCTCATCAGCTGTCCTGTTCACATCCCATCAGTAACATGAGATGCTTCTCAGTCCCACTCAGTGAGCAAACATCCACTTGATGCTACCCTGCAGGGATGACTGGTGTTGTTTCAAAGCCTCCAATTCCAAAAAAACGTAACTCAAGCTGCTCAGAAGAGTAAATCCAGTCATAGAACCAGATACATAAAAGCAACATAGACCGGAATGTATCCTACCTTCATGTTGTCAGGTGGGTCACCCTGGCCAGTGGTTGCACACACAAATACCACCAATAGCTCATTGATGAGGTTCGCCTGTGGGCACAGACAAGCACAGAAAGGCACACTCAGGTCAGTAGCCTACAAACACATGCCCCTAGCTAACCAGACCCAGCTGCTCGCATCAGACTCAGTTCATGGACAGACCATGCTTGGCATAAACCCACAGCCCAGCGTGGCACATCCTCCTCTAACAGCACTGCAGCATCATCTGTTCCCCACACACACTGCCTGTAGCAACAGCTCCTTGGTGCTCCTTGCCTTGTAGGAACTGGGCCTGATGAAACACAGGATAAGGCTGGGCATCTGGCATCTAACAGTGATTCTATCCCAAGAGTCACTGCTCAGTTTTCACATTTTCAGCTGAGTTAAGCACAAGCTGCCCTTACAGAGGGCACAGAGCCATGATCTGATGAAATACAGGAGGTCACAGCAAGGGTGGGGGATGTCTGAGCCCCAGAAATGGGATTAGTAGAGATGGAGCAAGACTAGAACTGCCTGGAGCACCTCTCTGCATCATCACTCACCACGTCATAGCTGTCCAGCGCCTCCACTCTGCACTGAAAGTGGCGTCGTTTGGCTTCTCTGCCAATTCTCTCAGCTGTGTCTTGAGCTGTCCCAGTCTGGCTGCCAAAAAGAATGAGGAGTTTCCGTTCTGCCATCTGAAGGAGAAAGAACCAAAGAAATCACCAAGAGACAAAGCAAGGCAAGGCAAAACTGGACCTGCTCTCTGCTCTGGGCTAGGAGACACCCTGAAACCTACCCAGGCTTCAAAGGAGTTCTGGTAACTTTTTGTTCAAGTGTACTTTGGGGGAAAGACACTGCATACTTTGGCAAACAAGGACAGAGACAGTCTAATAATTCAATGAAAGTGTCAGGATTCAAGGTTCCTGGGCTCTCTTTCTACTCCCAGACAGCACTGAGTGACACCCTCTTTGCTGCAGCATCCTTGTCTGTAGAAGCAGGAGTGACAGTATTGCACTCCTCATCCTTGCTGCCACGGCAAAGGGAGGAGGCTGGCTTGGGGGTATAAAATCCAGGGACAGTGATTCACATCCTAGCTCATTTTAGCTGGCCTTACCACCTGTGGTAAGCACATCTCTGGAATCTGTCTTTCCATGTTTCCTGTTTTAACACATCTGTTTTCCCTAATGCTGTGAGAACTGCCACCCAAGGAGGTGATGCAGGCAGGAGGAGAGCCTGGGAGCTCAGCAGCGGAGAAAAGTTTGACTAGACACACAGTGCTCTCAACTGCGGGAGAAGATGCCTCCTGTGCTGCTCTCCCCCAGCAGCAAGGGCCCTAGGTATTACTGGAAATCACAGCACATAGGAAATCCAGCCAGGGTGGATGCCAGAGCTGCAAATTTACAGCACCCCCACAGGGAACGTGTACTGCTTCTAGAAAAGCTGTTGATAAAAACTAAGGAGGGAACACTACTGGCCTTCCTACAGACCAATTCCTGCAGAGGGGCTGCAGCTCCAGGGGACTTGCCCCTTGCCCAGAGCCAAACAGATTTTTCCAGAAGAGCTGGCACAGCTTAAGTGCCCTTCTGGACACGCATGCTGCTTGCTCAGCTCCAGGAACAGGACTATGTGTCCCTGAGCACGGCCCCTTCCTGCCATGACCGCCCACCGAGGAGAGGCAGGTCCCCCACCGCCCTGCCTTCGGGGTCCCTCCGGGTGCTGCCCTCCGCAGCAGGCGGCAGTCGCTACCGTGAACAACCAGCGCCCAGAGGGGCAGGGGCCCGAGCCAGCTCCCAGCCCCCTGGGGGACGGAGACGACCCTGGGCGGGGGGCCTCTGCCACAGGGTGACGGCCAGGGGCAGCGGAGCCCCCGGGTCTTCCACGGGCAGCATCGGCCTCCCTTCACCCTGCCCGGGGGCTCCGGCGGGACGAGAGCACCGGAGAAGGGGCAGCCCGGGGAAGATGGCACCCCAGGGAGGGGACACCCTGGGGAAGGGGGGGCACCGAGGGCAGGGGCGCCCCGGGGAGGGGGGCAATGAGGGAGGGGGAACCACCGAGGGAAGGGGCGCCCCGGGGACGGGGTGGCACCGAGGGAAGGGGCGCCCCCGGGGGAAGGGGCACCCCGGTGCCGGGCCCTGCGGGCGGAGAGGCGGCGGGAGCCGGGAAGACACAGCGAGGACCGGGGAAGGCGCAGCGGGGCCCCGGCAGCGACTCCCACAGCCCCGCACCACGCGGCCAGGGCGCCCCGACAAGGGCGGGAACCGCGGCGGGGCCCCGGCACCCACCGTGCGCCCGGCACCGCCGCCGCTTCCGCCGACGTCATCAGCCGCCGCCGGGGCTGGCGCGACCTGCCGGCGGCGCCGGGCTGGGGGTCGTGGCCGTGGCCGGGCTGCGGGGTGCTGAGGGCATGACGCGCTGACAGCGCCCCCCGGGCAGGGCCCGCGTCCCCGCGGCGGCCGTGTGCCAGGCCGGGCCCCGCAGAGATGCTCTTCTCCCTGCGTGAGCTGGTGCAATGGCTGGGCTTCGCCACCTTCGAGATCTTCCTGCACGTCCTGGCTCTCCTGGTCTTCTCTGTGCTCCTCGTCCTGAAGGTGGACAGCGAGGGCTCGACGCTCTCCTGGTGGGCCGTGTTCATCCCCTTCTTCGCCGCCGACGGCCTCAGCACGTACTTCACCACCATCGTCTCCGTGCGGCTCTTCCAGGATGGAGAGAAGCGCCTGGCCGTGCTGCGGCTCTTCTGGATCCTCACCATCCTGAGCCTGAAGTTTGTTTTTGAGATGCTCCTGTGTCAGAAGCTGGTGGAGCACACCCGGGAGCTCTGGTACGGACTCATCATGTCGCCCGTCTTCATCCTCCTTCAGCTGCTCATGATCCGAGCCTGCCGGGTGAACTGATACYGAGGGAAAGGCTCCCAAAGGACTGCCTCTTACCCTGGGTAGAGCTGTGCCTGAGCCACCAGGGTGCCCTGACCTCTAAGTTAGCTAAGCTGGGCTTTTGCCCTTTTTTTGTTTTTGTACAGTGTGATAGATGTTGCTAGGTTGTGCAGGTCTGGTGTGATGAGAGGAACAGTTTGTAATCAGCCAGGTTATTATGTTGTATAGCTTAGCATTTCTTCAAAAGACCTTTTTATACAGCGTCATTGATTTCAGGTTCACTCAGCTCTTGGTGTTAATGTTAATATATCCTGATGTGCAAGCACTGTTTGAAATGCCAGTTAATTTAAAATAAAAATGTACAGATAGTGTAGTTTTATTTATAAAATTCTTTTTTTCCCTGGGAAGTTTATGTACTTAAAATTGCTGCCTGGAGAATAAGAGTTACTTGGAGGTTAGTTGTTTGTTGTAGATATCCTTGTAAACCTCAAACTGCTACTAGCCTTAAACAAAGAAGCTGTTATCTTGCTTGCCCCAACCAGTCTGAGGCCATGATTCTAGAAATGGGCTACCTTAAATGAGGGTAGTTTAGTCTTTCTAGGAGAGTTAGAGATCAGCAAGTTAATGTGAGTTTCACAAGGAGCTCCCAATGCAAAAAACACTTTAGTGTCATTTAGCTCCTACCGCGAGGGTGTTCAGGACTATAGATCTCTTATCTGTCTATGAGACAATGAACGTTACTTTGGTGCCCAGGTCCAGAGGACTGTTCTCCTTTTGACACTGGATTTTAGAGACCTCTGTACTATAATGATGGTGACTGCAAGAAACATCTCCCAGCAGTTGTGGGCTTCCCTTCCAACCTCAGCAGTGCTCTGTGACCCATCCCTGTCTTTGCCCCATCTACCTAACTCCCGGTATCATCACGTGTTCTCTGCTGCTCTCAGGTTCTGTTTCGTGGAGATAGGATCTTGAAATGGAGAACGGCTGCATACATCACTCGAATTCAGGAGATGAGATGGGATGTAACTGGCAGAGCATGCATTAAAAAAAGTTGAGAAATGCCACAGTGTGGGACTGTATCGTAATCTAACAGTCAGGTGCTTCTCAAATTGCATAAAGCAGATTTTTTCTGGCTTCATACCTGAAATCTAGAAAATCTGTAATTACCTAGCCTCTTGTGTAACTTGTATTTGCTTTCAGCATTTTGGAAGCATGCAGATAAGAAAGGACCAATTCCCCAAGTTTATTTTTCCTGTGTACTGATTTTATAAACTTGTGGCTGTGAGTTCAGAGCAGATCTCACTGAATATTTTCTTAACAGGTTCTCTGTTGGAAAAGCTTTCCACAGTGAGAGGTCTGGTGTTTTTCTGGGAAAAAAAAAAATCCTATAGTCCTGGGAAAGAGAGCTTTGTTTCAAACTGCCTCATGACACCTGCACAAGGAGTGCCTGAAACATTGCTGTGGTGTTAAATGACAAGCACTGTGGGCTTCAAAGCTTGCTGAGGCCTGGGGAAAAGCCGTGTGTGTCTAGAGGGTCTGTGACCTGACTTGCAGGTCAGAGTCTCCTTTGCACAGCATGTGGAGCAAGAAAATATTTGCACAGAAAGGAACTTGGAGGAAAAGTTAGTGATAAATAACCCCTTCCCAAGGGGCTGCTCTTGACTTGGAGCTGGAGCAGGCGGTCCTGTTCTTAGTCTTTGTGAGCAGTTCTAGGCACACAGCCTAAGAGGTGGTGTGGTCCAGGAAAGCAAATAGCAGCAAAGAGCATAATTCCAAACAATTCGTCACCATAATCCAGTAATCCTATAGATTCCTTTGCTTTTCTGCTGCAGCCATGGGAGATAATCTGATGGATGTTGAATCTAGGCAAAGACTTGAAAATATTGTGTTGAAAACATGAAAAGCCACTTACCTGCTATAGCAACAATTACTCATTTCAGATAGATGCTTTCTAGACTCCAAAAGAGCCTA
Source organism: Apteryx rowi (assembly GCF_003343035.1). NCBI lineage: Eukaryota > Metazoa > Chordata > Aves > Apterygiformes > Apterygidae > Apteryx > Apteryx rowi. The sequence goes on along the minus strand of NW_020447211.1, from coordinate 117,241 downwards.
GTGCTTTTGAGCCACAGAAGAGCGAGCCACCTTTCTATTCCATGTGACTGACAGACTATTTTGTTCTCAAGATACTGTCCACAGGAGACAAACTCTCCAGGGAAGCTTTCCAAAGAAAAGATAGCTTTCCTTTGCATTTGTTTATTCTCACACATAAACATTCTTCTGACTCAAAAGTGAATTGGTTCATTTCCCAACATTAGCTCTGAGTAGACAGCAAGCAAACAGGTTTGGAAAAAAATGACTAGACTAGCTCTAAACAAGTCATTCTGAGAGCAGCGGAGCTAACATAGCTTGGTTCCCTACATCTCTTGTTCCCTCTAAGCTAACGCAACACCAAGATATGTGGAAAAAATGAAAAAATGTGATGTTGAATTACTAAAAAAAGACACCCTGAAAAAAACACAGTGTTGTATTACTGCCACTGAAGAGTCAGTAAGTTTAGTGTGTGAGTGATGAGAAGATAGGTCGCAGGCTGCCACCCTGGCTGTCTGCCAGCAGACCTGCACAGTCCTTCCAGGGGCTGCATGAGGATGTGCAGAGCGGGAAATTTCAGATTCAGCAGCAAGGAGATATGGCACAAACCGAACACACAGTGCTGCCAGGGACTGCAGGCTGTGTCTGCACAACATAACAAATCAGTTAAAAAATACACAAGAGATGTACCTGTCCCAGATCGGGTGGTATCCACCAGATGAGGGAAGGGGATTACCTCTAGGAATAAATACAATATTACAAAACTTGGATAGTAGAAGGAACTGATTCAGTATATATAAAGGAGCAATTACTATGGGTTTTGGCTGCTGTTTTGGCGCAATACAAAGTTACTCTTGCTCTCTGCTGTGCTGCTAATAAAGAAACGTGCTGACAAACCTGGTGCCGAGTAGAGCTGCATGGCCAGGCGGAGCAGGGCAAATCTAGGAAGGTGGGCTTGGAAGCCCATCAGAGAGCAGCTGCACCCAAAGTACCAGCAATGTGTTTGCATGCTGAGAATGCACTCTTGGCCAGTGGGAGAGGCAAGTCTGCTGCTCCTCCACCCCAGCCAGGTCTCCTTACAGCCCCTTACCTTCCCCTGCACCCCAAGGGAGGCGGCACCCTGGGGCTAGCTAGCCCTGTGTGTGTGCAGCCGGCTGTCGCTGAGGCCCTGCTGCAGCCAAGATGCCTGCTGAGATCCCTGCCCTGCTGAGTCTCACTGAGTTTAATTGGGGCTACCCAGCACATCCAGCCATCATTAGCTGAGCAACAGTGGACAGATGGAGAGGCCACCATGATGGCTTAGAACTTGTCTTCTCCAGAAATCGGATGAGGCTGAGAGTTTCTAGGCAGGGGGATGGTGTTTGAGGGCATGGCCAGGGACGACCTCCCAGGACTGAGCCAGCCTGACGTGATATTGGCAGTGATGCTGTGAGCACGAGTATCTCAGAGTCACTTTGCACAGAACTGAGGTGTGGCACGAATGTGTTCATGGGGCTGATTGTCTCCAGCCCTGTGGGATGCTCTGATGATCATGAAACAAGTGATTGCCTTCCTTTTCTCCCTAGAAAGCTAATGGGCATTGGGAGGAAATTTCCCATAGGTGATGGTGATTGTCCTTTCACACTAATTCTGGTTCATCCAGGTTGTGACGGAAAGTGGTCTGGTCTAGGAGGATCCCAGGGCTGACACAGAAAGACTTAGTCCAGGCTTGGCCGAACTGGGGCTTAGTCCCTGATGTGTGGTGTGACTTGGCTCCCCACTAGCCTCCGTTCAGGTCACATCTGGCTCCAGCCCTGGCCCAGTGACTCTAAATGGCCTGTCCTGGGCTGGCATCAGGATCTGGGGCTGAAAACACAGCATAGGAGCACCCATTTTTCTCGGTCCTTGTGTACCCTTAGGTGGCGCTGGGACCCAAGCACTAGGCCTTACAGAAGCTCCTCAGCTCCTGCTTCACCTTGTTACATTGTTTTCAAGGCTTCAGCATGGTCTGGGTGCTACAGTAATGTCCCCAGACACTCATCCAGTCTGTCTCCTGGGAACCAGCGCCTTGCTCACTTGGGTCTAGCTAAAGCAAACCAAGGACACATCATTTAGAAGAGAGCAGCTGGCTACTCCTTACCCTCTTCCACCACAGGTCACCGTGACTTCATCCCCACTGTTGGTGTCCCCGTGCTGCGGCTGTGCCCACTCTGAATCATTCTGAGTGCGCAAGCCACAGATTTTGCATCACCACCAGCCACAGAGTCACTTGTGTGGGCCCAGGGAGGGAGATAGATAGCTGCAGGAGGAAGGCCTGTCTGCAATAGGGGGATTGTAGGGAAGCAAGGCTGGGATGATTTGGTGGGATTGCCAGTGTCTGCTGAAGGGCACGAAGAATCAGAGGGAGCAGCACAGGAGGGAGGATGTGGCAGGTGAAGGTTGAGATGAACAGCAGGGAGCAGGAGGAGCAGCAAAGCCTCTGACTCAGGAGGTGACACTGGTAGAGCTGCTTCGGGGACTACTTTTAGACCTCCCAAGCTCCCCAGGCACCAAACTAATTAAATCAAAGATGGGGCAACCTCCTCACCCCCCCAAATTCAAACAAACACTCATCTTTCAGCCTAGGTGCAATGCTTTGCAGAGGAACAGGGGCAGTTTCCTGATGATGAGCCATGGCTTGGCTTGGCAGGGACTGTCAGAGCAGGATCCAAGACCCAGCCTTACAAACAGTCATGTCACAGGGGTGTGGTGCCCAGCGCTGGCTCAATGCCACCTCTTGCTGGGACACAGGGGGCCAATGCCACATCCACCTGCGTTCAGCTCCAGGCTGCAAGCTGCTGAGCTTTCTGGCAGCTCCTCCGGCAATTTGTGGCTATCTTTGGGGACAGCCAGGAGCCGGCATTTCCCAGCTCTGCTTGTCCAAGGTAAGGCAAGCTCCCAGGTTTGTTTGGGGGACACAAGGGTGGCACATTCCTGAACTGTGGCACATGGGGTGCCAAGCTCGACAGGGGTGTGAGGGCTGTGTGCATGGCTGGGGGTGGCAAGGTTTGCCTTGCAGTGTGGACCCAGTCCTACCCCTCTCCTAGGACTCACTCCTTGTGCAAAGGAGTTACTTTTCCCTCTGTGCCCAGGGGAACCAAGTCCCACCACAAAACTTCTCAGGGCCTTTGTGTCCCTTCTGCCCCAGGAATGTGCCGTCCCAGCGATCCTGTCCGCAGCCRGGGCGATGCAAGCCAGCCACAAAAGCTGCTCCTTTCTGTGAACATCCCCTCTGGTGAAAACCTTCTGGATAGCATTCAAAGGGCCCAGTGCAGAGCCCTGTGTAAATAGCGTGGGGGAAGGGCTGTGAAGCTGGAGTAAGATTTACCCAGGCAGGTGAGGAAAAGCCTATATGTTTATTCTCCTCATCTACAGGCTTCTGGCAGCATGGCGGGGAAGTAAAGTGTTAGGAAAATAAAGTTCAGGGCTAAAACTGAATGTCCCAAAGCTAGGGTAGGTCAGGAGTGTCCTGGGACTGTCACCTCTGATGGTCAGGACACCCAAGTGGGTTGGGGAGCTGGGTGCCCCGTTCCCACCGCATCTCCAGCCTGGTGTGGGGCCAGGGGCTGTGCCAGGGCAGCAGGTCTCATGGCATGGACAAGGGGTCTGCACTGGCCCCACGTGCTCTGCACCTCCTGCCTCACCCTGCCTGCTCCGTGAGCTGCCACAGGCTCCCATGTTGCTTGTGGTGACTGACACCCTGTCCCTGGGCACCAGGAGGTAATGGCCCCTGCTCAGTACAAGCTGCGGGGTCCCTGGCTGTCCCTGGCTTGGGGAAGAAGGCTCCTCAAGCCCTGGGCTGACGGACTCTTTTGCGTGCAGGAATGTGCTCTGCCAAAGATAAAAATCTAGCCTCTGGGTTTACTTTTGTTGCTGTGGCCAGGCAAGTCAGGTATTGCTGCCAGCTGGGCTCTTCCCAAACCAGGCTGCAGCAGCTTAGCTAAGAGTGTACGTACCTTAGGGAAGTGCCCCAGCTCAGTCCCAGCCCATAGCTTTGGGCCTGGAGACATGAAGAGGGGAGCTGCATGGCTTGACGGTGCTTCCCTTCACTGCATGCCACGCACTCATGTGGGGACTATAGCTCTGTGCCCCTCTGGACCCCCTTGGTGGAGCAGTGTGGAAAGAGCCTCTGCATAGCCCAGCCTTCTCCCAGTCCTGCCCAGGGAATCAGAGGTATCAAACCATCGTCGCCATGACCAGAGGGACAGTACTGGCCCCTCTGAAGCCCTGACTGTCACCCATCTCCATGTGTCCCACTGCCTTGAGGCTGCTGCTGCAACAGGAGCAGCTCTTGAAGAGAGATTCGAATTTGGGGATGATGGAGTCTGTGTTTTACTGCCAAAGCTGTGACTCCCTAGGATATGCCACACAGCCACTGTCCCCAGTTGTCATATGCGGGGTGGGCAACAGGCAAAGGCAGAGCTGGGGCGGAAGGGCTTGGTGCCACTGAATGGCTCGAGAGCAGGCACTGGTACCCATGCCAGCAGGTGCTCACTGCTTCTTGAAGTCTGCACACATACTCTCAGAGCCCCTGTGCACACAGCTGCTGTAAGGGGTCTGGGAAAAACCTTCCACCTCATCACAGCTTGCCAGAGCTGCATTTTCCTGACATGAAACTCAGGGAATGTGTTGCACACACAGGGCTGTGGCATGAAGGCTTGTGGGGAGCGGGACAAGTGTGCAACACCTGCTGGGATGACTGTATAGGATGGAGGCAGACCAGGCTGGTGCAGTCATGTCCGTACTGCAACTATAGAGCAGAGCCCAGCCCTGGGATGGCTCAGCTATGCTTCACACACAAGGAGAGTCAGGGTCCAGCACAACCCAAGCTACCACAGGGGCATGAGGTCTCCTAAAGGAGACAGCTGGGAATAGATGATCTTAGGGGCTCCATCTCCCCTGTCATCTTGGCATGGGCAGAGCCTGGGGACTGCACGATCTGTTCAATGTAGCAGTGGCTTTAGCTTGTGTTGTGTTGCGGTGAACGGCCCCCAGGCAGGAACAGGCCCTTACATCTCTGGAAGGACTCTGGTGCAGTGGTTACAGCAGTGTTCTGGCTTGCCCAAGGCTGGTGCAAGTCGTGGTAGGAGCAGAAGCCCCCACGTGAGTGCAAGGCTGTGAGAACAGCAGCCACACTTCCCTCCACTGCGTTCGAGGGAAGGACAGTGTGGGAGCACAAGAAAAAGAGCATGGCTGAGGGGGGGTCCCATCCACAGGGCACAGCCCAGCCAGTGCTAAGAAGTGCGGGATGTCCAGACCAAGCAACAACATTGGTGCTACAGCCATGCCTTGAGAGCTGAGACCCTGGGACCTGRAGACTGGCCCTGTCTTTAGAGCATTTCTGTCATGCATGGAGTTTTGGAACTGCACAAAAAGTAAAGCCAAGTCCTGTAAGCCCTAAGCAAGGAGCAGTTGCTGACCACCCAAAAGTCTGTGTGGAAGGGATCAAGGGGCCAGGGGATGAAGRTAGGCGGTTGGTCAGCCTGTTGCTACCTCAAATTCTTAAAAGGAGACTAAAAACCTGCCTAAAATACTGGGTGCCTCCAAATGACTCTTGAGAAAGATCCCAGTCACAGTCCTGTTTCAGATTTAGGAGTGTTGGCTTTTGCTGCTATCATGATTGGCAGCTGTCACTCATTTCACATTAGGGCCTGCACTTGCTTTCCATCACCCCCTAGAGTGTGCAGGTCAAGGGCCTCTTCCTGCACATGCTCAGGTGCTMTGTCAGGGAGTCAGAGGAGAACCACCGAACATCTTCCCACCCACTGGACTTCTCTAGAGCCTTCCAACCTGTGCTGGGTCTGCCTTTCTGATATCTCTGTCTTGGCTGGCTTCCCTTCCTGTCCTCGGCACTCCTCAGCTCTGAGCAGGTTTCAGAATCTGCTACTTCTATCAAAAAGCCCCTGAAAGCCCGGGCTGGCCCCTTGCCTGTGTTTGCTCAGTGCCTAGGGGAGGAAAAGGCCTAACTTTAGTTGGGCCTCAGGGCTGTCACGAACACTCTCTGTGGTGCAGGGTGAGAGGAGGAGCACAACCATCTTACATAACTGCACATCACCTGCCATAAGCACGTCCTTCTGACAGGGGATGGATGCAGAGAAAGGTGGATTTGTCCTAGGTTGCCCCAGAAATCTGCGCAGAGGCTGGGATTGCTCTTTGGAAACACTCTGTCTTACAAAGGCAATCATCGCCATGGTACTCACCACAGCAGTGCTGGGGATACAGGGAGAGACAGAAGACAAGGCTCTGCTGTCTCCCAGGACTCAGAAGTGGAGGGAGGAAGACATTGGTGCTAATGAGGGACTGAAAACACTGAGTGTTTCTCCTGGTTGGGCTCCAATAATGGTGTCAAGTCTGTGCAGCAGGTCTGAGGTGTGTCCTGGACACCCTGGACTCACAGTCACACAATGCAACAGGCTGGCAGCTGATACCCGAGGCTCTCTCAGCTCTTTGTTTGCTAGAGATTTGGGTCTGCAGGTGGGATGTCCTTGCTAAAACATCTCCCCCAGTGGGTCTCCAAGTTTCTAGCTCTTTGGCCTTTTGTAATGCTGTTTGCAGAGGATCAGTAATCCTGGCAGTAGGCCCAACTGCTTTATTGTTTTCAACCATTCATTTTTACAAGTGCCAGCAAAAGAAAATTAAAGCAAAACCAACTGTTGTTCAGAAAGACGCCCTAATTGCAGTGCTTTACCTTCCTAGCTTTCTCTGGCCAGTTCCCACAGCCTCCCTTCCCCACATTGTTCATCCTAGATGCCGTCTCCAGGGCAGATAGATCCAGTCCATGGACTCTTAGCACCAGAAAAGAGGGCAGATTCACCGGCTTGGTGCTCAAGGGGTTGCTTTTCAATAATCTCCCATCTCAGAGACATGTCTTATCTGCATGCAGGTGGTGGCAAATTCAAACCTGTTAGCTCAGATTGCAATTTCAGGGAATAATGGGACAAATAATCAGAAAGTTACTGGACAGCAGCTATCAAATGAAGAGATATGTTTCATTTAGATTGGTCTAGAAATCATGCCACCTCAATCTGATATCCTTCTCTTATGGGTAACAGCCCTTCTGGAGGGCTCTCTCTGAAGAGACAGAGCCCTGTAGCTTGACTAGGCTTTGGCAAGTGCCTTTTGAGATACAACTGTAAGAACAAGGGTCACAAGGAGGCTGCAAAGTAGATTTCAGTGGGTTTTGTCACAAGCTAGACTGAATGAGCTTGAACAGGGCTGTCTTGGATCAGTATCTGTCAGTATTTTTACCTATGACATGGCCAAAGGAATAAAGCAGATGCCTAGGGAATTGGCTAGTAACTCCAAGCTGGGGGAGACTGCTTGTGTACTCATAGTCAGCATTCAGATTTCAGAAGGTCCTGACAAACAGAAGAAAACACCTAGGAAAAAAAAGGCACAATTACCTAGGGCAAGCGTGAAGTATGATACTTGGGTAAGATGGACCATGTGTTCCAAGAGGTGCTGGGCCAGCTGCTGGGTAGGTGGTATCCAGGGGTGACTTTGGGCTGTCCCCAGGTCATGGCCAATGTCATTCTGGGAGCATAGAGAACCACTAGCATTGGAAAACAGTCACAGCCTTAAACCACTGGGAGGGAAATTCAAATGAGACATTAGGAAAATCTTTCTAATGGTTTAACGGACTGTGGGAGAACTGCCCAGGGAGTGTCCAGCACGAAAAGGTTGGGTTGGCTGTGCCAGTGATGGTTTATGCAAGCCAGTCTGATGGTGAGGCCAGGGCAGCCTCAGTACTGCCCCAGCACCTGGTAGCCCTGCCCTGACACTCTGGGTCCCTGATGGCATGTCCTGATGGCTTACCTGAATGGACCAGGAGAAGACTTGAAAGAAGGAATACCTGCCCCATAGTGCCAGGCAGAGGGGGAGAGCAACATTGCCTGGAGCCGCTTCTCAGGAGGTTTTGCTGAGACTTTGCTGAGAGGGATGTGTTGTATTGTGGCACAGCCAGACGACATGAGATGACCTAGCAGGGAGCAAGGGGACATGACAGGGATGGCATCCAGTTGCCCATGGCTCAACACAGCCATAGCAACAGTGTTAGCTCCATCTTGGCCTTAGCTACCCTTGTCCAAATCAGTTTGGCAGCTCAAGGGAGACCTCCCAGAGCCAAAAGGTTTCCTGGTCTCCTGCAAATATCCTCTGGCATTTGTTGAGGGATAGCTCCATCACAGTCACCATTTCACTTCTGTCTTATTTTCCTGTGGCCCTGTTGATTGCATTGGAGGAAATCAAATACCTCCAGGACAGCTCACCTCAGTGCTCCCTCCCAGTGCTATCCCCAAGCACTCATGACACCAGTTCAAGGGAGAATCCTGCCCTAAGTGTGCTTCAGCCTTGTTTCCTGTGCTCCCCAGTCTCAGGAAGAAAAAAGCTTCCAGATATCGAGGGCCAGAGGATAGCCCATGCCTGGGGCTCTTCTGGATGGGCAGTCATAGATCCAAGACACACTGGCCATGCGTGGTGAACCATAGCTCCTCTCACCTACAGGCAACGTGGCTGATGAGTGAGCAACAAACAATTTTAACCTCCCAGAGCTTTCCCATGCCACATCCCTCCATCCCAGCCTGCCTGGGCGCTACCATCCTGCAGTGCTAACTGCCAGGGCTGTCTCCTGCCCACACAGCTTCTGCTCAGCAGGCCCACACCTCACAGCTGCCCCATCTCTGCAGCACTGCACATCAGATCCCACTCTCCCAGCAGAGAGACATCACCAGACAGCCTGCCTTGAGGGGCTGGACCAACCACACTCCCGCTGAGAGGGCTGTGTTGCCTAAATATCCAGGCAGTGGTGCTTCAGCTGCAGCCAGATCTTCCCATACAGATGCCCCAGAGTATTGTAAACAAGATTTCCTGGGCCAGGCAGAGGAGGAAGCAATGAAAAGTGGAATGGAGAATGGGGAAGAGACTGAGGAATCCTCTTGCACTTTTTGCTAATATCTTTAATCTCAGAGATCTCATTAGGAACCAGGTGTTGTTGTGCTAAGCCCCATGTAGCAACAGGAAGGAAATGATCTCTGGTGGTAAGACTTCTCAGCCAGAGGCAACCCCAGAGCAACTTGCTAGCGTGTGAGTGGCAGCCCAGACTCAGGGCCTTGCAGAGACTGGAGTGTTTTAGCTGGAAGATGGTGTTTAAAGGAAGGGGGACATGGCAGAGGCACTGACAAATTTCCCATGGGGCCAACCATACTGGAAGTTTGGGGCTGGAGGAGATTTTATAGCTATTAGAGCCAACAACTGCTAGCAGCAGAAAAGGACTCCCTTCTGTCCTCTCCTTAACTTTAGCAGTAGTTTCTTTTCAGGAAAATATTTACCTTGGACAGTATTTCTCCATCCAGCACATTGACTCTCTCCTGCCCAATTTCCGAGATTGTTAATAACCAGGAATGGCAGCTTATGGTGCTGTGGATCAGAGTTAAATGCTCCAGCTCCATGTGCATCCACAGTGCACAACACAGGCACAGCGCTCAACAGCAGTTACCAGTAATGTTTGTTGAGGCCCTGGTGAGATAGGAACCATGTAACTCCACTTGTATACAGCTGTTTATAATCACCAGCTCACATTAGCTTGCAGTTCACTCCTGCAAGGACACCTCTGTGTTAGGATGGTCTCATCTTAATTAGTTTTGGCTAATTCAATGACTTGGGTCGAGAAAGAAAAAGTAATGGCCAGCAGGCTTTTGGGAGGGATACGCAGCGAGCAGGACTTCTGTTGCACTCCAGTTTGCGGGCTCTGGATGAGCGCTAGCCCAGCAAGATAATTTGGGTCCTTGTGTATCACACTGTTGTCTCTGCTGCCGCACTCAGAGTGGGGCAGATGGCCTGAGCCGTAGTAGTGATGGAGCCCAGTGGAGGCTAGACCTCCAGCTGGTGCACAAGGTGGCCTGAAGTCACTCAGTGAATAACTGAGCGGGTCTATGTTGAAGACTCAGAGCTCGTGCTGTGGAGCAGACATGTCATTGCTCTGCGAGTTCTGCAAGCACGAATGTGGGGTGAACGGGGCATTGGTTCTCCTCCAGGAAGGAGGAAGGGGGAAAGGCACAGAGTGTCCCAACTGTGTGGCAAGCACTAGGGGCCAGCTCCAGACTCATGTATCTTTAAATGTCCCCAGCTCCATCAAATTTGCAAGAATCAGGCTACTGCAAAGACTGTGGTGCAGGCAGGGGAGCTTGGACCTGCTCTCTGCCAGGTGGGAGCCGCAGTGAGCCTCAGGGGTGCTCCTGTTTGCTGGAAGGAGAAAGAGAGGAAGGAGCAAGTGGTGCAGCTTGCATTGACCCGTGGGGAGCCAACATCAAGCCACTGCCTGGCCTCCACTACCCCGTGGCCTGGAAAGAGCTGGAGTGACCTCGTGGTGCAAAAATGGTGGGGAAATGAGAGACTCTCATTCCACCTTGAGTCAGAGTGTTTTCCTTTAGGAAGGCCAAGGAAAGACATTAGTAGCTGAGGTGATCTCATCTCACAAACACCAGTCTTTTTAATGACTGACAGTAATGGCTGTGCTTTGAACCGCAAAGTGACTGCACCAGCTTGGCAACTCCCTTCTGGGCCTCAGAGAGCCATTTCGAGTGCTGAGAACAAAGACATATGTAAGGGTCCGGTGGGGGCAACGCCTGGACTCCCGGCAGGAACAGATACACAAACACAAGGCACACTAAGGTCAACGCTGAGCGTTTATCACCTCTGCGTCTGAGCGGGGGTTCCCCAGCGATTTCCCGATCGAGGCAATAAAGGAGCGGGAGAGTCCCTGGCACCGCTGAGCGTCGGTCCATGGCGAGGAATGCCGGGGGGGCACTATACATGGGTTTTGTGTACTACACACATGCACAGTGGGCACATTGAGCTCATCGCTGATCTCGAGTCAAAGCCCAGGTGCACACCACACTGACATAGGCCCAGCTACATGGCTATGGGTCAACATGTCCTGTTGATGCTCCTTTTCCCACGGAACGGTCTGACTAGCTTCCATCGCCTATCTCCTCGACATTCTTCCGCACTTTCCCATACACTCCACCCCCGCGATGGAAAGCTAGTTACAGGCCATTCCAGTCTTCAGAAGGGCGTGGGGTATGAGGGCAAGGGAATTTACAAAGTAATGAAATCAAAACATAACATAATATAATGCGAAAGATAAACAAGAGTTCTCCTTGTATGAGGTGGCCCGGCCATCCCCTTAGGGAGCCAAACCAATTAGCCAGCCAGGCATCTCCGCCATTCTGCCAGGTATGTTGGATAATGTTCTGTAAGTGGCTGATATCAGTCTCAGTAGATGCTGATTCTTCAGTGATGGTAAAACAGCACATCCCGGCAAAGTCAGGACATCCATGGTTGTATCACAGTAGGAGATAGTTGATCACTAGATGGTTTTGCAGTATTTCTTGCCGTACTGCTACCAACTCTTTATTAAAAGAGGCAATGGCTCTAGATGTCCAATTTAAGCCTTGAGCTAAAGCACAGACAACATGCTCTAACCGTTTACAATCATGTGCCACCACCCCCGGGATCCCAACTAGGCTTAGCAATAGGCCTAGGGCTTCTGCATGAGAAAATAAACTTACATGGAGGTTACAAATGGCATCTAGGATATGCCATGGGGTCCTTCGCCGCTCCATCATAAAGGGAAGGATGCTTAAGTAACACAGTCTACAGTGCATGGGCTACCTGTGGCGTTGGCTGGCACATATGTATATGCTGTAGCGACACACAGAAGGAACCAACCTAAGGGTAGTATAATGTGAGCAGATGCATAAGCAATATTTATAGTGTCATTACAAATTAACTGTGTATTGGTTACATACCGCAGAACAGAGGTAGCATTTACAAAGCAAAAGCAAATATATGCTTCAGATATGTTAGCTATACAAAAAGAGTAAGTCCAAGGTGTCATCTTTTGGGAAACAATACCCAAATTGTATAAATTCATGGGAGTAACAGAAATACTCTTTTTTTTTTTTTTGATATAACTCTGTAGTACCACGAGTGGAGCTGGTACACCTATGTAACACATAGTTAAGACATCATCCACTGATCGTCCTCCTGCAATACAGAAAGCAGAGAGGTTAGCTGATCTTTGTGTGAGCCAAATCCATGTATTTACATGGGAAGCTGGATGGTCTTGTAGATTAACGGCATCTGTCGTGGTCAACAAGAGGCAACATCTCAACAGTAGCTTACAGATGCCGGCGTGATAACCTGTTGATGGGAAGATAGAAAGGCATAGTATCACCATCAGGAAGAACTAGAGCAGTGGCTCCTGGACCATCTGCTAGAACAGTGCCAGGCTGCTTTTCCTTTTGAGGAGTTAGTATCCACACACTGGCTAAAGAGTGTGTTGAGGGTGTTTGCTGAACTTGAGGCACTCCGGCACTGTGGATCAGAATTCCTCGCAGTATCGGTGCTCCCTGTGCAATATTCACTGGCGTGGATACGGATACCTGGAAAGATAAATCTTGAGAAGAGGTCAATAAGAGTGGGGCTATTTGGACAGGTATCAAAGGTGTAAACAGCCATACACACTGTGAAGGGCAGTCAAGTCTTAAATGTAAGCTTATAACCCTTTGTTCAGTAATCGTGAGTTGCTCCGGTGTATAGAATTCTACCTCCCCGGAGGCGAGTATGCAGGGGGCAATTCCCCCTTCCATTACAGATATCCGAGCAGGAGTTGCTAGAGTYGGTTTGGCTTGTACTCGCTCATAGGGAGTAAGCATTCCAACACACCTGTTGTTAAGCATAAACAGTGCTTGTGGGAGCATGCTCATCCACCCCCTTAAGGTTTGCGTGGTGGTAAGCTTTCGAATTTGTTCTTTTAGCAGGCCATTCATTCTCTCTATTAATCCACTAGCTTGAGGGTGGTATGGTATATGCAAGACCCAGGTGATCCCCAAGTCCTTTGCCCATTCTTGTACTACATGGCCTGCAAAGTGGGTACCTTGGTCACTCTGTATTTCTTTTGCTACACCATAAGTATACATGAGCTGCTCTAAGCCCCGTACAGTAGAGGATTGATTCGCGTGGGAGGTAGGATATGCATACATAAGGCCTGTGTAAGTGTCTGCAGCAGTCAATATATACTTTCGCCCCTGTGAGGGGGGTAACAGGCCTACATAATCTACCTGCCAGGTCGCAAAGGGTTGTTCGCCTCGCTTGATGAAACCATATGTGCTGGTGAAAGGCACTTTTGTTATCTTCATACAAACGGGGCAGTTAGCACGGGCTGTCTTATACCAGTGTAGGGCTAACATGGGATGGCCTCGTGATAGATCCCAAGCCTGAGCTGTGATGGGGCCACGATGCCCTGATCGTTCATGCGCTTGCCAAGCTTGCTTTAACTCTGAGGGAGTTGCCATCTGGTCGACTGCTGTATTATGCTGAGTTTCGAGGGTCTCCTGCTTCTGATGGGCATCGACATGTCKCACAGACACAGCTTTAGTTTGCACAATGTCCCAAATCCTTTCCCACAAGGGGCTCCCCCAGAGTTCCTTATCATGTATCTTCCACTGCGCAGCGGCCCATGTTGGTAACSAGGTTTGCAGACCCTTGTATACTACCCAGCTATCCGTATAGAGGTAGCGTGCATCTCCCTCATCGAGAGCTATAGCTGCGGCCTTTAATTCAGCCCACTGACTTGAGTATCCCGTTCCTGAGGCAAAACAGATAGTATCCGTGGCAGGATTATATGCTACAGAGCGCCACACTCGCTCTCCTGCCCAGGAACACACTGCACTGCCATCAGAAAACCAGGCCCACTCTCGTTGCTCAGGAGATAACGTCTCAAAAGGAGGGGCCTCTTGGACAGGCGATGGCTCCATTGGGGGAGCAAGGGGGGGCAGCCCCTCTGGCTCTGACAATAGAGGCATGTGCTCAAAACGTACCTCCCCTAACAAGGTTGCATGCGGGGTACTCATGTCCTTTCTCCCTGCCTTAAACCGGGCTTGTAAATAGTGTTTCCATTTCCACTGAGTTGCAGCTTGGGCCACCCCCACATGGGCCCT
>NW_020447211.1:72639-102187 GCF_003343035.1 Apteryx rowi | reverse complement strand
TAATACCCCTGCCTGCAGCAAATCAGTCCACATCTGTTGCCTCGTTACCTTTCCACTCAATTTAGTAGTCCCTGCCAATTTTCTTCCTTTGGAATTCCGAACTGCTCTCGCTTGCTTAGTATCTGGTTCRCCAACAAGTGTCAAATCCCTTATATTGTGTATTAAAGCCCCCACTGTTCCAGTTGCAGGCATTACTATGCCAAATAGTAAGGGCTTTAAGGCACTTGGAGCCCCCCTTAATAACTGGGTCTTCATCTGCCGCGTTATTTCCACACCGTCCGGTCCTTCTCCATCTGCTAATCYGATTGCTACCCYTAGCTGCYGCAACATGTTGATCCCTTCCTCCAAAGTACGCCACGCTCCCACTGTGGCGGCTAACTCATCGGTGGACGGATAAGCACCTACCACAGCAGCACATAACCATTGATATAATGTTGGAGCTACRATAATATTTCCTGCCCCGTCCYGCGGAGCAGTTAATTGGGTAAGATAATACTGAACTTGAGCATCGGTTGATAAGGGGCTCATTAAATTCAGCTCCTCTCTTACGAGACTAAGTGATCTGGCACCTGCATCCCATGCTCTCACTGACCAGGCTAACAAGGACTCCCCATGCTGCTGCTGGAAAGCAGTTAAAAACTCACGCAATTCTTCGGGGTATACGTCCTAGATTGCTCCACTGTATTCCCRTCTACTTSCCTCTCCCCCTTCAGTTGCACAAGAGGTCGGACCTGGGGAGTAGCCGATTCTCCTTCTAATCCAAATTCAATCTCCGAGTCAGATGAAGTACTCCAGATATTGCCATCCCACTCCTCCGGGTCCCAGGAAGGTCTAGCTATTATTGCTCTCACCTGGGCAACGGTAGCTGGGGCTTTACCATAGCGCGCACGGCGTTTGTTAGCCATTCGTAAAGCTAATCGCTCTACCCTATGGGTTAATTCCTGACTCTTTTCAGCTTGGCTCGTGATCAACTCCTGTGCTACCGCCCTCGCATCATGCAAATCTCCATTCTCCTTCTCCAGATCTTTTACTYGTTGCTGCAAAGATGATACCTCATTATCTAAGGCTCGAATGCCCGTCAACAGCRCCCACCCTAATTGTCCRRYRAGCTTCYGAGCTGCTTCCRAAGCAGCAYGGAAGGGCATAGCCTGTAAAGCGGATTCAACCGCCTTCGGGGTAACATTTTCCCCCTGTGCCAACTCTGGCCAGTCCTGGGGGACTGCCAGAGTGGCAAGCAATGCAGCTACTGGCCCCCACCACTCAGTCTGGGGCCATCCTGGCAGCTGCAGGCGAGCAGTCCCTCCGTGGCTCTCGCCCTCCCCCTTCATTCTCCTTGGCCACGGCATTGTCGTTTGTGTATCCTGCCGACTACGCCAGTTGTAAGGGTCCGGCGGGGGCGACGCCTGGACTCCCGGCAGGAACAGATACACAAACACAAGGCACACTAAGGTCAACGCTGAGCGTTTATCACCTCTGCGTCTGAGCGGGGGTTCCCCAGCGATTTCCCGATCGAGGCAATAAAGGAGCGGGAGAGTCCCTGGCACCGCTGAGCGTCGGTCCATGGCGAGGAATGCCGGGGGGGCACTATACATGGGTTTTGTGTACTACACACATGCACAGTGGGCACATTGAGCTCATCGCTGATCTCGAGTCAAAGCCCAGGTGCACACCACACTGACATAGGCCCAGCTACATGGCTATGGGTCAACATGTCCTGTTGATGCTCCTTTTCCCACGGAACTGTCTGGCTAGCTTCCATCGCCTATCTCCTCGACATTCTTCCGCACTTTCCCATACAACATATATGTTAACATACATCAAAGAGGCATATGTATGTACTCCAGTCATGCTTTTCATTAGCAGATTTGTCAACCTGCAGTCAGAAAAATGGGACCTTTAGCTTGGTTTTTCAATTATGAGCACAAAGTGCATTTAGCTCTCATCTAAACACATCCCTGAAGGCAAACAAGGCTGGGTCTTGTCAAAACTTGGACAGGAGGATCCGAGGGAAGCCATGTGAGAGGGGGTTAATTCCTGCATGCCAGACATCCTTTGACCCTTCCAGGCCCAGCGATACTGTGTGCTTGGGTGCTGGGTCGCTCCAAGACCCAGCCACATTTTAACAGACAAACACGCCTTTGGGTGGGATTGCCAGTGAAATCCAGGGCCCGACTGAATGCAGCATGGAGATGGGGTATTGTCACTTTACCAGAGCCAAGCCAGAGCAGTGTCACCCCTGAAAGAGAGTGCAGGGTGCTGTACAGGGGGGAAACACAGATAGTAAGAGAGGAGATAGTGTTCTCTGTCTTGGAGTGCAAAGGCAGAACAAGAAGGGGCCTGGTGCTCAGCCTTTTCTTCAAGAGGAGGTAAAAGTTAAGATATCTAAGTAATTAGTTTATCAAGTGGCTTCTGTGGGTACTTGCCTATGGGCAGGGAGAAAGCAAGCCCACAAAGGGAGAAGGCACATGTGCAATAGGGGCTGTCTGCAAGGCTGCATGCTGGGAACATGAAGTGGGCAGGTTTGGGAAGATGGTCTCCAGCAAGCCTTTCACTTAGCCTACTCAGAGCACTTTCATTCATGGCTTACAGTGCCTCCTCCCAGTGTTATTCTTCTGTAGCAACTACTCAGCCCTGAAGTTTTTGCAAGAAGGATTTTGTCAACAAAATTATCGAGCCATTACCTGTGATCTGGCTCAGGAATATCTGGCGTAAGAGAAAGAGGTTGTATCTTTAATCAGACTTTTTAATTAGTCTATTTAAGATAATATTATCTCCCAGCAAAACCTCGGTCCTGGTTTCTATCCCTCTATGAGTCCTTGTTTACCAGCACAGTCTGTGGGGCCTATGGGCACTTGTGGACATTGGGAAAGAGGGTGCTAGGAAAATGGAGATTCCTGGTCTCCTTGTACCCAGGGTAGCTTGGAGCCCTGCAGGTCCCACTGGGTTTCAGGGAGGGGCTAGCTAGATCCAACAGGACTGACCTTGTCCTATAGCAGGGCAGGACAAAAGGATAGCTACAGCAGATGGGAGACCTCCCCCCCCCCCCCCCCCCCCCCCGCGGCTCCCTCCCCCCCCCCCCCCCCCCCCCCCTTTCTTTCTCTTTGGTGTCCTCCTTTCCCCCCCCCCCCCCCCCCCCCAATCTGAGGGCTTCCTCAAACCATTCATCCACCCAGATCGCTTTGATGCTGTGTGACCTCTCCTTGGCACAGCCCCATCCTGCAGCTCTGCCCCAGGCCCAGCCAGGCCTTGGGCTCTGATGCTGGCTGTTTGCCCAGGGAAAGTGCTGGTGAAACTGGTTCTCCTGCTTTTGCACATCTGCATTTCCTCTGAAGAGGAAGGCACACATTTGGGGCCCAGGAAGGCAGATGAAGGGCTCTGATATGTGGGAATTGTATCCCAGCCCCACTCAACAGTATGGCTGAGCTGCACCATGGTTGAAAGCCATGGGGCTGCTGTGCAGGGAGGAGACACATCTGCCCATGTTAAGAAGAAATGGTGCATCACAAACACTGCTTTTATGATGACTAAAGCACTGTCAGGAGCAGCTGCCCATGCTCTGCTCAGTGTTGTCCCTGACTCACTCTCACCCATCTCAGGAGCATGGCTGAGTCTGGTCCTGCCATCCTTGCTAGGACAAGGTCCATGGAAAATGGGTGGACAAGTGCTCCTGAAGCTCCAGAGCAACCATGGCTGATCTAAGGTCCCCTCAGAGTGAACACAGCTCCTCAAGGGACCTAGGGCTGGATCCCTGTGCTGGGACTATTGACAGACATATGTCCCTGTAAGATGGCATATATCCCGGCCTGCCTGAGTGTGCTGTTCCACTCACCACGCTCATGAGGGGTCCTCCACTCTCAGAGGCTGCAGTGGGGCTGGCAGTCCTGAGAGCATTGCAAAACTCTGCATTTCATACGTGGCCTCAGCTGCATCCTTGTTCCGTACTGGGACAGGCTATAGGCTGCGCCCTTCCTTCCCATGCCCTCGCCTGCACAGAGCTGGGCTCATAGGCTGGATGCAGACTCAGGGTGCTCTCACCTGGCCCTTGCTTTAGGCAGCCCAGGGGTTGGGACCCTCCCATGCACTGCAGCCATTCACTGTCAGGTCAGCCTAGACCCAGCAATGTCTGTCCTTCCCCTGCCCTTGAGCTCATGTGGAAAAGGGCCTTTCCTGGTGGCAGAGCTAGGGTTGCCAAAGCAGGTTTGCCAAAGGGCTGAGAGTGGTAAAGAGATCCAGATTCCTGAGAACGGAGACAGAAGTAGCACCTCTGAGACAGGTCTGTTGCCTGACGCTCAGTAATCCACCTGAGATAAGCAGACAGAGTCACTGTAAGCTGAGGAAAGAGAAACTATAGCTCCCTCCCAGCTGGGAAATCATTACCTGTCCTTATGATGCAGGATGCAATTAAGATATTATCACGTAACCTCTGGAACTTAGTATTCATTAAGGAAGAATCRGGAGAAACAAACTTACCAGACATTCTGCCCACGCTCAGAGGCAGGAGCTGGAGGGTTTGGTGGGGGTGGCTGCCTGTGCGTGGCAGCTCCCCAGGCAGTGAGCTGTCTGGCCGCAGCACAGCCACATGTGCGTCCAGAAAAGAGTCAGGGGTGGTCAGTGCCCCTGTGTCCTGCATAAGGACAAGTCCCCTTCACTCAGGAAGGCCCTGTTCCAGCCGCTGTGCAGACAGCTGAGGATTTCCAGATCTCAGAAGGTAGCAAACACTTTCTCACCCCATCTAGTGAAACAGGTGAATCCAAAGGTTACTCGGTGGGTGGAGGTGGCAATGCAGGAGTGGTAGCAGCTGTCTGAGTTCCAGGCGATTGCCGCAGCAGCAGCACATGCCAGTGTGAAGGGGACTGTCATGGAAAGAGCAACTGGTGTCGAGTTTGAACCCTGTTCCGCCGTCATGGGCCTGGCCATGTTTAGTCTGAACTGCAGACATATATATCCTGAGACTGAGAGTCTCCAGAGGATTGCTCAGCTCCCATCTCCACCAGGTGGTACTTCAGTTTCAGTGCACAGAGTGGGACTTACCACTGTCCCCACCTGGCCACCTCCAGCTGCAGGGAAAGGTGCTCTGGGAAGGTCATACCACACAATGTAGTTTCCCCAGGGCGCATTTCCCTTCTGACATCTCTGTGTTTGACTCAGCTGAGACAAAGCAGCTGAAAACTGGGTCTTTCCAACGTGCTCAGCCTTATGATAACACTGGCAGCCTCTTATCTGTAAGCAGAATCAGTAAGAAACAGCTCAGCTGTCTCACCTGGAAAGAGCAGGTCCCCTACATCCATGAGTCCTTCCCACCTCCAAGCCGAGAGAGCTGGGTGCAGGATGAGATGGGGCACTGCAGTCAGGACCAGCTCAGAAACGGGCTTTGAATGCCTGCCAAGGGATGGAGGTGGCAGGTGGCTGACTTGCTCTGCTGAGGGGTCATGCGATCAGCAGCCCTTCCCCACTCCCTCCCAGCTCACCGCTGTTTCTGAGTGCCCGTGTCTGCGGGGACCCTGGCTACACCAGGCCCAGGAACACCTCGAAGGTGGGTTGTACATGTGGAAGGGATGACTGCAGTCCCAGGTGCTAAGTGCCAGGCCATGTTTCTGTCCACATGAAGATGTCCTAGCCTTCTTGGCAGGAGAGCAAATTGTGTCTCCCCTGGCTTAGCAAGCTTTGCTGAAATCCCCCTCGCAAGGCCATCCTTCCTATTCCAATGTGATTTTCCTTCTCATTTTAATAAAACTTTCTATCAAGACACCTGCTGCTCTGTGTGTGATTTCAGGACATTGGATACTGCAGATGTTACTCTCACCTCTTAAAAAGGTTAGAGATTTGTAATGGAAATATCAAGATTGGTAAGAGTGAAGAAAGGACAGAAATGTGTGTACATGCATGTGTGTGAAAGCATCAAAGAAACGGGGAAGCAAAGGTTAAAAGGAAAGGTGTGTACTAATTGCTGCAGAACATCATATTTGTGATTTCATTCCAATGAGGAAAAGGAACAAACTGGCCTAAGATAAGGTGTCAGAAAGATTCAGAACAAGGCTGAAGCCATAAATACCCAGATAAGGTAAACAAAAGAACTGTGAAATTCAAGAATTTTGCCTAAAAAGCTTGGTTTGTTGCTGCCAGTCAGGAAACCCAGAGCGACAGTGAGGACTAGTGAGCTGGCTTCCCCTGTCCTCCCTGTTGCACACAAGTAATCCTGGCTTCACCCCTGGGTGCACATGTCTACGCACTGGGGAGTGTGTGGGCCTGAGAGTGCAAGCGAGATGATCTTATTTACTTGTTATAAAGTAAAATCACCTTCCTCTTCCACAGTATCTTGCATTGAGTTTTGCTACAATTTCCCATAACCTCCCCTGTTTGATACAGTGTTTCTTTTGCTCTTCCTTGATCTGAGCCTTCAAGCTAGCAGTGAGCCGAGCAAGAGCTTGGTGTAAGAGCTGGAGGTCTGTAGTGTTCTTGTCATGGCTGTGTCAGGCTCCTGGGCGACCAGCCTCTGTTTCTCTCCAGTCCCCCTGTTTTATCCTAACGCAGCTCTTCTCAAGGGAAGACCTGAATATCCACCAGGACCTCTGAGATACACACAGCTTCCTTAAGGCTAATGTCAACCTGGAGAGAACTTTTGGGAACGGCATCCTTGCAGCTTTAACTGATCGACACTCTTCCCAGCCGGCCATGTCCAAAACCTTTTCTCCTTCTGTGTTTAAGTTTGCAGGCTCCTTTCCCATGATGTTCACTAACAAGAAGCACCTCATCTCTGCTGTTCTGGGGGCGCTGGCCATGTTCTCAATCATTGCCCTTGTTCTCAGCCTGGTGAAGATTAAAGATGTTACTCTGCCACCCACAGTCAAGGTGAGCACCACTGCAGAGAGCAGTCATCTGGGACAGATGCTCTGAGACAACAGTTCATCTTAGGGGTTAGGAATGAGTGGGGCTCAGTAGGAACTGCCTTGCAGTAGGTATGTAGGTCTTCCCTATCCATCCCAAAATGTAAGCAGAAGAAGCAAGGCACAGGCACCTAGGAGCTGGGGTCACCATGTGCCAGGTTGAATAATACAATACCTCTGGCTGACTCCTTGCCCTTCATCTTAGACTTCATCACCCTGCTGTGCCTGCAGAGTGGCTAACCCAGCAGTGTCATGGCTTGTGCACAGTGTTAGGACAACAAAAGTAGTAAGAAAAAATCACAATAGGGAGAGCCTTGTGGATTCCTGGCAGACAATGATTCAGTCAGGGTCAGAGCCTCTCTTGCCAGGCACTGTGCAGGCAACAGATAGGAGCCTCCTCTGAAAGCTAACCACAATGCTGTGCGCTCAATGAATTTCAAAGGAAATTACACTAGGGCAGGTGGGTACGGCTGCAACAGCAAAGCCCTGCCCTGCTGCCTCTGCACCACAGCACACAGCACCACATGTCAATACACCTCTACATGGCCTTTGTCCCTGCCAGCTCCCACTAACCTCGTCCTGACCTGCCCAGATTGCAGAACAAACATCACTGCTCCTCCCCATCCCTCCCCTGTGGCTTGGTATCCCACTTCATCCAAGCTGGAAGAGGATCAGTGAGATCTCAGAGTGAGATGGAAGGTTTCTCAGGGAAAAGGCACACAGCTGGATCCTCATGGACCGAGACTGGTGTCACCCTGCCATTTGCTGCCCAAACTGGGTGCAATGATAGGGGAAGCAGAGAGCTCTGGAGATCGGGGTGCTGCTGGCCCTGAGGTAGAGCCAGTATGTACACAAAAAATATTTAACCAATAAAGACAAGAGCATTATAAACCACCAAAAAAGTGCTTGTGTGAGTTGGCATTGTTGCATAGACCTCAGCAGAGGGAATGAGAAAGTTTCTCAGTTGCCATGAGAAATGACCATGCTGATGCCATACATTGAAGGGACCTGTCCTGTCACTGCTCTGCTCTGCCATGGTGTAGATTGCCATACCTTAAAGAGGATCTATGGATTAAGAGTGCTGTTCTTTGGGGCATCCTCTGGCATCTCAGTTTGAACAACCTGACCAGGGTCATGGCAGGGCTGGGGTCCAGCCCCACCACCCCTGCTGCTCTTCCTGCCAGCCATGATGTTTTCATTTTTCCTTCCAGTATGGGATCGTGTTTGACGCAGGCTCGTCCCACACCTCTCTGTTCGTCTACGAGTGGGACTCAGACAAAGAGAACAACACTGGTGTGGTCAGCCAGACCTTGTCCTGTGATGTCCAGGGTGAGTATCCCCCCTGCTGTGGGCTTGATGCTGTCCTGTGTGTCTGTATGGCAGGTAGGGTGACCTGGCCTCCCTTTTCTTGGCCTGCCAAAGCTGGGGCATTGCTTGGCCAAGTGGCTTCCCACTCCCAGATTACCACTGACAGCATGGTGGGGAGGGCCTGGCTACAGTCAGGGTGGTCCCTAACTCCCCAGCAGCTTCACTCATGGTCAGTGGGCTCTCAGCACCATGTAGTGCCCAAATGCTTGATGGGACTGAAGTGTCTTGGAGTTCTTGTGAACTTTCACTTCTCCACCTGGGACTATCCCTAGCAGCAGAAACCACTGTCCCAAGAGGGAAACATCTCATTCACAGAGTTGGGGACAAAGTGTAATTGGAGGACACAGGAGGGAACCCTTGGGCAAGAATTTCACTAGCTCTTGCCCATTCCTTTTGGTGCCTTGGTTCATGCACTGCTTGGAGGTGACGTATCCCATTATCTCTGCTTTCAGCCAGGCCTGTTTCTGCCTCTAAGAACAAGTGGAAACAACTCCTTGGGCTCTGTTTTGCCTTGGTGCTCTTGGTCGCAAGCTTGGCTTCTGTGCTGTCATCCAAAGAGGCACTGGAGCACGGAGCCAGGCCTCAAAGTCACAGTATGGGACTGACACCTCCACTGTGTGTCGCACACAGTCAGATTTATGGTGGGACAGGGAAGGGACTTTGCAAATTTCCACTCTGGCTTTTGCTGTCTGGATGCAAGAGGCCCAAGCCTGCACTATCCCATTGATGAAACATGGCCCAAATGGCACTCTAGGCAGTTCAGAGCCCAGACCCCAAGCACAATGTAAAACATCTCAGATCCTCAGCTTGGACCACAGATGAAGCCTGCCAGTGCACAGATGCAAGCCAGCAGGCTGCATGTGGTACATGGGGCCAGACGCTGCAGATGCCTGCTGAAAATGTGGGAGACATGGGGATGCTGTAGGAAAGGAACATAAGGGGAGACCTGGGTGAGCCAGGTCTCACAGGCCCAGGTGACCTGGCAAAGGACCTTCAGTTGCTAAGAGATGACTAGCCTTGCTGCCCCCAAGTCCACTTGCTTCTGCATCCCTGTCTCCAGCTATTCCCATCAGCCTGTCCCAGCCTGACTCTCTTCCAGGGCAAGGCATATCAAGCTATGCCAGCAATCCTCCAAAAGCTGGCGAATCCCTAAGAGAGTGCCTGGACAAAGCTCTGAAGGTCATTCCCCCTGCAAAACAGAGGGAGGTACCAGCTTATCTTGGAGCAACAGCAGGCATGAGGCTACTGAGGTACTTTTGTGGGGCACTGGGGTGAAGGAGAGGTGGCCAAGCTGCAAGCAGTCAGTGGCGGCCTGGCTAATGCAGCATCCTGTGCGGGGTCAGGAGTTCCTAACTCTTGTGCTACCTTGAGCAAGCGACTGAGGACTGGGAGAAAGCCAGCAAAGTGGGGACACATGGGTGGCTGAGCTGTCCTGAACTTCTGGCCCTGGGGGCAGAGAGGCTGCCCAGAGACATACATTTGGCATTCTGTGACCCCACAACACAGAAGGATGTTGCATTGCTCATTTCCAAGCATGAAATACTTCTCAGTGCTCTTTGTTTGCTCTTCATTATTCCTTACACATAAGGGAGTTGTTCCCACCAGGGAATGTACCTTCTGTAAACATGGTTGGATGCTGACAGGGGAGTGGGTTAGAGGTACAAAGCAAAGGGGTGTTGTGTAACCTGATCTTACTTTTCACTGGCTCATATTAGCTCTCTTCAAATGTCAATGTTAATTTCATGGTTCTTGGTTTTATGGCTGCGGTTTTCTAACATTATTTCTGTGCACTGACAATCTGACCACTTCCCTGGGAAGGGAACCAAATCATAGCCTGATGCTTACTCACTTCAGAGAGAGAGAGAACAAATACCAGCAGCCCCAAGAAACCTCCCCCCRCTCAGAAGTCTGAAACCAGGCTGACATCTTCCTAAAAGACCCACTCTAGTTCAGCTACCAGTTCTGGCTTTGATGGTACAATCAGTGGGTGATGTTCAATGGCCTGTGCTATGCAGCACATCAGATGAGCTGGTCAATAAAGACCTCCTCTGGTCTTGAATGCTATGAAGATAGGCAGCGAAGGGTGGCCTGGCAAGCCACTTTGCAACTGGGATCAAGTTGCCATGGAGGGAGGAGATCGATATTGTTCCTCAATTTGTTATCCCAAGTCTAGGTGGAAGGACAGCTGGGATTTACACAACAGAAGCTGCATGAGTGGCTTCTACAAGCTAGATAGCAGGAAACATCATTTCACACAAGCTGCTCATTACCAAAAGCTAGAGTCTGTGAAAGAAAGTCTGGGAGAAAGCAAACTGTTTCCTTGTATTTTCTCTGTAGTAATGATTTCACTGAATATGTGTACCGAACTTTGGATCCTTCTTAGGGAACAGAACAGCTCAGCTGCAGACCAAGTCCTGGCTGAAATTGCTAGGACCATGCAAGAGTACCCTGTGGATTTCCATGGGGCTCGAATCATCACAGGGGAAGAGGAGGGAGCTTATGGCTGGATCACCATCAACTACCTACTAGATTCCTTCACTAAGGTGGGAAAAGGTTGCTAATATGGGTTTTTTGATCTTTCTTAGCTTCTTAAGTTAACTTAGCACAGAAGGAAAGGTCTGGGTCGTTGCCATTCAGGAATGATCTAGGAGAAGTAGCAAGTAGTTCTCTGATTTGTCGACTGTGAAAGAGGAGGGAGAAACCAGGAATGAGGGTGTCGCTACTAAAAGCTAAGGGCACACCTCCATATCATGTGGACACAGGGAAGAAAGCCCCATGCTAACACTGACCAGGGCTGGAAAAGCCAAGCACAGCCCTGAAGGACATCCCTTCTGCTTTATTCTATTTGGTTGTGATCCAATCCAGTTCTGCACTGGGTCTCTTACTTCACTCACTACTGATGTGTCAGGGCCCTCTCAGAATTACAAAACCAAACCAAACATGTGGCCTGTGCCTTCTCCTGTCCTTGCCTGGACAAACTGTGAGCAAGTTAGAGTCCTGGAAAGGGTACAGAGGTTGCTGTGCTTGGCCAGGGAGTGCTGTCTTCCCAATAGGTTAAAGAGACAGCAAGGTCGGCCTTGCAGCCAGATGGTAACAGTTTGCCCCTTAGGGTTTTGCCTTGCTGCCCTGAGAAGGCCTGTCTCCCATATGGTGCTTGGGGGTCCCAGTTTTTGTTCAAAGTTGCACTCTGAAGGAAGCTTAAGCCAAACCTCTTTCCTGTCACCCTCCTCAGAAAGCGCTCCCAGTATTGCCACAGCTCCCAGCAAATGCAGGCACTATCTGGCTCCTGTGCAAGCTAACAGAGGCTTATTGTAGATGTTGGCTGTGCTTTCCTTTTGGACTAATGTTTCTGTGGCCTACTTTTCAGAAAGTGCAGAGCGTTCACCCTTTCCAAGTCAGATCCCCAACAGTGCTTTGGTCTGGGTACCAGTGACTCTAGCCCACATGGGTCCTTGCCACACTGGAAAATCTTGACCATCAGCTGCTTCCATCTCTGGATTTTCTGGCTCTGGCAAATGTCCAGAGTGGTCGTGTGCAGAGGGCAGTGGGCCCTCAGGTACAGAATGAGCCAGCTGAGTCCCCTCCTCAACGCATTTAGCAACAAAACCCAACTGACTTAAATGGGTGGAGAATTCTGCTTGGGTAGAGTAATTATGTCTGTCTCCTACTCCTCTTCCTGTTCTATCTTGTCTTGGCAGTACTACCCCAAAGAACACATGTGGGTCCATCCAGAAGTGGCCAGCATTTTTGGGGCACTGGATCTTGGAGGAGCATCAACTCAAATCAGCTTTATCCCCAAAGGTTCAGTTATAAAGTGGAATGAAACCTCCAAGTTCACACTTTACGGGTATAACTACAACATCTACACCCACAGCTACCTCTGCTATGGACAAAATGAGGTGCTGAAGCGCCTGGCAAAAGAATTAATTGCGGTGAGAGGGAAACCGGGTGGTAATCAGACTCTACTGTTACGCTACCAATCACAAAATTTTTAAAGAGTAAAACAAGAACATATAATGCTCTTTCAGAGAGGCATCAGCAGGGTGTGAGAGATGGTAGAGACTCCCTGGAGTGTGGGTAAGCAGACCTGGAGAGGAGCATGGAAAGCCGTCAGAAGAGAAGGTTTGGGGAGCTCTTATTGCTGTCTGAATATGCTTCATGGGAGGGTATAGAAAAGACAGAGCCAGACTCCTTTCAGAGGTGCAAAGTGGCAGAGCAAGAGGCAACTGGCACAAGCTGGAAAATGAGAGATTCTGGCCAGACATAGGGAAAAACTTTTTCAGAATAATGGTGGTTAAATATCAGAATAGGGCCCAGAGAGGCTGTGGAGTCTCCATCCTTGGAGATATTCAAAACTTGACTGGGCAGGACCTTGTGCAACCTGGTCATGCTTTCAGCTGAGGGGTGGCATAGAGACCCCAATAGGTCCCTTCAAACCTCAATTATTCTGTGACTGTAGGGATCTGAGAAAAGAGAACCAGAGACTTTTCTCAGGCAATTTTTGGAAGATCAGAAGGGAATGGCATTTTCATGGAGTTGAACCTTGTCAAAGGGAGCAGCCAGGAGAGCCAGAAGGGTTTGCTCATGCTGCACAGCCAATAAGACATGTCAGAGGGCCATAACTAGAGACAGAGCTAGAACTGCGGTGGAGAAGGCTTCATCTGTCCCAGACCACAATCCTACTGGCTTGGGGAGAGGCTTGCTAGACCCTGAAATCTATCTGCCTCAGTGGCATAGGAGGGTGATAAAGAGTGGGAAGAGGCAGGAATTAGACAAAGCAAAATATGCGTTAGTGTTAAGCTCAGGCTGGGACTGCAGACAGACAAAGAGAACAGGATTAAATGGATGAAGATCATTCCCTGCTAAGGGGATGGGAGATGCCTACACCTGTGGCCATGKGAGCGAAGCCCTGGGTGAATCCCTGCATATCCCTGCTATTGGGCCTATCCTCCCTGGGGATTTGGACAAGGCTGCAGCCTGCAAATCAGAGGGTTTTCCTATTCCCAGGAGTCGTCCTCCAGCACACAAGTCGAACACCCTTGCTACCCGAAAAACTACAATGAAACCATCTCGCTGTCTTCCTTCCACACCAGCCCCTGCACAAGCCAAAATGACTTACATCTAACTCTGGCTGACAGAAACGTGACCCTGGAGGGCAGAGGAAATGCCAGCAGGTGCCTGGCTGCCATCAAGAAGCTGTTCAACTTCTCTGCATGCAGCGAGAGCCAGAACTGCACCTTTAATGGTGTCTACCAGCCCCCTGTCAGCGGGCAGTTCTTTGTAAGGCAAATCCTGTCCTTTCACTTCCCTTGCTGTCTTTAGAAACCACTGTCCTGTTCAGGGGGACCTTTTGTGTCCCATTAAGAGGCCCCCCTTTCCAGGCCTTTGCAGAGCTGTGGACAAGGGGCAAAACAAGGGTTGCTTGCAGCAGTCTGCGTGGTGTGTTTCCCCAGGTGACAGGGTGCTGCTGTCAGACACAGAGGTGCTTCCTCTCAGGAGTAAATGCTGTTGCAAAGTGCATGTCCCTTGGGGCTGTGGTCTCCCTGCATGCTGGGCCATGTGGCCCATCCAGGGCATCTCATGACAATGTCATCTTCCCATGGCAGAATTGGGGCACAAAGCACTCAAATTGCCACTCTCCCAGSGCACACCAGGAATTTCTGCTGTCTGGTTTTCCAGTCAGCTCTCAAAAAGGAATCATTTTAATAAGAGATGCTTACTTGAAAACCAAGTTTTCAGTCAAAATCCAGCATAGCCAGAAGCCTACAGACTAGGTCTTGCCCGTGCTCAACACACTGCTGTAGCCAGTAGACATGTATGCCTTTCAGCTGATCATTTTTGCTGGGATATGGACAAGAATGCACTGGAATTATGCAAGGGTGGGACAAACCTGGTGAAAGCTGCCCCTGCTGACAGCCCTTCCTGACTCAAGGGAGACCAGGGCAGCTGCCTGAGGGCACTTTTTTCCCCACTGTTACTCAATGCCATTTCTACTTCTTGCCTTTCAGGCCTTCTCAGCCTTTTACTATAACTTCAGATTCCTCAACCTGACCAACGGGCAGCCTCTGGCCACTGTCAGGGAGACCATCCAGAATTTCTGCACAAGAAGCTGGGAAGACGTATGTTTCCCACGATGGGTCATGGGAGGCTATGGGAAAGCTTCACAAGTGAAGGGGTCCTGGGGCAGCAGAAGAAGAGTGCAGATGCCCCCAGGACAAGGCTCCCTGGTTCCTGAGCTGTGCCCTACACATCAGAGCCATCCCTGAGCCCTGTAAGGGAGCCATGGACACCTTATGCCTACCCTTGGGGTTCCTCCTTGTTCATTGTGTGCATGAACAACACAGAGAAAGCAGCAGCCAGGGCAGATGAAAACAACAGTTGCTCCCTTATCACAGGAGCTGCAGCTGGGGATGGAGCCCTGGAGAAGGGTGAGAGAGGAGCCAGCTGCTGGCACCACTGTGGAGGGGAGTCAGATGTGGTAGGACAAACATGGGGCAGAAAGCAGAAGCCCCTTGTGCAAGGAGGCTGAGATGGGAGGACCTGGGGCAGGAGGAGCTCCAAAATGTCTCTATTTCCCTGTGGAAATGGATAGTAAATCCTCCTGTGAGGAGCTGCCCTGTCTGGGTGTGTCCAAAATACCTGCCTAGTCCGGAAGCAAGTGTCTTTCTCTGGATGATGGGGGTTACAGAGCCATCACCCTTCATTCAGCAGTCATCAGAGCATTGCCTCTGCATGGAAATTGCCTGCTGTCAACTCATTGCTATTCTCTGGAAATAACTTCCCTTCCTTCTCCCACATGCCCCCCAGCTGTCTTCTAGCTACCCTAAAGAAAAGCCTGAGCGACTGCGTAGCTATTGCGCCAATGCCAACTACATCCTCACACTCCTCCTTGATGCCTACAAGTTCAATGAGACTAGCTGGAACAGCATCATCTTCCAGATGAAGGTAAGCAGCAAACTCAGCCTGCAGGCAGGAATAGAGGCAGCACTGGGAAAAAAGAGCCAGCTGCCTACGTTGGGGTGTAGGCATTGTTGTGAAAGCCATGAGCAGCACCGGTCAGAAAAGTCCTGCTGGCTTCACATCCCAGCATGGCAATGCACTCGGACACAGCTGTCCACCAGCACAATGCCCAGCTAACATCCAGCTGTGCAGCTCAGTCACATGGCCAGGCTGATAGAAACATCCTGCTTTGAGACATGCGCTGTGCCTGTGCCCAGCCTCGCACACAGTGGCACCAATGATGCCAGTGGGAGCTCTGCGCTAGAGCTGCCTTCAGTATCCCCTCTCTCCTCGGGCAGGCAGGGAGCATGGACATCGGCTGGACCCTGGGCTACATGCTGAACCTCACCAACATGATCCCAGCGGAGGCTCTGGAGTGGGTGAAGGGTCATGATCCCTCCCTGTGGGCTGCAGCTGTCGCCTTCATTGTGCTCACTCTTGCCTTGGGTCTTGTTGCCCTGCTCATGCGCTTGTGGCTGTAGGAGCTGGGCTGCATCTCAGAGCCTGGTAGGAGTGCATTGGGGCTGGAGGGCTGACTTAGCCAGGGTCCCACACACATTGGCCAGCAGGACTGACAGCCCATCCCTTGAGCTTGGGTCAGTGATGTTGAGCATATTAACCTCTACAGCAATGAAGAAACAAAGGCTGGCCTCCCGTTGAACTGTGCCCAAAAATAGAGCTGGGCACCACACGACATTTCCAAAGGAGCTCCACTCCCACTGAGAACTGCTAGGATCAGCCTTTGCACTGCAGAAATCCCAGCCAGTGCCTATCTGCCTTCTTATGCCATTATGCCTGTTACATATTTGGCCTTCATCCCACAGGCTGGAGTTTGGGGCTCTGGAAAGCCAACCTGGCTGTGGAAGAGCTTCCCAAGTGTTAGGCTGTTAATGCACAGCTACAGGCACCTGCTGACAGGGTGCTTGGTGCAATGCCAGCTCTAATCATGGTCCCCAAGAGCCAGGAAGGTCCCTGCCAAGTCTGCCAGCCTGGGGGCATGCCAGGCTCTGGGGTACCCAAGCTGGCTCTCCTAAATGTGTATCGTATGGGCTCAGCTGATGGCTTTGGAGATAAAAGTCAAATTGAGTATCTAGAATCAGAAGGATGGTCCATGTTTCCCCAGGGTGTCTATCTCATCTCCCTTTTCTTATGGGATAAAGGGATTTCTGTTCTTGGGYGTCTTCCTGAAGACCAGACTCTGACCCACCAGCACAAGGTCTGTGCACTGTGGGTGCCCGGCTGAGACTCCAGTAGGCTACAAGGCCTGCTCTGGTGCTGGGCATAGGGCTGAACCAGATTCTGGACAAGTTTCCAGTCTGTGACTGCTTTCTTGCCTTTGCCTTTGCTTCTGCTCATTCATTAGCTGCCCTGTGGGTGATTCATCTAGTTATTTGTCAGGAGCATGTTCACCTCCTGGCAGCAAGGAGCTGACCTTTGCTGCCTCTGCAGAAAGGTAGGCACCTCTCAGCTTTTCTATTATCCAAATAAACATTTAAAAAGGCACCAAAGAGAGAAATTCTTGTTATTTTGCTCTTGAATCAAAAGGATTTTAATGCTTGTTTGTCCCAGGTAAGGGCTGGTAATGATGGTGCAGACCTGAGGAGAGGGGGACAGAATAAGCACCTTGGCCGTGGGTAGCTGATCTGCAAAATCCAGCCCCTCTTAAACTTTGCTCAGTGCTATGGGAAACAGAGGTTTGAGAGAAAACCCTATATTAATGATGGTGCACTGGAAGGGAAGAGGTGTCTGAGGGTACAGCACAGCACTGCACAGAGACACTGGTGTGAGGTCTGAGCAAGCCAGTCCAGAAACCATCCAGCTAGAGATGATGAGCCTGACCAGAGTGCTGGAGCAGGACCTGGTGCTGCCAAAGGCTCCTTCCCACTGGGAGTAAGAAGCAAAGGGCACAAACTGGGCACTGCCTTCACCCCTGGAGACCTCACAACTTTTGTCAAACCTCTGAAGGGAGCCATCAGGGCAGGAGGACAAGAACCTTTTTCTTCTGAGAGCCAGGGTGTCCTCACCTCACCCTAGCCACTCCATCAACAGCGCAGCAGCTCCTGGCCTCCTGCTGTCCTGGGCACAGTCAATCCCTGCATGAGTCCCAGTGCCAGAGGTGATGGGTAAGTAGACAGGGCAGAATGAGAGGGAAATGTGAGTGAGAATCTCTATTTCCTGCAGGGTGTGTGTGAAATGTGGTGGTGGGGCCTGATGTGCATGCAGAGCTGCAGGGCTTTGAGGCAGCAGTGGTGATGCTGTGGGTTGGCTGCTGGTTCTGCAGCTGGCAGGGAAGTCTTGTGCCTTGGCGTGGGCAGAACGATCTCTGCCCCTGCACAGAGATGCTCACAGACACACACTCTGACCTAGTGGCACAGGTTCAATCTAGGGATCAGGRCATTTACCCATGAGCCAGTAAAAGGTAGAAAGGATGCATGAGGACTGCAGGAGCAGGCCTCCTTTCAGCTGCCTCCCTTGCTTCAGAGCCCATTTTTTTAAGTGTGCATGGAAATGAAGCCCTTAAACTAGGACCTTCAGAACTGACAGATCCTGGGCTGCCCAGGGCAGATGTGCGAGAACCACAGCAAGGACAGGTACCTGCAGCCTCTGTC
This sequence comes from Apteryx rowi, assembly GCF_003343035.1. Taxonomy (NCBI): domain Eukaryota; kingdom Metazoa; phylum Chordata; class Aves; order Apterygiformes; family Apterygidae; genus Apteryx; species Apteryx rowi. The sequence goes on along the minus strand of NW_020447211.1, from coordinate 84,327 downwards.
CTGGGCCTGGAGCTCTCACCCATCCACCACTTGCCAGTGGGACACCCCAAAACTGCAAGGGGAACCCCAGGAACTGCCCACTTACAGCTCCCAGCAGATTTCCCAAATCCCCTTGCGTGCTGGAAAGGGATGGTGGGATGTCTGCCAGGCACAGACACATGGCACAGCCAGATGAGAGAGGAACCTTGTACAGGAAAACAGGRTGCTGAAGCAATCTCCCCACCTCACAGAGCTTCCCATCCTGGGCAGAGCCCCTAGTCCCACCTAGCAGGCCAGCTTGGGTCTGCTCTGTTTGCTGGCACTGACAGCAGGAGATGCAGGTCCTTGTCCCCAGACAGAACGGGACAGGACCTTTTTAAGTCTGCCTCACATGGGGTATCTGCTGCAGGCAATAAGCAGTCCTAGAAGGATCTCTTTGCTGCCAGATGCTGCTTTTCTCTTCCTTAACCCGCAGTGTGCATCATCTCCAGCTGCCCCATGTCACTGCTGTCCCCACATCCTCAGTGCTGAGTCCCTGCCCCACAGAGCTGTGTTATCTTTTCGACAGCATCTCTAACCAGCAGGAAGGGGAAAGGAAAACAACACAGCACACAGTTACAGAGAGATTTTATAAGGTCTGTGCCAGTTCCAGATCACCAGGCCAGGGTGCTGGTACCCTGCATTGCAAGTTCGTAGCTCCTGGACATGCATGTGATTCCCCCAGTCTGCAGCTCCTCACACATGTGTGGCAGCAGGATCAAGGAGCTTCGACAGCTTCTGGGGCCAGCATTACTAGAAAGTCTCATAACTGGCTAACTTCCTCTGGTGACATGTGGCCATGAACAGCCAGAAGCAGAGGAACAGCATGATGAGCAATGTGATTGTGGCTGCTGTCCAGTTGCTCCTTTGGAGCTCTATGCCTCGCTGGGAAGTCTCCAAGGGAATCATGTTGGTGAGATTGAGCATGTAGCCCAGAGTCCAACCCACATCTGTGTTAGCGACCTGGGCAGATGAAGAAAGAAGAGGAACATGAAGGGCTGCAAAGTACCAGGCAAGCTGGAGAGCTAGAGAAGACCTTTGCCATGGCACCTCAAGAGCCTGCTCCACAGCCACAGGGCCTGCACACACCTTGGACTGCAAATATTCGATTAGCAAGACAAGCTGTGGGAGAATATATTCCAGACTGGAATTTGCAACTACAGATGCCCCAGCAGGTGCCTGTGAACATAGCTCAAGAGCTGCTCAGTCTGTGCTTCTCACTGCCCTGCCAGAAGGGCAGGGACAGGGGACTGTGCCACCTTGTTATCTCCTGCTCCCTCACCCAGGAGGCAGAGGGTGGATGCAACCCATTTAATGGCACAAAGCATGAAAGCCAGCTGCAGCTAGGAGCTTTCCTACCTTTTGGATGAAGTGGATGTTGGGCCATGTCTTGTCATTGAATTTGTAACCTTGCAGCAGGAGAGTGAGGACGTAGGAGCTGGCTGCACAGTAATTACGGAGATAGGTCTTGTCCACATCAGGGAACTCCTTCTGCACCTGCAGACATAGAAGAGCAAGAAGAGGCTGCCAGGGTGGAGCAGTGCTCGGTACACCCACACCGTGRGGAAGGGCTCTGCAGAGCAACCAGGAGCAAAGACCTGGGAGCCCCTGAGTTTGGGGATAAAGGACAACATGGGAGGCTGCAGATTGCTCTCCCATCTGTCTCCCTGCACAGAGATCTCTGTGCTCCTTCCAGGTCCCTCCAGCTGTCCATGCGCACAGTGGAAGACGGGCTGCAGACAGGCCCTGAAAGCTCTCTGTCCCCAGGGTGCATGAAACGCAGGCAGATCCTAGGCAGGATTTTACCTTCTCCCAGTCTCTGGCACAGAAATCCCAGATGGTGGCATTGATTGAGCTCAAGGACTGCCCACGGGTCAGGTTCAGAAAGTGTAGGTCATAATAAAGCCCAGAAAAAGCCTGTGGGTGTTTAAGAGTAAAGGTAGTAGATTAGCAAAGCACCTAGGCCCCTGCTACCCGCTCCCACCTCATTCCATCTCCTTTGCAGGGGTCCCTAAGGCAGGCCACCTCCCTGATCAGCACCGTATGGTAATGCCTGCTAATCAGCCCTGGTGACTGCTCCCAATGCTGAACCAGTGAGAGATGCAGTGAGAACAGAGCACCTTGGAGGTCAGGGTCTGTTTGGCACACTGGTGAGCACCCATGCATTGAGCACATCCCAGCTCTCAAGGAGTTAATTGTCACTGACACTATCCAGATTTTTCTTGTACAACAGTTTCCCCTGGGCCTTTGCCAGCCTCTGCTCCCCCAGAAACCCACAACCATACCACAACCGCATGGATGGAGGCCTCCTTACAAAGAACTGCCCCCGCACAGGGGGCTGATAAATGCCGTTGAACCCACACGTCCTGTGGGCTCCACAGGTGAAGTTGAAGAGTTTCTGGATGGCGGCCCTGCACGCCACTGGGTCTCCTGTCCCTGTCACCGTGAGGGCCTCTGCAGTGCTGGGTGTGCTCGGCGTGGGGACACAGGGACTGTCGTAGAGGGCTGCTGTGGTGGTGTTCTCCTGGTATCCCTTAGGGTAGCAGGGGTGCAATATCCGCAGGGGAGAAGAGCTGCCCTAGAGAGAGCGGGAGCTGTTAGCAGTGCTTGGCTTGGGATGGCAGCCAGACGCTTCCTCCACAGCCCATCCTGTGCTTAGACCCTGCCAAAAAGCAAGATCTGGAGCCCAGGAGGATGTGGGGGGTAGCGGGATTCATCCTTTGCAGGACTTTAACCTGCCCACAGCAGGAGAGTTCTCCCTTTCTCCCCTGCTGTAGCATCCCAGCTTCAGGGAGTGCTGCTGTTGGCCCATCTCCACTGAGGACTCCCTATCATCTCTGCACTGAGCTGTGCAGGGGCTCAGCCCCCTGCCACACCTCCTCGCTTATTTAGGGGTGCAATCATTGGAGACTAGATAGTCCTAGCCAGGCACTGCCAAATCAGGTGCCTGGATTCCCTGACCTCTCCTCCCTGGATGTTGCGTAGGGCTGTCAGGTCAGTGTGACCTCCAAGGACTGGCCAGCAAGAGCACAGGCTCGGGAAGAGGAGATACACTACAAAACGCCAGGGAGCACGGGGAGCAAAGCAAGCCATTTAGCACAGTGTGGCCTTTCCTCCCCTATGTTTTACCAGGAGCAAACAAGTCACCTCTTGTGCAGCGGAGGACTTGGTGGCTTTTGAGACCACTCTAGTTTCAGTGGAGCTGGTACCCTGGAAACCACCCCTGCCAGGGAACACTTCATGCCCGTGTCTGTGGGGATAGGGAAGAACCAGAGGCTACCGCTGGGCTCAGGAAACAATTTGGTTTTGTGATGAAAAATGTCCTCACAAAAACAAATTCTGGGGAGAAGGGAGCGCTGGCAGAGAACTGTGTCCTTCTACCCAAGGGAGAGCATTTTTGAGTTCATGAGAGAACATCTGAGCTAGGCTTTTGAATTCATGACAACTTCCAAATTCCGTAACCCTTTCTCCACAGGCAGGCACGTCTACCATTTCTGGAAGGCATTCTTCACGAACATGGGAAGTGGTTGAGCAGATCCTTGTAACCAATGCCTGAGGAAGTCAGCAGGGGCTGGCCCCATCTCTAGTACCTCACGGAGAGCCGCCAGCAGCCTCTTCAAGGCCTGCGTCTGCCCGTAGCAGAGATAGCTGTGGGTGTAGAGCGAGTAGTTGGTGCCGTATAGCCTGAAGAGGACGGAGGTGTTTTTGTCCTCGATGGTACCTCCAGGCTGGAAGGTTATTTGTGTGGAGGCACCTCCAAGGTCCAGAGCTCCCAGCACCTCCGTGGCCTGTGGACGTTCCCATTTCTCTGCAAAGGAAAACTAGCCCCACAAGAGAGCACGTGTTAGTCTGAAATGCAGAAAATCGCCGTCCCTGTCCTTTCAGTCAGGGCTTTGTGGGTTTGGAAGCCCCCGAGAAACCTTCCATGGTCCAGATCCCTGCTTCACCCCTTGCAGCCCATGTCCTCCCACACCCACACAGGCCTCAGTGTAGCACTGAGATCTGGCCCCTTCGCTGCTGCACGTCAGCTTGGATCCAGCGACCTTAAGGGAGGCAAAGGGTATCRGAGAAGCCCCTTTCTTTGCTCCGTTTGCAGGATCTGGTGCGGTCTGACATTGCTGCGCCCCTTTGTTACCAAAATCACCTCAGAGTCAAGTGGTGAGGGCAGGGCCAGGCTGAGCGGGACACAAAGACCCTCCTGCCCTTGGCCCTGTTAACGACACCAGTGGAGCCAAAGGTGCAGTTCACAGCAGGCTGCATTTGTTTGGGAGACTAGTGCCTTAAAACGACATGTTTCTCCCCTCTGGCTCTACAGAAATCTGGCTCTAGCTGAGATGGGCATGGGTACTCTGCTTCCCCCAGGCCCGAACCTTGATGAGTGTCTCCAGSAGGTAGTTGACAGTGATCCAGCCAAAGGAGCCCTCCTCGTTCCCTGTGAGGATCTGAGCTCCACGGAAGTCCACAGGGTACTGGCGAATGGCCTTGGCGACCTCGGCAAAGACCTGGTCAGCTTTTGTGCTGTTCTGCTCCCTGCCGAGGGAAGGAGAGAGATGCCATGYGGTGGACGAGGCAGTTGCCGGCATGTGTTCAGAGCAGTGCTCGCAGGAAAGGGCTGGTGTCTTCTGCAGAGGAGTGGGACTGACCAGAGAGAGGTTCTGCCCCTTCCACCCGTCCACTTCCCTGCCCGAGGGCTGGCTCTGCCCTCAAGCCACCAAATCAGGGTCACAAAGCTGGTGGATTGGGAGTCTTCCTAAAATCGCTACCTGCTGGCTTTGTGCGAGCATGTGTGCCCGGTCTAGCCCAGAAGGTTCCTCTCCTCCTTCTCTTGGACCACTGCCAGCCTGTGGGGCTTCCCTGAGGGCATGCCAAGCCAGCTCTGTTGGAAACTGTGGGCRGACTGTAGAAATGGATGCTCTGCCTGCCACCATGGCCTGACTGCAGAAACAGATGCTCTGCCCACCACCATGGCATGGCCCCCCCCCGATGGGGCAGCAGCCCCTGCACACCAGCACACCAGCCCCAGCCCCCTASGTYGGCTGTGATGGTCACCAAAAGCGTGTGGTAGGGAAGGGCCTGCAGAGGTGCCCAGGCTCGTGGGGCAATGCCAGGTACCTCAGCAGCCGCATGCCCGCTGTAGCCCCGAGGTAGGTGGGAGTCTCCCACTGCAGCTTTGCTGGGACGATCATCATGGCCTTGTCTAGGCAGGGCTTCAGGCTGGCTCCAGCCAGAGCAGGGTTGTCTGCGTAGCTGGAGATGCCAGGTCCTGAAACATGACCTCCCATGAGGGAGGGAACTTAGAGAGACCTTTCCAGTCCATTTCTCAGGCCCAAAGAGCTCTCTGGACCTTCTTGGCGATATCTACAATCCCCAATCACAGCCCAGAACTCTGCTGTGTTTGGTGCTGTTCAAACACACACCAAAAAGACAGYTGCTGACCCAAAGAGCAATTAGAAACTGCATACAAACTACTAGCAGAGACACATCAACATTTAGGGGCTTCTGCAGGTGTTTTAGGATGCCTTGCRGAATCAGGAAGATTAAGTTATGAGAGAAACTGTAAAGAGATGTTATGGGAAGAAGAGCCAAAGAAGCAGCTGCATGAGAGAAGGCCCAAACTCATCATGTCTAACATCCGAGGCCGCAAGATCATACATTACCACAAGCCGCAAGATTGGGCTACTTCCAGAAACTGTGCTGAGGGCTAATTTCTTAGCCACCTCTGGGCAGCCTTGATCCCTCCCCTTTGCCCTAGGGCTCCCTAAACCACAGCTTCTCACCTGTGAAASCTTCCTTTTATTCTTCTGCCCAGGACATCCCTTTCTGGCCCAGTGTAGTCTAAAAGTCTCAGTTCACTAACTGTGTTTTAGGAGACACACAGTGCAGCAGCCCAAAGCACCCTCAGGCCTCCTGAGGGATCAGCAGAAATCCAGGAGCTTTGCTTTGCCTCAAGCCCCTTCCCACTGGCTCTCCGGGTGCCTATCCCATCAAGTCCTGCTCTGCACTGACAAAACCTGCTGTCAGGTCTCCTGGGACACTGACCTGGGAGGCAGGGGGAGAGGGACAGACACGTCCACGCACACTGACCGGGCACAGTGCAGGCCTCCACTTGGCTGACGATGCCTGTGTCATTCTCCTTGTCCGCTGGCCACTGGTAGATGTAAAGAGCCGTGTGCGTGGAGCCGGCATCGAACACCAGGCCGTACTGTGGGAAGGCAGAGGGACACGGGGGTCACAGAGTGCTCAGAGCTGCATGAAGTGCCATGGGGGTGTCTGAGAGCATCTGTTCTCAGTTCCCATATGCAGAGGAGAGCAGCACACCCAAGATTACACTACCAGCCTCCCATCAACAGCCCCACTTCGTTTCTGATCCCCGTGATTTAGCCAGTGAGAGATTTATAACACGGAAAGGGAAGACATGCAGGAGAGCACCACAAACACACCCAAGGGATATTTGCATCTTAAATGGCTCAGGCTGCCAGAGCTACTCACAGACCTTCAGGACTGGTAAATCTCACAAACAGGTTATTTTGTAACAGTCTCCAAAAGCCGTAAACAGAGAACAGCCCAAAGCCACAGGACCCAGAAATGGAAACCCACCAAATGCTCTGGGTTTCTGAGAAGGGAGAGAAGGATCCTGAGGTGGAAGGTGGAGTGGTACCAGGAGAAGGGTCACATCGTTTGTCCTCTTCTCTTTCTCTTCCTTAGCAAGGAGGTGGTACTCTGGTTTGGGGGGGGGAGAGGGAGGTTGATCTACCAAGCACTGCCTTGGTTAGGTTAAGCCCAAAAAACCTGGGCTGGTTACTGGAAAGCTTGTAAGCAGCGAGGAGGACAGGGCTGGTGCAAGGATGAGAGAGGTGGGAAAAGGCTGGCAGTTGTTCCAGGACTCTTCCAGGCCCCACTGTGCACCTACTTTAGTCCCTGGAGGAAGGAAAGTGTCCTTCACTGGAGCCAAGATCAGGAAGAAGGTGATAATTCCCAGCAGTGCCAGCACGGCCACAAGGTACCGGACATCCCCCTTCAGCAGGCACTTTGACATTTTTGTGCTGAGCTGTAAAGAGAAAAGATCATGTAAGGCCAGTGCCAACCCAACTGTCTGCTCCCTGAGTGTCTCCAGCTCCTTCAAGGGTCCCTATTTTCCCTGTGATCTCAGGAGCTGCCTAACTGCCAAAAAAGTGCCTCAGGGCTGCGGTGGTGCCTTGTGGGGGACATGCCATGCTGGAGCTTTAGGGAGACTTTACAGTCAGAGGCACAGAGCCCAGGTCACTCTGAATGTGGAAACTGCTGCCCTCCTCCAAGCCCTGAGCAGCCTCACAAACCTGCCTCTTTGCAAGCAGGAAAAAGAAGCCCAGTCACTAGGGACCCCTAAAACTGAGCTGGGAAGGTTTGGCCCTCTCTCCAAGTCCAGGACTGGATGCTGGGAAAAGTCCCCAAGGTGATCACACCAGGAACTCCCTACTACGGGAAAAGGCAGAGTCAAAGGTTGCCCTTCTGCCTGGCACATGCCCAGCCCTCGGGAAGGGGGTGGCAGGCAAACTCGGCCACCCCCTGTCATACCTGTTCCTGGGAGGGCCCCACTCCTTCCTCCTTGGGTGTAGGTGCACCGAGCTGGGCAAGGCTGAGCAGACCCCAGGGCTCCCGTCTGCAGAGTCCTCCCCCAGGCCTGGCCTTGGGGCAGCCCTGGGAAGGGACAGGAGATGGGGGACGAAGGGAGGCAGCCGTGGCTGCCCTCCCTCTGTGGGGCCCTGCCAGAGCCTAGCCCTGCCAGAGGAACTCAAAGTGAAAGCACAGCCTGAGCCGGACTCGGATGTCCGGGTTCCCCCCCCGCCTGCTTGTCCTGGGCGGGCACTTTGCACTGGCTCAGCGCAACGGGAGGAGCAGCGCTCTTCCACACCAGTTGTAGTAGCTGTGCTCAGGGCAGGGACTTAGCCCTCCCCACATATGTGCATCTGCATCAGTACCTGGAGATGGGTCCCCAGGCCATGGAGATGGGTCCCTGCCTGCCAGGGCCCTCCCGTTTTAGTCCTGGGCCCCTCTGTCTGCTTGGCTCTGCCTGCAGTGGGGCAGTGCAAGTGACAGCAGAGCTCAGTGATAGCAGCAGTGCCGTGGTAAACAGGTTTGGCCCATGCAATGTGTTTATGCAGCAGATGTGGGGCAGGGATATCTGTGGGACAGGAGCCCCTCTCCCAGACCTCAGGTCGTATCCTCATCCCTGTCTCAACCTGCCTGCCAGGCCTGACATTCCACAAGATGGCAGTGGTGACGGCCAGGACTCATCACGAACTTCAGGGAGAGCTGCATCCATGCTGAACCTTTTCCATGCTGCAGGACAGTGCAGGGACCCAGAAGCATCCCCTGCCACAGGTGTCTCAGGTAGTGCCTGGCAAGACAGACTGCTGTGCCCACCAGGAAGTAAATGGTTAATACTGGAGGCTATTTCCATACCGGCTCACCAACCAAGAGCCTTGCCTCAGCCTTCCTGCCACCTCCTGGACAAGCTGCCTCCCTGGGCAGGTTGTTGGTCCTGGGCCAAGGGGAGGTCCATATCCTGGGGACTCCAGGGCAGCCTTTGTCCCAGGAGCAGGGCTCCGCACTCCCAGGTGTGCACTGACGCCAACACAAGCTGGCTGTCTAGCCCCAGTCGCAGCGTCGCCCCACGCTGGAAGCAGCACAGGTGAGCAGTGGGCAGTGGAGGGTGCCAGGGATGTTGTCTCGCTGGAAGCATGGCTCTGCTCAGAGGAGGCTGGGCATGGGTGGGCTGAGACCCAGCTGAACACCCCTGGGCAGCAGCAGAGCTGGGTGCCAGGACATAAACATGCTCTGCTGGCTCCTTGCTAGGAGAGGCTGGAGGGAGATGGCTGGGACTTCCCAGCAGAGCTGTGTCCCGAAATTCTGGTCATTCACCAGTGCGATGTCCCTGCGGTGCTGGGGCACAGGGGGATGGTGGCACTGCAGAGCCCGAGGGCTGGTGAGAGAGATGGAAAGGAGGGGACCACTCAACATGGCAAAGATTCATGCTCCCAACATGCAAATTTGTCCCCTTCCTTATAGATCTTAAGAGTCCTTCTGACTTCCAAATCTCAAATCTGTGTGGTGGGGAAATCCAGTTTTCCATTTTCCTAAGAAACACACAATTTAGATCCAGCAGTGTGGCGGATGAATGGCACGGACTCAGGAGGGTTTGCGTCCTGAGATATTTATTGTTTATTTCTGAGCATATTTAAAAAGTTAGCTGCTTCAGCGGTTTCACAGACACACTTTGCTAGGCCAGTCATCATGCAGATTATGTCACAGGTAGCCAATCATTACACCAATCACGCATGTAGCGGTCATGCCTTGTACCTTGCTACTTGTTTAGAAAAGCTGTCTTGCCCTTAACCTTGGTTCCCACTGGCTTCTGCTAGTTTATCTGTACTTTCTCAGGATGTATCATTCCCAGCTGCACCAGTGTCCTTGGGTACGTTTGTCTGAGGCTCCTGTTGCTTGCTACTTGCAACTTTCCACCAGTTTAACCCTGTCATGACCCTCCACATCTCCCCCTTCTTTTACTAATTGAAGGGCTAAGGCTGTATGGATCTGCAGGGTCATGACTTGCTTCATACTCCGGTCAATCATCCTTCGCACGCAGCTCAACAAGCATGGTACACAGATTAGTATTGCAACAAACATAAAAATTACAATAAGTCCTAGAATCAGTATGCGTTTTAACCAAGGCCTTATAGCAAGCATATTCAACCAATCAAACAGTCCCCACAAGTTTTCACCATCAACTTCTTGCAGTTGTTTTGTTAACTCCTTCAATTTTGTAATGCTTGTAGGTACTGACTCAGAATGATCACTCAGGTTCATACAACACATTCCCTCAAAGTCCTGACAGCCATGGCCTTGGGCTAATAGCAAAAAGTCAATTGCAGCCCGATTTTGTAAGGTGGCGTATCTAATTGAATCTAGGTCTGTTAATAAGGCGCTTAAAGCAGTAGTAGTAGCATTTGCTTCTTTTGCAAGCCAGCATCCTAATCTGTTAAGTTGTGATAAAGCATGAGCAGTCCCTATTCCTGCAAAAATACTACTCAAGATACGTTCTGCTGGATTCCAAAATTCTACGTTACTATCGCAACCTGACGTAAAGCCGTGGGTGGACCGCTTTGTTCGAGTGTGGACAGTTCCATTAACTAAGAATTTTTTGGGATGAAACATTGTCAAAGTCCAAAGATACATGGTCCCCCCACAGCTTTACCTGGTACACCTTTCCAGGCTCTCTGACCACAAATTAAGAATATCTTAGCAGCCAACCCTATGGGTTGTGGTCCAGGTGTTATTTGACCTGAGGTGGTGTGATTACACCATACAGATGTATTGGCATAAATGCCTGAGGGAGATACATCAACGTCACCCTCTTTGGTAGGTGTCCTTGCAGTATAATTTAGATAAAAGCARACTGCAGCCTGTGTAATTCCCAATAAGTCAAGTTCTTGCGGCTGCAGTGGCAAGGCAGGAAAATTGTGTACATTGTGCATATTGTTATACCACGTGGAAATATTCCATTCCTGTGTCTCCGTTCTGCATCGCACCACCGTTTGGGCTGAAGTGTACCTGGCGCACTACAATTTGCTAACACAGTATCATTGTAAAGAGACCCCATGTGCTGTATATCAAGAGGAAGTCCAGTCAAGCAAGTGTGGAAAGGGTCTGATGGCATCGTCATTGATAAACAAGGTGTCCGTATTGGTTACATTCGCAAGAGTCACCCAGATGTTGCCACGTTTCCAGGTGCCTGGTCCGACGGGCGTGCTTGTTGCTCCAAGGATGAGGCAACATAAGGTCATACACGTCGCGACGGCACCCATCGTAACTGAGTTCCTGTAGAAACAGAAGCACTTCCCCTCCCCCAAGTTATCAGTTCCATTGGTCCCACCCATTGGCTGGAAACCAAGTCTTTGACCAAAACTGGGGGCTTTTGTATTGATCTTATGTCTGTGGCTTGCTRACATTCGGAATTATTATGACCTGTTTCATCATAATTCAAAAAATTAAGGACATATAACGCTTTGTGTAGTCATTCTTGTGGGGTGAGCAGTGTCTCCCCCTTTTTTTTTGTTTTTGTAGCATGTCTTTCAGGCTGCGGTGTGACTGCTCAACAATGGCTTGKCTGGTTGGGGAGTGGGGTATGCCTGTTACATGAGAGATGCCCCAGGCATTGAGGAATTGACGTACACGGCCTGAGCAATAGGCTGGGCTGTTGTCCGTTTTGATGGTTGTTGGCACCCCCAAGACCGCAAAGCAGGCAAGCCAATGACGAGTCACATCCCTAGCCTTTTCACCAGTGTAGGCGGTGGCCCACAAAAACCGAGAATGGGTGTCGACTGTGACATGTACATATTTAAGACGACCAAATTCTAAAATATACGTAACATCTGTTTGCCATAATTCATTAGCCTTTAAACCTCTAGGGTTCACCCCCTCCTTCGAAGGCATTGGGGCGAACTACTGACAGTCTGAACAAGACAAAATAATGTCTCTGGCCTGCTGGATGGGTAGYTGAAACTGCCTCTTCAGYRAGCRGGCGTTTTGATGAAAGAAGGAGTGAGACAGTCTGGCTTGTTCTAGAAGGTTGGGTACCACCGCTGGCATGGCTGCAGCATCAGCACGTCGATTTCCCTCAGCGATGGGTCC
>NW_020447211.1:69645-71764 GCF_003343035.1 Apteryx rowi | reverse complement strand
CAACAAGAAGTGAAGGAAGAGAATTAGAGCCATTATCTCTGAGGGTCATAGTCAAAAAGTTGTAGCATTACTTTGGATTTGAAGTCGGTGGGTGGATCGAGCACCAGGATCTGCTCGTGCTTAGCCCGAGCCCCGGTGGCCGGCATCTCGCTCACTCGCTACTGTGGGAGGGGGAGGCGGGGAGGCCGGGCGGCGGCTCAGTGCTGGTGCTGGTGCTGAGGGGCGACCGCCGTGTCGCACCCCCTCCCCCCCCCAGCGCGGTGCTGCCCCACAAGGGGAACATCCTTTTTTCTTTTTTGTCCCCCCTTGCTCGTACATCTGAGCCGCCAGTGCAGCGGCAAGGGATTCGGTGCTGTGGTGCACAGAGCCTACGTTTTGACAAGCCCGCACCATCTCTGCAATAGTGCAAGYTGCTCGGTTCTTAATCGCCTGCAAGGCTCTCGCACAGTCAGCATTTGCATTCTCAAAAGCAAGCTGCCTCAGCAACAGTGCCCGAGCCTCCTCATTCTCAATCTGCCGCTCAGTTGCTGCATATAACCGATCAACAAACGCAGGGTACGGTTCTGTAGGTCCCTGCAATACTTTCGCAAAGGACAAACTTGACTCGGCGTTTGCACCTGTCAGTCCGCACAAGGCTTGTAAAACGAACTTTGCAATCCTCTCATATGTTTCTCTATTATATTCCGTCTGAGTTGCCGGATCCGCATGCAGCCCCTCTCCAGCCAATTGGTTATAGCCTACTCCTCGTCCGTTATTCAGGTTATCAACCGCCTGTACGGTACATTTGTCTCAAAAGTCCGAAAGCCACACAGCATACTGAGTGTTAGTCAAAACCGTTTTCATTAACACTTTCCAGTCATAGGGAGTCATCACATACGTAGTAGAAAGCGCTTCTGGGAATGTGATAGTATGAGTAGATTGAACTCAGCTTTCTTTTACCAATTTCCGCAGTTCCTTGACTATCTCATAATTAAAACTCTGATAAGCCGGATGTTCCCCTGGTTTATAGATGACAGGGAATGCAGTAATAGCTTGGAAGTCCCCTGCTAGTAAGGCTTCCTGACGGCACTTGACCCATTTATCTTTCCCTTTTCCTGCCCGTAGCYCCCGCTYGCCAGCRAGGGGGTCCACAAATCCCGGATCAAAGGAATCACCACCTTCATCACGACCATCAGTTTCGGAGGGTGGGGTCAGTTTGCAAATACCCCTCTCGCCTTCCCCGTTCCCCGATTCAGGGATCAATTGGGCAGGATCCAGGTCGTGGGGGGATGCTGCGACTACCGGGGATGGCTCCTCAAGGGAAGGTGCCGAGGGTAAAGACATATCAGAGGCGGGGGGGCAGGAGGCAAACTTTTTTGCGTGGCTTTAAGAGTACTCATAATCGTCCCCCATGTAGCCAGATGCTTCCAAACTGCAACATCTCCAGTCCCTACTTCTTCATGTAATCTTTGACCTATTTTCACACATTCATCAAGTTGAAATATCCCATTTACAGAGAAGTCAGGTACATTTCTCGTAATCCAGTCCAAAAATGTGAATAGTTTGCTGTCTGAAAGGACCCAATTCTGTCTGTCCAGAAGCCGTTTCAATACGTCGAGACTTTGTTTCTGTTCTAGGGATAACCTTCCCCTTTTGTTCAATATCTTAACTAAAATACGCATGATCGCCTGTTCCTCTGTAGATATCTGCGATCCCATTTTCCATTCCCGCGTTCCCAGCCACTCACCTTAAAATYGGTGTCTAAGTTGTCCGCGTCCGGACTGCAGCTCTCTGGTCCGCTGCGCAGCTCTCTAGTCCCAAGTCCCGCTGCTCTCTAATACGTTCGGCTGGGCTCCACCACTGGTCGCTCTGTTTACCGCGATTCTCGCCCCACGTTGGGCGCCATTTGTGGCGGATGAATGGCACGGACTCAGGAGGGTTTGCATCCTGAGACATTTATTGTTTATTTCTGAGCATATTTAAAAAGTTAGCTGCTTCAGTGGTTTCACAGACACACTTTGCTAGGCCAATCATCATGCAGATTATGTCACAGGTAGCCAATCATTGCACCGATCACGCACGCAGCGGTCATGCCTTGTACCTTGCTACTTGTTTAGAAAAGCTGTCTTGCCCTTAACCT
>NW_020447211.1:38778-63445 GCF_003343035.1 Apteryx rowi | reverse complement strand
AAGCTATCTTACCCTTAACCTTGGTTCCCACTGGCTTCTGCTAGTTTATCTGTACTTTCTCAGGATGTATCATTTCCAGCTGCACCAGTGTCCTTGGTGGACTACTTCAAAGCACGTAGCAGTGGCTATAGCCTGAGGCCTAAGGCTTCRGCAAATTTAGCTACTAATGCTAAGCAAGTTGTGCTAAGCAATTAATCCTAAACAGTGTTAGTTCCATGCTCTATATCTCATATAGATTATTGTTCTGAAGCACCGCAAGGGCCCCARCACTCCCTTTGCCCAGATAATCTTTAATGACCTTCTTAAATGCTTGACATACTCTAGGAGCCACTATCATCTAAGCTTTGGCTTTTTCCCCTTCCTTAAACATATGTTTAGAAGTTTGCTGTTAGATTCTTTCATTCTTCATTCATCCCATTCTTAAAGCTATTTAACTTTTTTTTTCAAATTCAAAGTTTTTCAGTACATTTCAGATTTTCTTTGTCATGGGATGCAAACCATATGCCCTGCTATATTCCCCCTAAGATTTTTTTGACCTTTGAAGCTATAGCTAAGAATAAGATTAGCAGGTATCTCCTGCTTTGGGATGTGGAAGTTTTATTCCATCCATACTTATGACATCTAAGTAGTCTGCTGCTCCATGTCCACTAAATCAGGTGTTGCTGTCCCTGAATGTTAATAGTCTAATTTAATTATTTAGAGTTAATGGTTTTAATGCTATGCAGCACCTACTTTGTGCTGGCTACAGCAAAAAGGATGAGCCTTGTGAAGCTAATTAGGGCACTTGCATTGTCTGAATGACTCAAAGGCAGGTCAAAGCATCATAAGAGTTGCCTCAAATTGCAATAACTGATAAATACTTTCTGAGGGACCATATCTGAATCAACTACCTCTCATCCTCTCATCCTTCATCCTCATCTACCCCTCTTTATCTCCACAGCCATGTATTGGAGAGGGCATGCTGTAAACCAGATGTGTCAGCATTACAGCTACTTCAGGACTGCTTTTTTTTTGAGAGAAGGGGCAGGACAGAAGAAAGAGCTTAAGGATATTACTTACAGTGCCTGTTTCCTTTACTCTACTAACTGTTCCAAAGGACACGAAGCTGAACAATATTTGGCATGGGTATGGCTAATAAGGGAAAAATACATTGAATTTTAAGACAATTTATATGATGTTTCTATGTTCTTTAAGTTGCCTGCTTTTAAATGTACAAAGTGCATGTTCAAATATGTAGTTCTGTTCAGGTAACAGCTGTCCAAATAAGCAAGGACTAGAATGGGGATTTTCTTTTTGCCTCTGCCAAAATTTCTTTCCCAGGGCTAGAAAAAAATCCAACAAATCTCTCTTTTTTTTTTCTTTCTGGAAGTAATACTGCAAAGCAACATTAGAGAATCAAATGCAGAAAAGAAATTATTCTATTTGTCATTACTTATTTATTAGCTGCATACATGGAAACCCTGCTGTGAATATCAGTCCAGTAGTGACAGTCTTTTAATCTGCTTGTTTGCATATTGAACACTAAGAGCCTCTGGCCAGGCTTTTAAAGGTGATTTCAACACTTGAACAAGCAAATAGCCACCAAAGTGCACCAGGTAGGCAACAGTAACATATTCAGAGCTGGGACTAATCTCCTTAGATGCCTAGGCTCTCTAAGGCATCTAATWTTCTACAGCTGGCATTTTCAAAGAAACCTAACTGTTGCTGTCAACAAATGAGCTGATGAGAGTCTTAGCGCAAGTGGAAACCCTGGGGGCCCTGGAAACAGAAATTTTCCTGCCTACATTAAAAATCTTATCTCTCCATTAATGTCAGATTTCCTAAGTGTCCTCTGAGGGTGCTGAAGACATGTTACTTGTCATGAGTGGAACAGACAAATAAGGTGGACTGGCCAGAAACCTTCTACAGTCTTGGCATATAAAACATGTACCCAAAGTTTGGCATTTGCCCACAGGACACATGTTGCACACGTAAGGAGGAGCAATGGGTCATGTGCCAGGGCAAAGCTGCTGCTGTGGAAAATAGCTAGTGATATATCATCTTATTACTTTACCCCACTGACACCTGTCTTCTGTTTGGATACCTTGTGCACAGGTGAGTCTACCACAGCACTACTGCTAAATTTGGGCACAGTGTAAGAGCAGGATACTCTGACAAAAGAGTGCCAGCTTGAAGCCAAAAGTGAAGCTCATGCTTAGTGTATGTGCTTTGCTAGGCTTCTGGTGCCCAATGAAGACATATGTAAAAGTCCACAATTTTTAGAATAAGTAGCATAAATCTTATGATGGCTTTTTTCATCTGCAAATACATTATTTAAATGGTGGGAAGCAGTCTTGTGCTCAGGGTACTGTTGGGAGGTATGTCATCTTGCTACATTTTTGTTGGTTTCTCTTATAGAAGCATTTAACTTCTAGCCCATGCAAACCACTATTATGGGGTCGCTTCTTCCCATTTTGCATCATCTCCAAACTTGCTGAGGGTGCACTCTGTCCCATCATTCAGGTCATTATTAAAGATTTTAAACAGTATTGGACCCAATATTGACCCCTGGGATATGCTGCTAGTTACTGGCCTCCAACTAGACTTCATACCACTGATCACAACCCTCTGAGATGTGCCGTTCAGCCAGTTTTCAGTCCACCTCACTGTCTGCTCATTTAGGCTATAATTTGTCTATGTTTGGCTATGTAGATGTTATGGGAGACTGTACTGAAGCCTTACTGAAGTCAAGGGAGACAAAATCCACTGCTTTCCCCTTATCTACCAAGCCAGTCATCCCATTGTAGAAGGCTATCAGGTTAGTTAAGCGCAGTTTCCCCTTTGTGAATCCATGCTGACTACTCCTCATCACCTTCTTGTCCTTCATGTGCGTGGATATGGTATCCAGGATTAGCTGCTCCATCATCTTCCCAGAGATTGAGGTGAGGCTGACTGGCTTGTAGTTCCCTGGGTCCTCTCTCTTGCCCTTTTTGAAGATTGGAGTGACGTCTGCTTCCTTCTGGCCTTCAAGCACCTCTCCTGATTACCATGACCCATCACAGATAATCAAGACTGGCCTTACAATGACATCAGCTAGCTCCATCAGTACTCACAGATGCATCCCATCAGGGCCCATGAACTTGCGTATGTCTAGTTTGCCTAAATGATTTCTAACCTGATCCTCCTTGATCAAGGGAATGTCTTCCTTTCTCCAGACCTTCCCTTTGGTCTCTGGGGCCTCGGATTCCTGAGGGCCAGTCTGACCAGTAAAGACTGAGGTGAAGAAGGCATTCAGTACTTCTGCCTTTTTGGTTTCCTTTGTCACACTGCCCCATTCATCAGCAGGCCCACATTTCCACTAATCTTTTTTGCTACCAATGTACTWATAGAAGCTCTTCTTGTTGATTTTGACATCTTTCATCAATTAAACTCCAGATGGGCTTTGGCCTTCCTAGCCCCATCCCTGCAGGCTTGGACAATATCCCTGTATTCCTCCTGGGTTACCTGTCCCTACTTCCACCTTCTGTGTACTGCCTTTTCATGTTTAAGTTTAGTCAGGAGCTCCTTGTTCATCCATGCAAGTCTCCTGTTATCTTTACTCAACTTCCTGCTCTTTGGGATGGACCATTCTTGAGCTTGGAGGAGGTGATTCTTGAATATCAGCTGGTTTTCTTGGACCCTCTTTTCCTCTAGGACACTGTCCCATGGGATTCTTCCAAGAAGATTGCTGAACAGGCCAAAGTCTGCTCTCCTGAAGTCCAGGTCTGTGATCCCGTTTTTTGCCCTGCTCCTTCCTCTCAGGATCTTGAACTCCACCATCTGATGGTCACTGCAGCCAAGGYTGCCCCTGACCTTCACATCTCCAACCAGATCTTCCTTGTAAGCATGAGGTCCAGCAAAGCACCTCTTCTTGTTGGCTTCTCTATCACCTGTCTCAGGAAGCTGTCATGGACACTCTCCAGAAATCTCCTGGATTGCTTGTGTCCTGCTGTGTTGCCCTTCCATCAAATATCAAGCTGATTAAAGTCCCCATGAGGACCAGGGCCCATAAACATGAGGCTACTTCCAGCTGTCTGTAGAAAGCCTCATCTCCTTCTTCATCCTGATCAGGTGGCCTATAGCAAACACCCACAACAATGTCACCCATATTGGTCTGCCCCTTAATCCTTACTCATAGGCTCTTAGTTGGCTCATCACCCACCCCCAGGCAGAGCTCCATACATTCCTGCTGCCCTCTCGCATAAAGGGTAACTCCTGCTCCTTGTCTTCCTGGCCTGTCCTTCCTAAAGAGCCTGTATCTATCCACAGCAGCATTGCAGTCATGCAAGCTATCCCACAATGAGATCATAGCCCCACAAGTGCACACAGATCTCTGATTCCTTCCTTTTATACCCCATGCTGTGTGGATCAGTGCGCAAGCGCTTCACAGAGGCACCTAGACATGCTGATTTCCCAGAAAGGCTTTGAAATGTTTCCCCATAACACTGTCTTGTAGGCATTTCCTTGCCTTCCTGTAAATGGCTCCTGCCTGCTAATTGGGAATCACTGTCTTACATATAGCAAAATACCTATTTGCTGTCCTTTCCAGATTGTGAACAGCTTCCTCTTCTTTTTGGCTTTGGGGAAGTCTCTTATAATTTGCAAAGATTATTTTTATACTACTTAATAGGTTCTAGCAACCAACCAGACAAAATGGGTTCTGTTGATACTCTCAACTCATTATCTCTATGTGAAGATCATTCTTCTATCTGTTTTTAAATTTCATTAGGGACTTGCAGTCTTCCACTGGGCACCGTTTCAGCTGGTGGACAGGGAACAGTAGTAGAACGGATATTAAGGGAACTGAAGCTTCTGTCAGGGGTGTTAAATGTATACTCAGTGAGTATGCAAAAATAATTTTAATGTTATTTAAATGGTGTTTTACTCCATGAATAAAATATTATGTCTCATGATGCAAATATAAATATTTTAGCACTTCTTAAAAAGTAGGTATTGACCCAAGAGCAACAATTCCTACAAAGATGCACTTTTTTTATTCTTAAATTATTGACTTAAGGTTTCATTTTGAGAAATGCAATGGGTTTGAGCTGTAGATGTACAAAAAAGAAAAAAAGAGCTTAAATGAATATGTTCACCCTTACTCATCTAATTTAAAAACAAGCAATATTTTCTCATGTCTGTGTTTAAAAACAAACAAACAAGCCCTGATCGAAATTTAGGAGCTTGAATGCCAAATTTCTGCCTGAGGCACATTTTTATAACTGATTTATGAACCCCTGAAGCCCACCTGAAAAAGGATTTTGTGATCTTCAATATTCTTCCCCCCTCCTTTTTTTTTTTCCTTTTCATTTCCTCTGAATTATTTTGTATCCAATTTAGACACTTTACCAGCTGGGGATTTCGCATACAAATTTTGTACTGCTGTAAAGCCTTCCTTTCTACAATGCATATTTCATGGTTTTCTTATCCTCAAAACCCCAGGCCATCTTCACAAAAATTTCTGAGCACAAACTATGAACCTCTGTGGTATACCTATCAAACAAAAGATAGTGACTTTCCAGAAGAACTGTCTATATTTTTTAATGAATATTCCGGTAAGCAAAAAGAAAATTTTAAACAATTTTCAGAAAAAAGATATACGAGAATGCAGTAATTCTCAGAAAGTTACAAGCTATGGTTTTATGATAACTGCAGCTGGGGACATTTAAGAATAGTAGTTTCTTAACAAGGTCATTTCTATTCCTAAACTGTCATCTGAAATTCAGCAACCCCCTACCCCCTAATCTCGGCAATAGAGTGAATATTCATACTTTCTAATGGACAAAACTCTGATATAAAGGTACTAATCTTGGATCTGTAAGAGTTGAGCTCAGTGCTGGCTCCATCCCAGTCTTCCAACTGAACATGGACAAGTCACTCAGATGAAAATACAATTATTCTTAGAGGAATTTAGGTGTCTAACTTCCACCGAAACTAGATCTTGAGGCTCTCTGCATCTACAAATAATCTGTAACTGGGGATAACTATGTTGCTCTTCCTGAAAAAGTGTTAGAGTATAAATGAATTAAAACTGTGATAACAATGGCCATTTAAATCTTAAAACTGAATCATTTTGTCATTAGAATAAATGGTGGGGTTGTCACTGATTTTAAAACAAGCAGGATTGGCATCTATCTGTGGAATTTAGTAATAGTAGGCCGGTAAACGAACGAAGGGGTACCACTGAGCATATCTGAGGGCATAAATGATGATGAATTCACAGATCTAAGCCTTAGGTCCTGGTAAATAGTCATTGTCTATTGATTTCAGCAAATTGCCTCAGAGTTTGAAAACCTTTGCTCAGAAATATGACAGAATTAAAAAGGCTGGTTGACTTGTCGGCTTGATTTAGGTCAAAGCCAAACCATAGGAGCTCTGTCCCTCTCCCTCATGCCTGCCCTGCCTCACAGTTCTGTGACCTTTCATACAGCAGAATTTGTAAATACAGAAGTGAGTAAAAAGGCTGTTGTGAGTCAAAGCTCAAAGCCTTCCTACTTTGAACAATGGCACTGTTCCATATTCATTGTGTCACAACAACTGCCATATCAGATTTACTCAGTCTGCATGTAAAAGCTGAGTGACCCCAACAGCAAATCCTGCAAAGTTAGTCAAGGGTGTGAAATCCAGTCTGCTCTTTGTTTCTCGCTATTGCCATACACTTCTAAAATAGCAAAATATGGGCAACATACATTGCCTTTCTTCATACTGGCCAGACTTATTTAGAACTTATTGTCCTAAATGACATTGCACAGGTATCACTGAGGCAAGAATTTGGACACAGCGGAGATTTATTTTGGGATGTGTTTAGCACAGCTGTAAGTTCAGGACCTTGGGCTGGTCATTCTTCTTTTTTTCTCTTTCTTTTAAGTCCAAATCATGCTAGGTAACAAATCAGATGTCAGGAAAATCTAGACATAGCAGATTTAGCAACCATTCCTATTTTCTGCCAGCCAGAGTTACATAGTTATGAAGTTACACAGGCTTAAGCCATGAGTTTCTGTCTCTACAATAGGTAGATCATCATGCAGAGAGTTAGGGTGCAACTGATACTGCCAGCAGATAAATTAATCATTTCACCTTCACCCTGGATGGGAAGAACCCTCTGAGTCAGGTACTGTATAGCCATTACTGCTGTGCGCTGTTATTTGTCACTTTGTCACTGACAAGACTTCCTGAGTGCTCATCCTCTATTATAGTACAAAATCAAACAGGCCTGCTTAAACCACTGTGGGTTAATCTAACCAGTCTGACTGCACCAGTGTTGGCTTGAAGCAGACACAAAATTAAGCACTATGTGTCTTGGCTGAGAATTGGTACACCCAATAAACAATAGCTCCTTAAACTGTCCTGCATCTATATTAACTAGGTTACTCCTATTGCAAGGTCAAGCAGGTTGGTTTAAACAGCTGCTGAAGGTGTTCTAAGTTCATTTGCTTCTCTTTGCACCAAAACAGCTTAGGAGGGATAGCATGCTCATCCAGAATTTTAAGCTTGAACTTAACTTTGTTTCCTTCTCTTGGTCCAACCTACATGCACCTTGTTCCTGAGGATCAGAACTTCTATAAGGACTGAGCTTGAGATGCACCCTTTTATAAATCCCTAATATTGTAGAGAAAAATGGATTCAGTCCTAGCTTCTCCCTGATTATACAGAAGACCTGATCCTAAGCACAGGAGACCATGACAGGATCTAAGTTCAGAGCACATGTATAACAAATAAAATATATCTGTATAATATCTGTATAAATTAATCAAAAAACTTAGTCAAGTTGCAAAAACAGAAGATATTGTCTGCCCAGTGAGGTCTGCACTTTCCAGACAGAACTTTCTGCTGTCTCCAGTTCCACCAGCTCCTCCTGATTCAGGGACTCGCAGACACCTTTCTGCCTTCCGTATCTCACAAAGCCATTTCCCATAGTGAACAGAGTATCTCCAGCAAGTGGGACCTGCTTTTCTGTGTAACTCCCAGAGTTCTTTACAGAAAAGAAGCACACCCAATATTTCCTCTTAGAGAAACTGCACATTGTGTACATTCCTAGAACTCCAGACATAGTTGTGTATCTCATATACAATCTTGTATTAATGTAATTTGAATAAGTAGCATTGCTCTCTTTTGACTGGTGTAAGTGACAAGAGAATCAGGCCCAGTCAGTTCAAATCTGTGACAGCGTAAAATGAGGTAAGCAGTGGAATGATAAGAGCGCTTAAGCTTGTAACAAGCATGTGCGATCACTGCGATAAGTCATACTCAGAGATAGTGAAGTTGCTTGTCAGAGATGTTGTTTGAATTAGAGATTTTTTTTATAATGTAAAGGAAGGGACTAACACTCTCCTAATGCTCATGACTATTCATTAGTGACCATTCTTCAGTCTTCTTTATTTGGTTATTTTAAAAGTTCACAGGATAAGACCTCTCTCCATGACTTTCTTTCCATCTTTATGAGGTGTTCAGAAGCTGTTTTCATATTCTACTGAAGCCTTATTTTTTTTATTTAGACATGTTCTTATGGAAAAAGGGTATATTTTCATAAAGCAAGAAAGCTTCCTTCTCTTTCCTTGTATTATGAATGAAGGTATAATAATTTTCTATTGAATTATTAACAATGACAATATAAAAGGCAAAGAATGTAAAAATGCAAATGCAAAATAGAGGATTTCAGAAAGTTATGAACAACTAAAATCAGGGAGGTGGAATGGAAATGCTTGCACAAGGATAGTAATAGCAGGAGTTGTTCTTAATGTATATTCAGCCAGCATCAAACTCATTGGAACTATAAGCATCCAGGAAAGATAGTATGCTCTTCGGTGATATTGACAATGAGGAATATATAACCATCTGAGCTGATGAACCTTACAGATTTCTTCAGGCATTAGCTTTAAACATGTATATCCAACAGGGAAAAAGAAAAAGAGTAATGGGTAATGTTTGCTGAGTGATGAATTCATCTTTGATGAATAGATGACTTAAGAAGGAATATGGGGCTGTGTGGTCAGGAAGGAGGAAAGACAGCTACTGTCAAAATAAGTAATGGAACCTCATGGTGTGAGGACAAGTAAAGGTCAGATGCAGGAATCTGGAGGGGAGGCAGACTGATAGAAAGCCTCTTTCTAAGCATTAATGATAAAAAGAATTGATAGCTCAGCTCAGACATTGTTGGTTAATCACTAAAGTATTCTGAAGATGACTGGGAAGTACAAGAACATTCTTCAACAATCTCTACTGTGTATGCATTCAAATACCCTGTTTTAGAAGATATACTGTGTTGAAACTGACTGATACTAGAATATATGACCACTGAGTGCCATGTCTACTGAAGGTAAAAAGCAGAAACTCACACATTCGAAGAATACAGAATTATGTGATCCTGCTTTCCTCAGTATAATTTGCTAACTTTTACTGCAAAGCTTCCTTTGAGGACTTAATGTAGAGTACAGGCTTCATTCTTACCTTTGCTAAAAACCTGCATTCAGAAAAGAAGATCGTGAACCTTTGTCAGAAACGAAAAGGTGCTATCTTGGGACCAGGCACAGAAATCAGTGGATAATTTCTGCTCTGTTGGCTGTTTAGGCAACTAGTGCTACAAAGCCAATCACCATGGAGGGTATCTGACCATCTTACTGGGCATTGTAAAAATGACAAGTACTGTCCTCGTATTGCCAGGATAACCTTACTTTTACCTAGATTGTGGTTCAGTCAGTTGTTTTTCATCCAGATGCTACTTTCAGCTAGTTGTTGAGATAAGGAGAAAATGTTGCTTTATGTTTCATATAAAATAAATATTGAGTTATCTTTGTCTTTCTGGCACTTCAGCTTGTGCTGCCTTAACATATATTTGAGCATGCATGTAAAGATGTTAGATAGAATAAGAATAAAGCATTCAGGATTCCACAGTTGAGCAACCAGAGAGAGGAACCATTACTATAATCATATTCTGAGCTAAGTTAGAGAAAAAGTCATGATACAGTACTTTCCTTGATTCCTTCAGCTTTAGAATTATGGCCAAAATATCTGGCAATCAATATGATAAGGCACAAAGGAAGATCCAACAAGATGAGAACCACACTAGTTTCTGGAAGAGGAGGATTGAGCTGACCTACGTCCTCATTCAAAGCCTGCTTGAGGGTGGCAAAACCTCTGTTTCTGTGGTGGACAGCACTGTGCTGACTTCTGAATTTAGTAGACTAAGTGTTTTGAAAGCCAAACATCTCTGAACACAGCTTCCATTAGTTTTCCCAACCTATTGCAGTCTGTGAAGTGGACCACAGGTGTTTACTTACCCCTCATGCCGTCAGTGATTCTTTACTTTCAGTATAGAAAGTATAGGTCTATTCTGAAGACTCAGACACTATAAAGGCTGCCCTTAAATTAGCTGTTGGTATTTCATAAGCATAAATATTTATCTGATAAACTCTATAGTATCGTCCTTAATATCTATTTAGTTTGGAGTGCATATTAGTTAAGTGCAGTGCCTGGTGACTGCTCCACCTGGGCTGCATGGTATTTATAGCCTCAAAATATTTGAAATGTAATCTTTTTTTAACAAAATCAAATATATCCCCCAAACGGTACCTTTTACAGGGACTCTAGTGGACTCCATGACCCTTTTTAACATTAGATCATTTTGTAAAATTATATAAGTATTTTTCAATGTGCTAAAGCAAGTTGTACTCTCTGTATGTGAACTAGGGAGGGCCAATGTGTGAGACACTTAAAATATGCTAGTCAGTGCCTCCAAATCAAAAAGAAAATTTATCTTTAGGGATTCATATCTGATGCAATTACACTACTATACGGTATGAAATCCCAGGAAGACTTCTCAGATTATTTTTTTCAGTATAAGAGGATAATTAGGTATTAACACAACTTTGAAACTTTTAAAAGATTTAGAGTATTTCAGCCCACAGATTTGGTAAGCACACTTAAGGTGGAACATGCATACATATATATTTTTTTKTGTGTGTGAAATTGAGATACATGTATGTATTTGAATAAAGTGTGAAATATTCAGCTCTGCATTTATATAAGCTAAATAGAGTTATTTCTTTATCAGGTATAGTACATACATTCATTTTTGAAAACATTATGTACCATATGGCACTCTTTGTGCTAAATATTCAACTATGATGGAAATCCTGCATGTTAACTTAAAATTATGCAACAATGAGAAAAGCTATTAGAATATTAATATTCTTTCTTTTCTTGATATCTTAATACGTGATCAGATCATTAATCTAAAAGATACACATGTAAGTTACCATTATTTTCAGTACCTCTCATATTTTACCAGTAGATGGCACTGCGGGAATAATGACAGCTGTTTAGATGACGACTGCTTTAAGTACCTCATATCCCATCACACAGACTATAAAACAATTTTTGTCTCCCACTGGTTTCACCAGTTTAATCCTGTCATACTATGAGTCAGTTTTGCTAGGCATGCTTACTACTGCCAGTGACGGATATACTGAAACCGCTGACACCAAGTACTTAGTATAGTTTATGTTACAGAAATAGTAATCTCTTATATTAAATTACTTGTTCGTAGACTATACTTTCTTCTAGCAAGTTTTCTGTCATAATATTTACCTACCATCAGCTCATGCGTTTGCTACTCAGATCAACTGTCAAGCTGACATAGTGATTGCCAGGGCTGTGAAAAGTATTCATGGTGAAATTTAAAGTAGGCCTTCATCTGCCAGACTATCAGTGAAATTAGCCTGGTTTTTGAAGCAAGGGATTTTTTCTTCAGTCTGGGTATTGCACTCCACAGCAGAGGAGTTCAACTGAAGAGTGAAAAGAGCTTTTCCTACTTGCTGCTCTTTGAAACTCATTTTGGGCTCCAAGCACCAAGCAGGATTCTTTCCATATCACATATCATCACCAGCAACAAAGTTTCGGAGGACTAAATTATGCCCTTAGTGGTACCTGTGCAATTGTTTTGCCTGCAAGGCTTTTGAACAGGTGTAGCTATTGGGACTTTGCAAGCAAATCTATTGATGATGCACAGGATGGGATAGCATCCAGCTGTCTCAAATAGTTATGTTACCTCTGCAGGGCTAAGGGAAATGAAAAGCGGTGAGCGTTTATTTTTGTCATGAAAGGCAGTAGATATGAGCCTAAAAACATGTGAGATTTGATCTATTCAGGAAAATGGTGCCATTGTTACAGCGTCATTTCTCCACAGCAAAATTGTTTTCCACAGTTTTTTTTCTGATAGCCGAACTTTGTGATACACTATATGCTTCCTCTGATGGCCTCTGACACACTCTGACTGTCACATATCTCCTTCCAGAACATTTTCAAATTCAAAGAATGAGAATATATGATGTCTGCTACCCACTTAAAGGGTAGCCCGGGAAGCTGGGAAGCCCAATGGGGAATTCATTATGAGCAACAGAGTATCAGAGGAATGAAAAGCCCAGGATGATAGGTTTTCTGCAGTGAACACATATACCGGAAAACAAATATTTTCCTTTACAGGACAACTAATGTCACATCAGCTACAAGGTGGTATGTCCAAGAAGGGGCCTTGTGGGCTGAAATCTGTCAGTTTGAAAAGGAAACCTGCCACTGTATCTGTACTGGATTAGCAGTCTAAGTGGCAGAATGGGAGCCTAATTAAGCCCTACAGCACTTTTACCGTCGGATGGCAGAATTGTTCCTGGTCTAACATGCTTTCACAGTCAGAGGTCAAAGATCCATCTAAGCCTGAAAGGCTCACTGGATTAACTGGTTAAGGCATGCCAGTTCTCCTAGCCAGCAAAACATGAGCGAATGAAAAGACTGGCATCATAACTGACTGCCTTTGGCCCCACAGAATAAGTAATCAGGCATCCATTTAGAGCTGGGTCAAGTGATGACAGATTTCACAAGACTTCAGAGGGATTTTCAGTCTACAAGACTGTATCTGCAGAGGGATGGTGTAACGATCAGCACTGCTGCCACATCCCATGAGACATCGAGGTCACAGAATCACAGAATCACACAGAATGGTTGAGGTTGGAAGGGACCTCTGGAGATCATCTAGTACAACCCCCCTGCTCAAGCAGGGTCACCTAGAGCATGTTGCACAGGATCGCGTCCAGGCGGGTTTTGAATATCTCCAGAGAAGGAGACAATATCTCCAGAGAAGGACATCTTCCATGTTCTTGAAAAAAATTTTTTTTTCCTTTGTGTAATTCATTTCCTATGCTGTCACAGAGCATAACGATGGAATGAAAAGGATGCACTGATGTAACAACTGATGCTACACAAGTATTGTATTAAAATCAGGAATCAACAGTTCCAGAAATAATTATGTCAGTCATGTATAACTATAAACTACTTTTGTGTGATGTCTACATTGTATGGGACTTCACATATGAAAAGAAGGTTTGTCGGGATTTTTCTTGTTGGAAAATTAACTATGGATGTGATGGCCTAATCTTTCTGAATTGTAGAGTCAGTTTTCTGCCAAGGAGCTCTCTTAATTCCACTGCATAAACAGGACTGGCTGTTAAATCACGTAGCCGTAGCCTGCTGTCTCTGAACCTCTGCTAGTGTCCAATTGCAGTGAGCTGGTGGGTGTGAGATCCTCTTCTGTGTCTGACTTTTCAATACCAGCACACAAGCAAAGGCATTCTCTCTGTCTTCTGTGCAATTTCTTTATGCAACATTTTTATTAACTCATGTCCTCATATTATTTTCATTGCTTTCTGTAGAACTGTATTTGCTCTCTCTTTCCTTCCTGTTTCCCTTTATTCGCTTATAATCTAAGCTCCTCCATTTCCTATAGTAAGACAACTTGTACAACTTAGTACAGGAAAGGCTTTCTGTAGAAGCAGTTAAATTAGATCTAATATGGCTAAATTGTTATATTTGATATGTGTCTTTCAACTGAACTGAATGCTCTGGGAACCCAGAACAGCCATTCTTAACTCATGTTAGTTTTCCTTTGAACACTGGCAAAGTGTAAAAGCTTCATTAAAGAAAGGGAAATTTTAACAAGCTAGTAGATTGAGGTATAACCTCAGCTCCATAATCTTCAACTTGGTCAGTTTGGTGTTTGACAAACCTACAAAATCCCTCTTCTCATACCTTGTATTTTTACTATACTTATCAATATGACTAAAGACTATATGTTTTTGCCTAAAGATGTCCAAATAAAGCACTTTGCATAGGACTRATAAGCTACAATGATTTTCAACCATCTTATCTACGATCAGACCAAGCCTTCAGAAATGGCAGGGCAGCTCACGAGAAGGATTGTAGAAGGTTTAGTGTCCCAAGCCACTGAGCAAGTATCACAGGATGTTCTTCCGGAGGGATTTGGATGGATGGATTTTTCATTAGTCCAAGAAAAAAACAATTTCAGGCCCCAGAGACTTCACTTCTGGGGTCTGAAACAAAGAAACCATTGATATTTATGATAACAAGGTCCAGAAACCCTCAGCGAATACAGGCAGGCTCCTAAAGACACACTTATGCAACCTAAGGGAGGCAGAGGCCACCAGGACAAGCTGTCATGAGTAACCGGGAGCAAAACTGGCTGCCTAACAGGATGTGATTTGACTCGGTCACATTTCTATAACTTGGGAGGAAAGCTTATCTAACTTTGCTTGAAGATGAGACTGGATATGTCTGTGGGCTGATTGTTTTAAAAGCCCTCTGCCTGCTGTTTTGTTCCAGTTGCTAAACAAACAAGCCACCAAACCATCAAACAACTTCTCTTTAATAGCTGTTGATCAGCACTGTGGCACTGAGCATGAAGGAAGTGGGAGTCTGAGACAGTCAGAGGAGTAAGGATTTACATGGCTGGAAAAAGCAAAGTCCTGTGTCTGGTTCTAGATATTAACTGGCCACAGTATTCAAGATGCAACCTCTCCTTCAGAGAGACTGTTACAGCTGGGAGGGCATCCCAAAGGCTGAGTCACTCTCTACCTGCCCGATTTCTTGTGTGCTTTCCCTAAGCCTGTCCTGAACACTGCTAAAGACAGGATACTAGGTGAAACACACCTTGGTATGACTAGATGTGGCAGAGCTTTATGTTCAGTCTAAGTGAAGAATTTTTAAACTATATCCAAAAGCAATTAGAGACATCTAACATTTAAGGAATGTAGCACTGAAAAGACAGAGGGGCAGCTAGCTCTGGAACGTTGGCAAAAAGGCAAAACACTGTTTTGACATTTTCTGTTGAGGCGTGCTGGTACATACATTTCTACTCCATAACATGCCGTCTCTACTCTTTGAGTTATAAAGCTGAAACTGCCTCATCAACCACAGGCGTACCCTTAATAACCTTATAATTCCATATTTCACACACATTTTTTTTCTGTGTGCTCTGTGTTATATTTCAGTAATAGCTCATCTCTCTGGCCCATTGTTCCTCAAAATAGAAATGAGAGAAAAATAGTATAATCTAGTATTAAGAGCCAGTTCAAGAAAAACAGTCATACTATTGGACAGTGAAAATGAAAAACTGCCCTTTTCCTCCCCACCAGTGAGCCAGTTCTTCAAGCAGTTATCTAGAGCAAAATATCTAGCAGTGTCATGAAGCTGACCATAGGGAGATTTAAAAATGTACCTTTATCACATCTCCAGCCATGTGCACTCAGAACCTGCATCCTACTCATAACTTATCAACTATTTTTTTGACTTTTATCCTCTTCATCTAGAGCTGGTATGCATTAAAGCTGATGCTGGAGAAAAAGTGTATTATTAAAATTCCTAAAAAGGGAAACTTAAGAAAACATAGATTCTACTGAAGTTTTTCTCAAAGTCAATGCCTCCTTTTAGATTACCCAAATAAATATGAAGAAAGCTGCTTTCTATGTTCACAGTAAGGAGTGTGGCATCCATTTTAACTTAGCTGGACTCAGCTATGATATAAAACCACTGCCTTTATGTTCAAAGCTTTTTATTCACAGAAAACCTGTAGTAATTTGAGAAGATGACAGTATGTGCTTCTTCAGAAGAAGCAGAACTGACCAAAATGACAACTAAAGAACAAAGAAAGACAGAGAAACTTTTTAGGACATGAAAGTGAGGGGAGTGTAGCGACGCTTAAAAGGATAACATTTCTAAGGCAAAGAACTACTATTACAAATTTGAGCATGGTCAGTTCACTGGAATGAAGCAACTTTGGGGAGGCTGAATCTGAAAAAGGTACAATTTTTATGTTATTTTTCTTATATAGCTCAATATCATATTGTGGTTCTCAAGACCGTTAGTTACCTGCTCTTGCTTCCTAACTGTGATTGATTGAAGCGCACACACCTCACTGTTAAACAAATAAGCAATTTGTGATAGATTAAAAAAAATCTTGTGTGTACAAATTAAAAATTGCTTTGTGCTTAAATCCAGGAATGCAACACACACACATTTCTCCTAACCATTTAATCTTGAGTGTGAACTGGCACCTGAATTTAAACAAAAATTTCAGAAGGTAAAGTTCTGCCACAGGGACTACTGCCTTAGCTGAGTGGAGCAGCTCAGCTCCATCCTTCTCCTTTCTGCCACTTGGGATTCACAAATTAGGTACCCAAATTGTGTGAGGGAATGGCTGGGAAATCATGCTCAGATAATGTCTGAGATATACTAACAGCCTTGAATTTAACACAGAGTGCAAGAGTGTTATCCATATTCCTTCAGTGATGACAGTGGCCCTGTGCCTCATTTTTGCATAATACTCTGGGGACCAAAATATTCCACCAGAACGTCAGAGGCTGGGTTCCTCTTGCAATCCCCCTTGCCCGAGGCGGAGTGGCTGTGCAGTCTCCAGGCCTCTTTTTGTCACATTGTCATTGTGCAGTAAAGAACTGACGGAGCTAATAAGAAAGGGAGCAGAAAATAAAAGGAACATGATTTTGTAATCTAGAGATGAGATCCTTTGAAATGCAAATCCTTCTTTCCAATGACTTTTATGCGTTTTAATTATTAATACTTCTAACATAAAATATGTATGCAGGTCCTAGAGCTGGGACCATACCTTTCCCCTCCTATCAATTCCCCCAGAATTCTTATCACAGAATTATATTCTTAAGTGCTTCAATCAAAGCCTGGGCACCTACAGTATTTCTTTCAGGTCTTCCTTGAACTAAACCCATAGCAGGTATCAATCACATTTTTTTCTAAGTGCTTACACTGCTCTCCAGAAGTTTGTGGGCTGAGTTTCCTCTTCCGGCCTGGGCAGGGTGATATGCTCAGAGCGCACCTGCTGCATCTGCAGATCAGCCTCTTCCCAAAACATACCCAGGCCAACCAATGCCTTCTGCATGGAAGTGTTAGTGCTCTGATGCTTCTATATTGGTATTTTAGCTCTGATTAAAACCAACTCTCCATTTACTTTCTTAAGTCAGCAGCTAGCCACAAAGCTGATGTTTTTAGTATTTCCTTCTTTTCTCACCAGTCTCCCAATTTCCACTTTTGGCTATTTAGGTAGAACTGATATGAACAGGCATGTAAAGTCATTTACAGCAGGATCCTACAAACAAGGACAAAGATAGTAATAATCACTGATCTTTTATTGTTAGCTGAATTGTTTTTCCACTTTGTTTTGTAGAGTGCAAGTTTTCAGTGAAGCATCTCTTAGTCTGATTATGATTTTTTTGTCTGCAGAATAACCTCTACAATCAAAAATCAATACTCATGCAATGGGCAAATCAGACTGTTCCTCCCCACAGGTATCTGCAGCATTATGTTTTAAGCAGCTGTTGGTTTGCCTTGATTTGGAAGAATGGCTTGTCTGCAGAACTGTATATGTATTTATGCAGATGGTAGTTTAAGCTGTAGGGAAAAATGTCAGAGCTTTAAAATCATAATCTAAAAACAGGGATGGGAGAGATTTTTCATTTCCAAATGACATTTCTACTTTTGGTCTCAGAAAAGAGTACTTTTATCTTGTCTCACAGTGCAGACATTTTAATAGAGGTTATTTTAAAGTCTTTTAAGGAACCCTTTGTGTCTTAGGTAGTTGAGTTCTTGGTAAATATTGCTCCTGGCTTTACAGACAAATGACTATGAAGGCCAGTACTACCACCACCATCAACAAATCAGTGAATTATCCCTAACTCATATTTCTGTAACACCACAGAATGAAAAGGTACACAAATATTATGTATCCCATAAAGTTTATACTGATTATTATTTGGGATAATATGGATGGCTCTTCCATTAATACATATAATGATGATTTCAAATTCATGTAGCATTCAACACGAAAGCATCACATGAATGCTCCCTTGCTTCACATTTTAAATCAGAAATAAATCCACTAACATGGATAAATGGCTGTATTCATGATTCACACCTGAAAAAGCAAGCCTAGTGCAGACTTGAATTGGATCAACAACATATTACCATTAAGAGTTTACATAAATAGCTGCACATATGGAAGCAATTTGCAGTACCAAACAAGAAAAACAAAAGTTTATTAATCCTTTAGAATCCAGGAACTATTTATGGATGTTATTTTCTGCAACTTTATTAGCTAAACATACAAATACAAATACATATACACATATATGTTTATATACACAGTGGGCAGTATAAAGCAGTGAGCAACATGCACACTTCGGGTATACATTTGGACTCTTTTCAGGCTTGCAGAGGTTTCATACAGTGATCTCTAAGATGTCAGACAGAATTTCTGCATAACCTTTTTACCTCTGGGTATGCATACAAACAAGTGCACATAAGAAACAATAATTAGTAAAAAATTTACAAAAGTTTACATACAGAAATACCTTGAAACAAATGTAGTGTAACTGATATTGTTTCTATAAGCATCCAGAGAGCTGCTGGTTCTGGTTTTACTTAGTGTTATTGAGTTCATATGTTGGATTTCTATATCCTAGTAGTGCTACTAGACTCTCTCTCAGTGCCAGTCTCTGGCTGCCATCAGTGCTGGAACCGGTAAGTAACATTTGGTGTAATAGGGACATTTTTTTACTGTGGTTGTTGGGTTCCTCTGCAAATAGTGAAAATTGGTGGGAGACAGTCTTCCAGCAATGGTGTCCAGTTACCAGCACAGCTGGCATCAACAGGACTGGGGGAAGGCAAAGACAGATGGTAGTTTAAAGGACAAGCCAGACTCACTGCCAATCGATAGCAGAGTATCAGCAATTGTAGCAAAGTATATCTAGCATCTGAAGGAATGAAATGAAAAATGACAGGTACACCTAAATGTAAGAAAGAGACTGAAATCCCATTCTCAAAGGAAGTGAGCAGAGCAATATACTGCTGTAGAAATCTGTTTCAGATCCCTGCTATAAATCACAAGAATGACAATATAGCTGGAGGCTGAATTCAGACTGAGGTGCTGCTGGGCACAGGACAAAATGTTCAGAGAGAAAAATCATCATTGCTAACAGGAATGGTTAACATTGTGTAACTTTGGTGCATTTTTAATCAATCAGGTGGGGACTTTGAAGAGATTAAGAAGCTGGGCATTTTCAGAAGATTGTTTTCCATCTGCCTTTTGTTCACAGTTCAAGATACACTTGATCTTGATGATGCTGAGCATTTCTATAGAGGGGCTGAATGTGACCAAGTCACTCTGCCTTCCATGGCAGCTGAGAGCACTAAGTACTTTGTAGGAGAGCTGTGCACCTTGCAAGATCAAGCCCTTGGGACCTCATTTTTCTGAAGCTTCAGCTGGAAATGGCACAAATAAGCTCTATCTGCAACAGTTCAAAATGTCATTAATATTATCGCACAGTTTCAATTCTTCTGTCACTATATACCAGTCCTTAATTAAAAGTGCATTCACATTCTTCTATCTCTGTAAGGCTAGGCCTTTTACTACAGCCTTCTTAATGGGGATTATTTGTCTGAAAAGATGCATCTTACAGCCTGGAGGCAAATAGCTGCTGCTGCTTCTGTTTTCTTTAGCAGTGGAAGCTAGCAGTCATACACCCCACAGTGCAAGGAAGGAGGTCTGCCAGGCTCTATGGCCAGGAACTGTGTGGTTGGAGCAGAAGTTCAGCCTTTCTCCAGGGGCATCCACTTCATAGCCTGTCAGGCAGTGATGGAGCTTTTGATCCTGCAGCCTGCTTGATACCAGAGTCGATATTATGCTTTTGATATACAAGAAGCAAGCATATATTATCAGTCTAAATGGCTTTAATTTTTGATTAAAGGTAGTGGCCAAACAATGAAGAATAAAAGAGCCATCTCCTGGAGAGAAGGTTCTTTTATGTCTGCAGATGACCCAGCACACTTTTGGGTGCTGTGTATGAACAATTTAAAATGAAATATGCTTTTACAACATCCTGCACATGTGGTGCAGTAAAGTAAGGCAACAGGAAACAATGTTAGCCATTTCTACATGCAGGTATTTAAAGCTTTGCTTTGCTGCTGCTTTACATAACTCTATTTGTAACTATTGTCCTAAATTATATTTTTTCCTGTAAATATAGTCTATTTAATATAATTAAATTATAGCATATAAAAATACATATAGTAATCAGAATTCAGGAAAGAATCAGTTTCTGATTTGCTTTAAATTTCTCATATGTAAGAAAACTCTTTCTGTAGATATCATTAGAAAATCATAAGCTTTAATACATATTTTGAACCATGTAACATAATTTAATAAGAAATATATCCCAAATGTAGATTTGAGGAATGCTTTTGCCTATGCAGGAAACATCATCCCAAAACACCTACATAATATACATTGCAGAATGCTGTTTAAAGGATATCGGGGTATGTTAACTGTTGCATATCTTTCATTTCTATACATAGGTATGAATTTTGCCTTAGAGTAGATTTATCAACTTTGCAGACCTGAAGCTACAATATTGCATATGATTCATAAGGACTGTTACAAATTTGACAGAACATATCAGAAGAGTTTGGAATGGTTTATGTAACTCCAAAGGTGGATAGATTTTGAACTGCAGTTGCTGTGAACTTTTCCAATGCATTTCCTCCTTTGTTAACTACCCATGCCTTAACATACCGTTATTCACAAATGCTTTTGACTGTATTTTGGGTCTGGACAAGGGAGAATTATACAATCAGTTTTAGTTTCACTAATGTATCCTTGTCTATGTCCTTATATATGCTCCTACAACCTTTAAATTTGTGTTTAAAGATGTAACTGGACTACACAGTCCTGTTGTGGCAGTTAGTGCAAGAGAGATAAATGCTTATTACCATTTAAAACACTATTGACCTCATTTTGTATCAGGAGCTGTTCACTCTTCTGTAGTTAATCATGTAAGAACTTATATAAAACGTAGTTCTGCCCAAATTTTGTGACACTTTTCCAATACAATTCCTCATTAAAAAACAAAAAAACAAAAAAAACCCTCTCAGCTTTTCCTATTAATATGCTGAAAACAAGGTACTTATTTTCATTCTTAATTTTTAATGTGCAGGTGTAGTCTCAGGAAAGTAAGATCATAAGTGCCTTGTTGACTTTACCTGTGTATTCCCCCTTGTTGAGTTATTCTCAGTACAAGCTTGATATAATAGCT
Organism: Apteryx rowi; assembly: GCF_003343035.1. Classification (NCBI taxonomy): domain Eukaryota; kingdom Metazoa; phylum Chordata; class Aves; order Apterygiformes; family Apterygidae; genus Apteryx; species Apteryx rowi. The sequence goes on along the minus strand of NW_020447211.1, from coordinate 41,966 downwards.
TGATGTAATAATGCATTTCATTAATTCTGGAATATTCCCTTCTCTGCCTTTTCCTTGCTCCTCATTTTAAGCTTGCTTTTAATATGCACCACCATTCACCTAATCTGTAAAGGGGTCAGCTCTGTTAAAAAGTACCTTCCTTTTTATCTTTTTCTTCAGGAGCATGATAAAATGGAGTTTTTCTGGATTTGGCTTTTGCCGATGGTTAATGATAGCCAGCTAATGGGATCATCTGATCTCTGTTCCCATCAGTTATTACTACTTTAGTGGGGCCTAATTTGTATTTCTTGCCATTTTCATCTTTGTCTAGAAAAGTGTAAGTACTCTTAATTGAAAAATTGATTTTTGTTCTATAAATGATGTTAGAACAAACTGGCTCTAAATTATTCCCTGTTACAGTCTTTGTTCCTTATATTGACCATGTAACGTTATTTTAATTGAGTCCTGTTTTTCAGTTTCATTAAAAGTTTATAAGGCCATTGTATGTTCTCAGATTCTATACTGACACTACAGACTGGTATGCATGTCATGATCTGCTGAATTGTTCTATATTATTCAAAGAGTAATCAATGTAGTCTTCAGCAAGACTATTTCTATTGATGAGTGATGATTTCTTCCTGATTATATACATTTTCATTTGAATTATTTCCAAACTATATTCTTTCCCAAGTAAGGAGTGTTTGAACAAGGCTGATTTTTCATGACACATTGGAAGTCTTTGCTGAATAATGTTAAAGAATTGATTAGGCCAATGAATGAATTCCAGAAAGAGGTGGTTATGTGATTGCATGTCATCATCAATATAGACCCATGAATAAAGGAACTATAGTGAAGTTTCATGTACAATCTAACAAAGGACATGGGTACTTTTATTCATTATGTATTTTAAGATCAGAGTATTCATAAGTCCTTTGGTCTATAAGAGGCTTAGTCATTAATATAATGCTTTCCTGACATTTAAATAGGCTATAAACTTTGTGCAAGTTATCTATGCTGGGTGATTTTTACAGAATAAGCACAAACAATCCTCTGTCCTTAAAAAAAAAAAAAAAAAAAAAGTGCCTATATCTCATATTATCAAGGCACAACCCAAAGGATAGTTTTAAGCTTAGCCTTTATTACTAGCTAGAAAAGTATAGTATGTACTAACAAAAATCTAATGATCAAAGGGGTTTGTTTGAATTATGAGCCTCATAATATAAAAATACATGATCATAAAAATCTCACGATGAAAGATATCAAAGAAGCATTATTTTTTTAGAAGGCAGAACAGCTACTGTACATTTTGTTAACCCAGGGAAAAACAGACTAGGGATTTTAGCCTACTGTGTATGGAATTTTGTCATCTTAAGGTTAACATAAGTAAAACCTGTAAGGCATTCTGAGAAATTTTGTTAGGTTTTGTTGTTGTTGTAAGGTTATTCTGGCCTCATTAGGACTTCAGTCTGTTCAGCAGACCTGAAGAGGTTTTCAGATGTAAACACGATGCAAAAATGAAAAGCAGAATATGTATTGTGCCCATGACTTAGCAAGAATAGTGCGGCTCTGATAACGGGACACCCGAGGAAAAAGTATAGGACAATGACTAACAAATGGCACTTCTGCCTATTGTGACACAGGCTGTAACTCTTGACACTGACTATGCAAGAAAAGGGTAGGAATTGCCAGGAAGCTGCATCCACCCAGGACTGACCCTCCTCCCTCTCTTGAAGACAGCCTTCTAGTGCTGCTCCATTAAAAAAGAAGAATGGATGAGGGAAGAATGCTTTCATTTTTTGAGTTATTACTTATTGTTTCAAAAAACTCCCATCAATGAGAAAACGAGAGCCTGGGCATTTGAACCCACAGCACGTTCACTCTTCCCTTTGAAACAGAGGACTTTCAGGACTAGTAGTGCTAGAGTTTCATGCTAGAGAGGAGGCAGCAAGAGGTCTGACTCTCACCAAGTTGCAAACCCGGCATTGTGTTTTTCACTAGCTATCATTAACAAACTGCCAGCAGCCATTATGAAAGGGGGTGTTGAGCCTGAGTCTCCCCCGTCAATCAAGTGCCATGGTCCCTGCTCCAGGGTAAGGTCCCACCTGCCTGCATTCTCCTGGTCCCAATTCTTGTGTTACCTTTCAGCAGAGAAAGTGCTTTCACTCAGAATACCTCCTTATGTGGTAGTTCAGGCTCTTAGGATGTGGGAGGAGTTGGATAAGTATGCATGGAGGTTCACCATTGCCTTTCTTCTGGGGTGTCTCCTTAGAGCACAAGTTGCTCTAGATAAGAAATGGCATCTGTCTTTCTCACAACAGAAAGTTTTGAACATTTTTCCTAGTGATAGGTGCCCATGAGAGAAGCACATAGTTGACTTTAGGCACTTGCAATGTTGGACAACGCTACGAAGGAGGCAGACTGGATTTCTGCATGGGAGTTAGGCAGTCTTGTCTCAGCAGGCAGAGTGACGCTTGGAGTAAATTTACACAAAAGTCTGTGACGCACAGCTGAATGCCAGCCCCGCTTGCTAGAGTTTCAGACTTTCAAACGGGCTGTCATCATCTTAGGCTTTTCTTTTTAACCTTTACAGGAAGTCAAAGGTTTTGAAATTCCCTCTCTGTGGGATTTTTTTACATGTTTGCCAAATAAATCTTAGGTTTATTGTTTGATTAGAGTTGTACTGAAATGCCAAATCCTACATTTCATGCTGCATATCATTGAGCAAAGTCTCGATATTTTAAATATTTCTGCCCCATTTGTTTCAACAGAAAATTTCACTTGGAGTTTAAATGACATTTTGTTTACAGTAGAATTCATGAGATTCATGTCAATATCAAACTGTGAAAATTCATTCCTCAGCAGCATGAGTACTTTCCTATCTGCTGACCAGACCTCTTGTCTAGAGAGTTTTGTGGCCTGCCGGGGGCTCATGTGAGAGATGTCATGCAAAGACTGCCTAGGCTTGTCCATTCTTCGGACTATTACCCACTGCTGCTCTTCCATGTGGGTGCTAATGACACCAACGGCAAACTGGAGACCATCAAGCAGGATTTCAGAGCTCTGGGGATGGTGGTCAAGGGTCTGGGAGCCCAGGTCATCTTCTCCTCAATCCTGCCAGTGAGGGGCATGGATGAGAGGAGGAGGAGACAGACTTTCCAGGTTAACGACTGGCTGCGCCGCTGGTGTTGGCAACAGGGTTTTGGTTTCTA
>NW_020447211.1:0-35680 GCF_003343035.1 Apteryx rowi | reverse complement strand
CATCTGAACATGAGGAAAAACTTTTTCACTGTGAGGGTGACAGAGCCCTGGAACAGGTTGCCCAGAGAGGTTGTGGAGTCTCCTTCTCTGGAGATGTTCAAAACGCGCCTGGATGCAATCCTGTGCAATGTGCTCTAGGTGACCCTGCTTGAGCAGGGGGTTTGGACTAGATGATCTCCAGAGGTCCCTTCCAACCTCAGCGATTCTGTGATTCTGTGATTCCACAGCTGAACTAAAAGTATACTGCCCTTTAGAAAAGTATTGTAAACCTTGTTATATGTGTATTTGTAATTTATGCAGGAAAGAATAATCCAGTCATCTAACTCCTGTGCACAACGCATGGAAATAGAGTTATGTGATCCAAATCCAACAGATTTGTTACAGAACAATACTCTATATTATACCTATTTGTTCCCAAGCTTCTGTTGCATTCTTTTATCTTTTATCTAGCTACAACCTCTAAAATCTCAATGGTTTTATCCTGCTATTATCAATTAGGCTCTTCCAGGTATTAAGCAGGATGCTACTATTGCTGGGGCAGAAATCATCTGATGGTCACTAAACAGTACCTTATTGTAAGCATGTCTCTACAACTTATCAGACTAGCACCTCAAAACTTTCCTCACTGTCTTTGCAATCCCATAATCCTCCAATACCCAAATTCTTTTTTTTTTTTTCACCATTCTTCCTGCCATCTTTTCCTCCCATTATATTATTATATTCCTGTTCCTGATCCAAAGGTCAGGGCTGATCTCACCTAGGTTTTGATGTCTACATGTGGAGCAGCCAATCTAGGCTCTTTCTAGTTAATGAAAGTCTTTAAAGACAAATTGTAATTATCTGTAATGACTGGCACAAGTAGAACTGATCTGACCTTGATGCTGGAAATGGAGTAGGTAACATCTTTAATTTCCCTCTGGCCCTATCTTTTGTGATTCAATATCAGTGTAAGGTGCTTAGATTTGTCAATTTTTGAATTTATACGGTAGCTGAAATTTTTTTAGAGAAAAATTTAACACATGGTTTTTCTGGTGAGGCAAGGATTTCATGGATTATATTCTTGGATTTAGGTATTTAAATGTTGAATAGAGTAGATATCTAGCTCCCAGGATGTGGTTCAGTGGCTTTACTTTATTTTATATAGTTGGACAGCTACAGTAAAGGGAAATTCATAGTAATAGTAGTTCTAAGTGTGTTAAGGAAAGGTTGAACAAATCCCTAAGTCATGGTGAAGGTTCAGGCCTTGGAAAAACTCTATACAAAGATTTAGTATAAACACAATGACAAACTGGTGCTGGATACAATCCTTTTTCACCAGTCTGTGGCCAGTTGTCTCTAAACTGGAATACTCTTTCGTGCAGAGTGGCATAGTATATCATTAAAGCTGGCTTATGTTCTCAAACAGAAACTGTGGTTTTCTACAAATAAATAATTTGTAATGGATTGCTGCTGCCCTAAAGCAAATTTAAAAATAATACCAAGAAGCTTAAACAGAAAAAAAAAAAACCCTTCATATTTTTAAAGTAAAAATGCTGTTATCCTTTTTTTTCCCCCTTCTATGATTTCAATTTGATATAAGCTTGCCTTTCTGCTTTGTTATCTCTATGTTGTGTTTTCAGATGTAATCTATTGAGCAGTGGAAAACTTAATTATTCTTCAAGTGGACAACCCAGGTCTTCTCCAAGTAATATTATATCTCATAATAGTTGTCATGGCACTCAACAGAAAAGAGTAATTGTATACACTAGGAAATATTTCCTCAGGTTAGCACATATATGCCTTCTGTTTGGTGACCCATTTCTTTCTTATACTTTATTAAAGTTTTTTTTGTTTGTTTGTTTGTTTGAATATTGTCTGTTACACACAGATAAAGGACTTTGCAATATCTGGGAGATTTTTACTGGTATAAAATCATTAGATTTTTTTTTCTTTTTTTCCTATCCTGACATTATTTTTCATTTTGAAGGTGGCAGAAGTGTCCTCTTAGATCATAACTTCAAGCACATTGTTATTCAAACAGCAAGGCAAATAACAACCCAAAGGTCTAGTTCAGAGCAGTGTTCATTATCATCTTACTCTGTACTGTAAATTACAAGAATTCAGTTTGTCAAAATCATATTCTATGTTTTTATCAAAATGTTAACCCTATATGGTATTTGGAGGAGTTCTATACAGCAGAGAGGAAAGGAGAAATATAGAATAGTATGGAATATGGATAGTAATGAAAGGAGAGTAAGAAAAAGAAAAGATTTTACAGGCAAGGACAATTGCATTAGAACCTGGAGAAAATATGGATCATGGAAACCACAAGYGGAATATCAGTTTTTCATGGTACTTTGGGATCTCATACTGGAGGTAGCACAAGAACATAATAAAAAACAGAATATAATGCCATTATAAGAACAAGCATCCTTCAAAAAACAGCATAATCAAACCAACTGACAGTAGGGAAAATGACAGCATTTTGCATGCACTCAGGSTTCAGTCTTAAATTGGACTTATTATAGTGAGGCAGCATCCAAAAGTCCTATTAAGACTGTGACTTCACTGTGTGGCAAACATTCTTAAAGCAAATATAAAAAGTGAAATGGAACAAGCAAATTGATATAAAACCATACTAGAAGAWTATGAATAATAATTAGAAAATAAAATTAAGATTATAGTCTATCAGCTGCACAGCCAAAGCCTGTTTAGGATAGATTCCCTGATTTCAGTGTGCAAGAAACATAAAAAAGAACAGCTAGTCATCCTTCTCCCCTATATCTTCACTTTCTTCCACCAAAATTAAAAACCCCAGTTAAACTCCAAAAGATTTTAATGAACCTTCTCATGGGTAATGAATATACATGCCTGATATGCAAAACTGGTTTTGCTGATAAAGCCAGTATGTTAATATGAAATCCAGGATTTTAAATGTGTAATTCCATGGTCAGTCAAAAAAGAAAAAGGAAGCATAAACATTGGCCATTCAAACATAGGTTTAGTTTTCAAAGAAAATGGAGCTTAATATTGAAGTATTTTTCTAATTTATGCAATCTAACTTTATATAGGAAAAATACCCAGAATCCTTGTTATTCACGGATTCTTAGAATTACATAATCTCATCCACCAGGAAAAATATAGTCCCTTGTGGGGGGAAAAAAAACCAAAACAAATGTAATAGAAATTAATGAGTTTTCTAAGTCTTTATATTTATATAATCCCTTACAATTGAAAGCAATAAAACTCTCGGGGCATACCTCATTTTTACAATGGTTTGAAATAATAGACACTGTAGAAAGGTCAGCTTTCTTTATTAAGTTTATGGTTCCTCAGGATAAGATTGTTGCTAACCTGCTGGTTTAATTGCTGTTAAGTTTTATTCCATATTTCTATTAAAGATAATTCTTCTGTTCATTTTTTATATATAGTTACAAGTATAACACTGTTTATTTTTTAATTAAAAATAAAATTTGAAATGAACTTCATCATAATTTCCTATGCTAATGGTAGTTACTGATTCTTGACTCAAAGTCTGTTTAAAAATTCTATCAGGAAAGAGACAATAATATTTATTTCTTCATTTTAATATCTTAAATCAAGTAACTGTCTTCATCAATCAACCAAATATCCCAAATTCTGGAGCTCTGAAGAATTTCTTTTCCATAAAACAGTGTTTGCCAATATTATAATAATAGTTTTATTTGAACTCCAGTAACTTAAGTAAATAGGGTACTTAAGAATTGTGTGTTCATTCCATGAAACCTCTTTGAACTTGTAAGATCTTTCACTAAATGGTGGTAGTTACTTTCTTGATGCTTTAGGGAACTCTGATGTATACCTTCGCTGATGGAAGGGCATACGTAGGCTTAAGCATGTGATCCAGCTGTATATGTTAGAGTCCCTAGGCATAGCTTTCTGATGTCACGCGGCAAAAAGGAAACCAGGCAATGGGGCACTGCTAAGCTCAGTTTATGAAGTGGACCAAGCGAGGGATAAGCTGTGTCAGAAAAAGCTTTGCATAGGCGTGTGCGTGAGTACACACACACACATATGCGTGCGCACATACACAGCCACACATGAGTTACAGCTCGCAGGACCCCCCCCATGTACCGCTCTGGCGAGTTGGGGCAGTGCACCGAGGGGATGCTGCGTTAGCCCCAGCCGGGCTCAGTGTCGGGCCCCAGCCAGCAACCTGGCCATGATGTCGGCCCTCTGCTTCTACATGGTGTTGGACATTTGCATATCGGCATTTTCCCCCCAGTCTCTGTTACTGGGGGTGTTGTAGCCAGACGCTGGCTCAGGCCGGAGAGTCAGTCCACGCTGTGCCTCCCCAGCAGTTTCAGTGATTGCTCTCCTGTCACTTGTTGCTCCAGGGCCCGGACCAGGGCTCATGACATTCAGTTCTTGTCTGCACTGTCCTGTCGTCTGTGGCTCATTGCAGTCAGTCACTCAACTCCTGATCAAGGCGAGATCATGATGCTCCCACAACACCCACCATTTGTTCAGGTTGGAATGAAGCCCTGTTATTCTCCCCACCTGCTCTCTCCTGCTTCAGAGCGTGCAGAGAAGCCAGCATTGACTAATTAGACACAAGAATAATGGATGTGGGAAACTCATGATGGTAGTTGATTGAAGCTCGAACACTGATTTTGAGATTGCGTGTACTGGGAAGGATAGCTGATCACAACAGGATCAGAGTTAAGACCCATACTTATTAAATCAGCGCTGAAATGAGCACATTTGTATGGATATCAGCTAACAGCTAGTACAAACTGGGCAATTTACATTCCACTTCCTAGGCAACTGCAGATCCAGCCATTCTCACACACACACATGCACACACACAGTAGTTTTCACTGGAGATGGGTCAAATGGAGATGTAGTCACAAGAGAGTACCACAGTACACAAACTATTTTGTGTTTCTCCTCACCTCCTATACTGCAGATATAAGAGGGCTCTCACTTTGCCTGAGTAAGCTTCTATAACAACTTCCTTATAGCCAAGCTTCTTGTCTTCTTTCTTATTCTGTTGTATTTTGCCCCAAAAGCCTGATTTGATTAGGGAAGATAGGTATGTGCTTCCTGAAGTGACAACTTTGTAAATTTCATTTTTCAATTAGCAATTTATTTTGCTAAATCAATGAAATAATTCACAATCCCTACTGAAAAATTCCTTTCTCTCCCCTACTGGAATCGTAAAGATAATTTCCCCTTGCCCTGTTATTATCATAGATAGGTATTTTAAGTTACACTCCTGAAATATGTACAGCAGTGTTGAACAGCTCAGTGTATTTAAGGCAGCGCAAACAGAAAAATTTTCAAGTGAAAAATGGTTGTCTGAATATCTGTTGTATAGAATAACTGCACACAGCACGCAAAGGATTAGTCTCAAAATCTGTACATTTAAAAATACTTTTATGGAATGTTATGAAAGCCAGAAGTCTCACTTTTGTGGATTTATAGACCAGTTATTTTAATTTGATATTGATTATGGATCATAGGAATAAAGTGACCATTAGACATAACAAAGAAAAACAGACAAACCTTAAGCTCATAGTCTGTATTTATGGAGGGTCTCTATTGATTTTCTCTGTGATAGTGCTTCTGGTGGAGCTGAATTAATTATTGCTATATCCTAAGAGAAGAATTTTATGTCTGCAAAACTGTTTTTATTTTCTTTGGAAATTTATTTTCTAAAAAAAGACAAATCTGAAAACTGCTGAGACTATCAGATTTAAATGAATGCATTATCCTCACATTGATGTGAAGTTCTGCTGCTTAGTGGTTGGAGAAATAAAAGGTGGCTTATCTTGCTAAATATGGAACATGACATTTTCCAGAGGGCTGTTTGTTTAGTGTTTTACAATGCCTTATGAGACTTTAAAGTCTAAACGTTTTTAGGGTAGTGAAATTAACACTTTCAGATGGGAAGAAATTCATAGTATTATGTCACAGCAGGCTACACAGCTTAGTTAGACATTCTAATAAATAGCAAAAAAGTTTGGATGCCCTGGAATAGGATTTTTACCAYTCCCTTTGCTGCCATTTCCTGTTAATCTCCACTTAGAACTGCATGGGCAGAACATCAGCTGGCATGCTGTGACCAGTCTGTGCTGCCGCAAAAGCATCCACAGAAGAGCAATTGAGCTTAAYTGGAGCACTGCAAAACCTGACATGCGAGCAGAGATTGAAATATCTGGAGTTTTTTAGCTGAGGGAAGGGAATGGTGCTGGGGATGTGATAGCAACCTTCATATACGTAAAAAGTTGCTGCAGACAAGAAGGAAACAATCTATTATCCAATTGAAAAAGAAGTAGAAGGCTTTATTCCAGTAATGAAAATTCATGTTATGTTTTAGGAAAAAAAAAAAACACATTCTAATAGCAGCRATAGTAAAGCACTGGAATAAGTTGTCCAGAACTTGTGGAGTCCATCAGTACTGATCATCAAGAATAGATTAGACAAACATCACTGTGGAATGAGAAAGAAATTATAACATCCATTTTTGGGGCAGAAGGATAAATTTAGATTATCTTGTGAAACTTTCTTCAGGTTTATGATAAATCATTCTTTTCAAAAGCACCTGCTTCAGCTCAAATAGAGAAAGGATTGGAATAAGGGTTTTCTAACCCTGGATGGATGGGCTACATAACAGATTTCTGGATAGGGGAGAATGGCCAGCCACATTTGGGCTCACCTTTCCCTTTCCCTTCTTGTGCTTTAAGTAGATGTGACAACATTTACAAACACCATTTAAAACCTAGGCTCAGGACTTCTGAGAGTTGTTAGGTATGAGTGTATTTCTAGTATGGACTAGGGCACTTTACTGATGAAAATTAAATTTCTACAGATTTGTCTTCAGGGTTAGACAGCAGAACAGCACAGTATTAAAAAAATCATATTTTCGACATTGGTTCCTGGAGTAACAGTCAGATGGCTAAGCCACAAATGTATTTAAGTGCCTTATTCATCCTTTATGCCATTAAAATTGGTATTGAGCTTTGAGTCACTTAGAAGAACTTGAGATGACTGAATCTGTGGGCTCTTGAGCCTGAATCTGTTTGCCTATACTTACTTAGACAACCCCTGTCTTGATTTCAGTGGGATTATGCCTAAATAGAGAAAGTAAGATCAAGACCCCAAAGGCTCATGGAAATGTTCAGTGTAGTCTGACATGACACATAAAAGCCAAAACACAGCTCACCCATACTGGGGTGACATACTCTTGCAATCACCAGCTCTCAGCTCCCCAGCCAGCATATTTTATGTGACATAGGCTGGTGATTTCATTCTTCGGACATCAACTGCTAAGAAAACCTCATCAGAAAAGTATAAAAAAGTATGGGGCATATAAAGTATTCTGCAGTAGTTACATTGCCCTATTTGTGCACATGCCTCTTGTGGATTGCAGCGGTTGGAGGCTACTTCTGAGTCTGAGATGAAGAAAATTGGTGTAAGGTTACACACAGAAGACGTACAGTGGGGGAAAATAGTCAGTTTATTTGGAGAAGCAAAGCCTGTTTGAGAAACTTTTGGTGCTGATATCTTAGTATCTTCCATTTTAAAGTGTTACTATATTCTTGATATATCCACTGAAGCAGGAAGGTGGAAAGAATCTTAAGAGAAGAGGAAGATGTCCTTTAAAAATAAAGTTTGAGGATTATTTGCCAACTAAATAACCTCTCACCAATAGACAGTAATTCTGATAACCCAGTGATGGGTACAGCAAAGTCAGATAAGATAAACAACCAGTCTCTTGGGGCCCTTCAGTGTATAAATGTAACTTTAGCACATTTCATGTTAGCTTTGTTCCTCACTTTAAAGCTATATTTAGAAAGACACTTAAGTTTTTCTGAAGTGTTACAGAGCTGAGGCATCCTGGAGACAGGAGACTCTTCATGTAATTGACTTTTCCTTTTACAGTTCAACATTTTTGTTGGCAATGTTTATTACTCAAAGTGTATTCAGTGCGTTGTAAAAATACGGTGTTTCATAAGAAACATTGTAAAATGTCATGTGATAGAACATCTTTGGAGTGATGAGGACTTCTTCTGCCATTGTTTCTTATCACACTTAAGAAAGGATGTTTTGCAAGAGTCAGTTTGACATATAAATTTAACTATAGTTTCCATTCTCACTTACTGGTGATCAAGACCTCTGGACTATTTGAAAGAATAATATTGCAGATGTTTTAAATACTATCACTTTGCTCAGAAATCACCTCTAACAATATTGCAACTACAAAAAGGCAGACAAGAATCAATCTAAATTTTATCTTCAGATTTGACCCCAATAGCTCTGACATAAAAATAGAAACTTAATAATGTATATACATGTACATACATACATATGTGTGTGTGTGTCTGTGTGTGTGTGCATTTGTTTCACTGTCCTTCATCAGAATTAGGATAGTAAACACCGGACAATCATAGAAACAGTTTTTTCAATATCAATATCAATAATATCTGAAATGAACTTATTATAGTGAATTTGTCAGCCCATTTTACCTATTTCAGTAATGTTTTGGGAAACATTTGGAATTTGACATTCAAACTGCTTATATTTCTCTCATCATTAACTACAGCTGTGATCATTTGGTAAGGCAAATGGCTTTGCTTGTATACCCCATTTTTCACTCACGCTTCAGAAAAAGAGGCAGATAATGGGTAAAAGGAGAAAGTATGTTAAAGAGATCTGTCTCATCTGATGGCAGTAGGAGGGATTAACTTTTTTTTTTGGTTGTAGATGAGTGTGATATCTATAGTCTTAGCTTGTGATGTGAAGACGCTTGCTTGTTTTCGATAAGGCCTTTAGCCAAAAGAGTAGAAGGGAAAATAAATTTGCAATGGAACTTCTAAGCAGTGTAAGATGATTTCTACCCCCCAAAATGAAAAAGAAATATAGCACATCAAACTTCTGAAACATGGCAAACTCCCCCCCACCCCCCAAAAAAAAGATCATTTTCAAGCCCTATATTGATACCACTGAGGAGAATATTCAGAGAGAGAGGAAAAAAAAAAAAAGGTGAGTTTGGTAGAAAGAAAAGAACATTGTCTTGGCCCCAAGGATTTCTTTTAGTTTTGAGTTTGTTGTTAATGTGTTTCTTTTAGTGAGGCTATTTAATCTGGTGAAGTTGAATAAATCCCACAATTTTTGTCTATCTATCTATCTATCTATCTATCTATCGGTTTAATCTAAAAAAGAATAAAAACTGTCATATAAGAGTGCTAGCCATGAAATAAAAAAGACCTGCACTTAATTGTACTGCACTCTATTATAAAACACATTTATAATCCTAATCAAGTCTCTTGGATGAAGATCTGCAGAAAGGTCTAGAGGCTGATTCTGCATGCTCAGATTCTGCATGCCCTGCCTTGTGACCGCATCCGTGGCTGCTGCTGCCTCTGGAGGTCACAGTGCGGCACGCGGCAACTGCCCAGTAAATCCGTGGGGAAGAGTCCTAAACTAGCTCTGAGAGAGCTGATACTCAGGCCAGTGCGCTCAGAGGTCATAGGCTGAAAGCAGTATAGCTGCCTCAGCATGGTTTGGTGCCTTTCTGGCACCTGCTCTCAGCAGGCCAGTTAGCTCAGAGCACATTCAGATGCAGCTATACCACCTGCATTGTCCTGGGACTGCCACTGTTAATGTGGCAGCAGAATTTTCTGAAATTAGCTGGCTTTTATAGAAAGGAATACAAACATACATGAATATAGAGTTATTCAATTCCCTTCTATATATCAATAGATACACGGATATCTGTATGACGTCCGTATAAAATAACACATGGAAGGAGAGGGAAAACAAAATGAGACAGAGACTGTTGGGTCTATTAAAACATTCCACAGTATCAAAGCTGTAGCCAAAAATAATTTACATTACATGATGAGTCATGCATCCTGCCTCCTGTCCCTGAGTAATGGCAGGATGTGGGGCAGAACATGTGCTACCTGCTTAATGAGGATTACAGAGAGATTCATTTAAAACCGTACCAGCTTGCTACCACAAATTTTGTATCACATCAAATTAAATCAGTCAGCCAGCAAGCTCTGCCGCTAGCCATGCCCTTCAGTCCAGACACTGGTGCCTCCCTACCTTGCTGAATGCATCTCTGTTACTGTATTTTATAAAAATGATTCCTGTGAATGTTTTACATTTAAGGTCTCAGTTCAGACAGTCTATTGCCTAATGACAGTGTGGCCACACAAAGCATAATATTAGAAATGTCATCTTGTATTAGTAAAGGGTCAGCTTGGAATATATCTATTGTCATCACTGCTAATCAAAAGTGGAAATGGAGTAACACTGAAAATATTGGGTCAGATTTTTTTCATAAAATGGTTTGCTTTGACTCTGCGTATGCCCCCATTTTATTCTCTCCAGAGCTGCTGACAAGAATACAAACACAGTATATCTCAAGTCAAAAAAACCGTAGAAAGCTCTGCTAAAATAGAATTGAGTAAACATCCCCATATGAGCATGGCAAAATCATAATGAGACACAATGACAGGAAAAGTAATTTTAAGGTTATGCAAAGGCATCAAAATATAATAAGATTTGATGAAACAGAGTTAAGACAATCAGACAATGTAAACTGTATATTGTAATGACCCATATAATAACCATACCTTTGAATTACGTTATATTAATTTAAAGTTCTATCTATCCTCCACACCAAGACATTACAAAAGCTTCAGAATAAAACTGCTGTTTTCAAATATAGAAAAATGGTTGTTATTGGCTTAATTGGAGCTGATGTTTGACTACGTACATAAGAGTTACTGAAGGGTTGACATAAGCTTTTCTTTACTATATATAAGCATTAAATTTGATTATTAATAATGACTGAGTTTGATTACAGTTTTTTTCACATGTGATCTGTGAATAAGATAATTATATGGGCAAACTGAATTGAAAGTACATTATTATTAAAATAATTAAAAAGAAAGAACACATTGCAACAGCTACACCATTTACATGGAAATATTTGGCCCTCCCAAAGTTTTTAATTCATTTTAACTCATGGAATAGTTGGGAGAACTGTAATTTCTCATGAACTGCATGAAAATCCAGAAGCAGAAAGCTATAATTTTGATAGAGATACATTATTATATTTTGTGCTTAACAAAGAGGTAAAATCCTTTCTTCATCTACAAATCAGATCCTGGCGTTTTCTGTGGGGCCTGGGCTAGTGCCTCAATAATGTATTTGTATACTGTATCTACATATGATACCCAAATATATATATCAAGTTATGTGTGGAAAGTTCAACATGCCAGTTGACCAGGCACTTAGATATGCCCTTTGATACTGAAGATGGAGTTCCTCTGATTTTCCATATCTAATTGGTCTCTTTTAGGTTTCCTCTAAAAATATAAGAGAAAGAAACCAGGAGAGTATCTTTCATGTCATCTTTTAATAAGTATTTGAAATAGGCAAGATGAATCATCTTCCTGAGTTTCCAGTAGCTACTGGACATCTTAGGTGAGGTGATGCCTGTGACACGTTATGAGGTAGTGTATAATAATAATATATTGTCCTTTCAGCCCTTGATCACTTAAGATATAACGCCTGTGCATACATGTTGTAACCTTTCCGTTACTACATGTCTTCACCTGTTTTTTATATCCTCTTAGGCTGTTAGTTCACGGAGCGTGCTGTCTTCTGATTTTATACCAGGCTTTTGTCGATTCTATCAGAAGTGAACTCACAAAGACAGAAATAACTGACATTATGAATAAACATCTTTAAGTCCTTTTCTGAATGTACAATAAAAACTTTCATATTTTATCCCAATATGATTGCACATACTGAAGATACACTCCCAACCCATAAATTAGGAGAGGGCCAAAACTCCTGTCATCAGCAATATTAGTGTGTGCTATACTAGGATCAATGCTATCACCTCTCTAACTGTTAGATTCAGAAAATGTTATTTTCCAGTTTCAGTTATGGTCTTTGATCATCATATAATGGTTTTTGTTGACACAACTGAAAAGTTCATTTCATGTTACAAACTTTCAATCTTCTCTGTCAGAACAATAACGCTGATATAGCAATACTGTAATCAACATAATCAGCTGTGATGTTATGCATGGCATGGAAAAAATATTCTCTTTATTAGACTTTCCAAATTAAGATGAAAACATTATGATTACCTGAGGCACTTATGATTTTGACTAAATCTCCCATTGCATGTAATATTCTAAAGGATATCAGAAGGCGAATGAAGAGAGAATCTGGGTTGCATTTCCTAGTAGGAAAAAATGTGTTTTCAGTGACACATTTAGAAAGTACTTGTAGCAATTTATTACTAAGGAAAATTGTATCATATAGCAGTGGAAGACTGGTGAATAACATTAAGAGAAATGGCAGAAACATCCATTCCGGAAAGTTTTAAGAATTGTTAAAAAACAGGAATAAAATTATATCCTATGAGACCCAGCTACCTATGATCAGTTACAGGATTTCCTACAATGAAAGCTGCTGTAGTATCTAGCATACAATAGTGTTTAAAGTCATTTTGYGTTGTTTTTCAACCTGGGCATTATTAAACTGCAAAGCTCTGATCTATAAAGAGGCCATAGATAAAATTTGTAGTATGATCCTTAAATTCTCTGGTAAATATCTATCTAAGTACCTGAAAACTAACTGCGTTCAGATTAGTTTCTATATGGTGTCTCACATTCTTTACTGCATTCTCCTCTTCCTTCTCCTATACCCCACTTTTATTGGCATTGCCAGTAGTAGAAACACTGGTGTAGATAACAAACATAGCACTGTCAGACAGAGAGGGGATTAAACAATATGTCCTTTATTTTTTGGCTGCATGTTTTAACCACCATTAGTCTTTTTCTTAAAAGCAAAACAAAACAAAACAAAAATTTCAAAAACAATCTGTCTGTCATCAGAAGCTATGGCTGAGACACTTAATTTCACATTAATATTTTGGCTAGTGAGGTAGGATAATTCAGGTTGGAAGGGGCCTTTGGAGGTCTGTAGTCCAACTTCCTGCTCAAAGTAGGATCAGTTGTGGTCAACTATCGGGTCAGATCAGGTTGCTCAGGGCTTTATTCAGTTGGGTCTTGAAAACCTCTAAGTATGGGGACTGGATCTCTGGGCAGCCTGCGCCACTGCTTGTCTGTCCTCATGGTGAAAAAGGTTTTTCTCATATCAAGCACTGCCAGCTCATGTTCAGCTTGCTGTCCACCAAGACTCCCAGAGCTGGTTATTCCCAACTGGTATTGCTGCCAAACGTTTTTCCTTCCTAGGTGCAGGACTTTCTGTTTATCCTTACCGAAGTTCAGGAGGTTCCTGTTGACCCATTCCTCCAGCCTGTCTAGGTCCTCAGTAGGAGCCTTGCTCTCAGGTGCATTGAGCAGTTCCCTTAATTTGGCATAATCTGCAAATCTCATGAAAGTGCTCTCTGTCACTTCCTCCAGGAAGTTCCCTCCTCCTCCCTGATGAAGATGTTGAGTAGGACAGGTCCCAGGACAGACCCTTGCAGCACTCCAATTGTTACCATCTTCCAGGTAGAGTATGATACATTAAACCTGACCTTCTGAGACTTATTATCCAACCAGTCTTTTACTGACATAGTTGTCCACCCATCTAGTCCATAGCATCCTAACTTGGATACATTCCCAGTTTTTAAATACATATCTCCCACATGATGTATTTATAGAGCACCTGTGAATGGCTCGTGAATAATAAGAAAAAGTATATTACACTACTAATGTTTTGTTTGCAGAAACTGATGTAAATCCATTTACATAAACTTATAGTTCTTATATTTGTTTTGTGAGCCAAAGGCAAAGGGCCAAGTTTTTATGATACTTTTGTTATGAATATGTAGACTGAGATTTAGAGGGGTTCTCAAAAGTTCCTCGCTGCCTAACTTCAACTCAAAGTGAAATCCAAATTGGGTGTGGGTTCATTTCATTCAAAAGCCTTGACAGGTGGCTGTTTGAATCTTTGGATGAATACAGAGCATCTTTGAAACAAAGAGGATCTCATCTCACTTACACTAGTATACTGATTTGAACTGACTAGTATACTGATTTGAACTGTATGTTCAGTGCAGAGGATTGAGATGAAAGTAAGTACTAGCTCTGTGGAAGCCAAAGAGCCAAGAGAGAACATATACGAGCCTAGCAATAAGCCTAAAACATCAAGATGAGATGTTCATGCAGATATCAGCTAGCAGAAAACTAGGGGCAGGGGTTTAGCAGCAGTTCTGAGGGCTTCATTGTTGCTTAGCTGTTGGATCTATGCACTTAAAGAGGCTTTGGGAGGGATGTGAGAGAAAATCACATTTGAAAATGAGACTTTGCATTTGAAATTAGTTAAAAATGATAATGATGAATGGAGCAACATCTAAATGCCTTTAAAAATCCCCAAATGCTTGTGCTTATTTGCTGACCAACATATAGATGTGCATAATAATTGTATACAAAGTTCCTTCCTAAACTGGTCATTTCTAGCCATGAGTTATTAATTTATGAATATTAGCTTGTTTTATTGTCAGATGCATGGCTCTGATATGAAGTGATGTGCATAGCAGAGCAGAACGAATTGCCATTATATTTTGGAAACATTTTTGTTATAATTAATAGAGTGAATGCAGAGCTTGTATGACCGCTCTATTCAGCTGTAGAAGAGATGCATCTCAAGCAGTAGTAATGCACATTTCCTCATGTTGCCTAGACAATATCCCTCAGGTGCGACCAAGAAGAACCATCTTTGGGAACTGCAGTCTCTATGCCTATTTTATCCTTGGCCTCACTGTTTAGACTCAAAAAAGGGTGTCGATTAGTGCCAATTATGATGGTGGTTTTTGTAATGTAGGCATCTGCCTACTGGGAACTGGACAGACTTCCAACTTACTACATTTGAGCTGCTAAATAACTATCAGATGGCCAGAGCTTTCAATCACAAGCCTTCTGAGTTGAACTTGCAGAAATGACCTGTGGCATAGAAGGCTTTAGATCACCTAATTTTCAACTTTTTTTCAGTTATATATGGCTGCACCTATACTAGCAAATTAAATAGGATGAGGTTGGTTGTTCAGTGCAGCCTCAAGTTTATTCACACAGTTTACTTTAGGATCACTGATAATTCAATCTACACAGAGTAACTACTAGTTACACTATATACTAAATCCAACCTAAACCAAACTTGACTGCTTAGACAATTGCTATTACAACTAAAACAAGCTAAAATCAGCACAGGCCAAGACAAGCCCAAATGAGTCCTGAGACCCTGCATTGTCAGGTCAATACAAAGACTGTGGTCTTTTACAAAAAATCTGTTTACTGAGCTACATATACGATCTCTGAAGTGACTCAGGCTTTCCTTCACCCAGCTCAGAGCCCAAGAAAGATTTTATTCCTGGGTTTTTGTCTGCAAGATTTGCCAAAGTTCACAGGGTGGACTGAATGTCTCATATGACAGACAAATGCCCTAAACAACAGACCTACTTTGCATTTAAACATTTTCACATTGTAAGAATGAAATGCCACCAATCCCATTTTATTCTGATGTGCTTTATGTTATTGAAATGTTATGAATAAATGTTTACTTCCCAATGCAGTAATCAGTGGAAAAGGACATTCAGTTCAACAAGGTAAATATAATAGGAATTAAATGTAATTTCTGCTTTATACTTTTAATTAAGAATGCTGCAAATTGTTCTGACAGCCATCAACTTAATTTGGAATTCTGTCACTGAAGTGCGAATGAGAAACATATGGAAAATAAGGTTTAAATTCCACTTACTAGGTATACACATCTCTGTCACCTGTCAAGGAACAGCAAAATAGATGACTCTGTGCATTGTAAATTCTGCTCAGGTGAAGAGCAATAACTCATGCTCTGAATGTCCTGCACATTGCTGGAGGAGCAACAGTGAGTAGCAGGTAGGTGGAAAAGGGTCAGCTCATGGCAGTGATGAAATTTTGTGAGCTGTGCCACTGTTCAGTGAGAATTGGCTTTAAGAGATGTTTCACAGATCAGCTTTTACCCAGAATAAACAGATAGTCATTTTAAGCTCTTGTTATGGACAGATGCTGCTGTATACCTGAACTATCTTTCCTGATATCTGAGTCATGAAGTGTTTCGAACTGGCTTGGATCACATGAGCAAGTGTCCTTGGATCTGACATAATTCAGTTAAGAACCTTTAGTTTTATTTGTCCACCTGTAGCAAAAGACTGCCAAATAAGGGGCATACTGAACACAGTATGGGGATTAAATGGCTATTATAGCCCTTGGGTGTGGGCATGAAACTGAATTATCTTCAAGATAAAAAGGGTGTGGGTTCATGTCAGGTAGGATTCATTTAACTAGACTACAGTGACTACAGCTCATCTACCATGATCACCCCTGAGGCTCCTGTTCCTGTCAACAAAGAAAAATAGACACCCTGAGAAGGCAGTTTATCTCATGCTAAAGTAGATGTCTAAAATAGGCTGAGTCATGTCCTAAAGAGTTTGCTTCTCAACACTAAAAGGGAAAGCTTCTTTGCAGATAGCATGAAACTGGGTAAAAATTGGCATATGGGCAATTACTAGAGACTAGCTACCATCCTATAAATTCACACCCTAGCTTTCCATGCATCAGCTTGTCTGTGTGCCCAGACTCTTTAACTTGCTGTCTTTCAAATCTATGCACACACACAAACACAGGAGATTTTTCAGAAGAAGAAATCTCATTCTCTAAAAGGCAGCTGGGTCCAGCTCACTCCCTGGGGGTATGGGAACAGGTACAGGGGGCTCAGGCTACTGATGGAGGACAGTCAAAAACTACAAAAGAACCCTGTCCTGTGTGAGGTAGAAAGACATGGTGGACATGAGTGGCATAGGGGAAGGGGCAGGACACTATTGCGAGGAGGTTTGAGGTCATTCATAGAGAAGAGAAAAATAGCGTGGAAGATTTGGGAGTGGAAGTTCTCCAATGATTTTGCTCGTGGTGTAGTTTTAATTGCAAATTCTATTTTTCATGATGCCAGTGTTTGAATGGCTCTGTGTCTTATTGGGCTGTGAATTGTACCAGAAAAGCCCCTATTTTTACCTCCTGTAGGAAATGGCTAGTCTTATTCTTTCTTTTCATTCCATGGAGAAGCCTGTATTATGACTGCACCAGGGGCCTTCCTTAAGGACTGTGTTGGGGAGAAATTCTAGCACCCGTCGAGTCACGCGCAGTGCTGCCATTGCTTACAATGGTGCTTTCCTCCAGTGCTTTCCCAGAAAGCTACTCCAACAAGCTAGCTGTATGATCCATATATGCACAAGGCTCCATCTCACACATTTGCTGTAAGCTTTTGCTTACTAGAAAAGCAAAAAAACACCCCAAGAAATCCTATGAAGTGGATATTCCAGCTGCTGCCTAGTATAGCTTTCAGAACACTGGGTGAAAATGAAAGTCACTTTTACATGGATGCATAATGAATATATGCATCAAGCAATGGATTACTAAACTGGTCACACCAGTTCACAGCCAACTTAGTACCCACTTTTCTTGGATTTAGGGCAGGTTTATTGCCCTTTGGCACCACCAAAGATGCATTGAAGGGGCTCAGTAAGGGTCAAGATTTGGACCTTGGTCTCCACCAATCAAAATGCAACTGCATTTACTTTGTTATAAAGCTTTTCCTTTAGTTCATTTGAATTCTATTTCTGAGTATAACTTTTTGCAATTTCTGTTTTCACAGTGGAATGTGGTGAACTCAAAGACAAAGAACTATATGGTATTTCCATTGCTCAATCTCAAAGTGTTGGTTTTTATTCCCAGTGAAGTATCAAGATACCCAAATGCAATGCAGAAAATCACTGATCTGAGATGACCACCATAATGTACAGGATAGACATCTGAATATTATTTCTGCCTGAATATATAGCTTTTGGCTGATGTTTCTAGCCCAAAATACAAAATGAGTGCTTCATATTCTATCTGTCATGACATATTGCATTGCTTGATACATATGGCATAATAGTCTGATACAAGAAAGCACAACAGTTTTGTGAGGCAATTTTGTAGGCAATTACAGTTATTGTTTACTATTTCCTAATATTTGTGATGGAAGATGTTAATGAAGCATTACTGCTCTTGCATTTGTTTGAATTTTATAAAGCTAGTGTATTGCTCTTTTATCCATGTCCTTTAGCAGCAATGATGATAGTTGAGGGCATTTTTGCATGTTATGGAATCCAAGCATTACATACACTGACATGGCAGGAATATTGCTCCTCTAGCTAACCTAACTAATATAGAGTAATAAATGTAGTATTTTCTTTATTATTTCTCTCCATCCATGTTATTCAAATGAAGGAAATTTATTCTGAATCATCTCACTGCTGCTATAAATRTGCTATGGAAATGCTGTGCAAACAACCATTAGAAGTAGTGTCTGATTCACAACGGCAATATACCAGGGCTGCTGAAAGCAGCAGTCAAATGTACATTCAATTGAAGTCTCAAGTTGGTGGTTATCTCTTGCTGCCTACCTGCCTGAACAGAGCAGCATTATAACACCTGCAATGAAAATCCTGCTAAACAAAAGTTTACATCTGTCATAACATTGGATCAGTGTCCCCGTATTACAATATACAATGTTAAAATTAAGCCCAGAGGCAACATGCAGTGAGATCTTGAAGGTTTTAGTTAAATTACTTGATTATTCCATCTGGACTTCAGCTGCTGAAGTGCTCTGTTAAAACAGAAACCTGAAAATCATTTTCTGTCTGCTGACACCCAGAAAATTAAAATGGAATTAAGTATTTTACAATATCCCTCCCAAAATATTTCTGACTGATGAAGTTTAAACTTAATACCTTTATAGAAAGGAGTAGTCATTATAGGATAGCACAGAGATATTCTTTTAAGGCTGTATTTATAAAAAAAATTTCCCATCTTCAACTGTCAAACAGTTAGAAGTCTTTTATTTAAAAGTAATTATTTAAAAAGCCTGTTGTAAAACTCATGTAGCTTTTTAAGGATGTAATAGTTTCTGAGTTCATATAATTCTGAACTCTCCTAGGAGGTCAGTGTTCATTAAAAAAAAACAGTAAATAAACAAATAAATAAACAAATAATGTGGTCTTCCTTGCTKCAAAGAGAAGCTTAAAAATGTTTTACCAGCTCAGAAAACAGAAAGGAAATTTTATTGCAAGTTAATTATTATATATTTTGGATCCTGATAATAATCTTTGAACATCTGGATCTGGCAGTACAGGTGGCAATGCCAGTGTACGTAGAACACAGAGCCACCAAATTCTCACCTAATAAAACTTGATACTTTTTTATTTTGTCCATTTACTTCAAAAGGGAATTTTGTACAGTTTTTATGCATTGGTGAATTAGGAGATACAGAAATATGTTATTGCCTTGTCAGGTCTGTTTAAGTGATAAGAGTTTCAGGGATCCCATTGCCCATATCTGTGTTTGACACACTGTGGAGCTGTGTATTATATAACACAGACATGTCTATGTTGCGTTGTATATTATCTAACACAGACAATGGAAAAGCCACATTATTCTGCAAGTCTCAATTTCACCAATACCCTATAAAAGACTGATCAAATGCATCAAACGTTCATTCAGTAAAAAGAAATTGAGGACTGTGTTTCAGTTCCTTTCTTCATAGACAGTATTACATTTTAATATTACAACTGACTTTTTAAAATATGTGCATTTAAAAGTCAATTAAGATTTCCATTAAAACATATAGATCACATTTTTCTGCTAATTCTACTCATTACATCTGAGCCTTTCAAATGCTCATGTGAGCTTTTCTATGTATTGGATGCTTTGAAATGAGAAAGATCCATCTAGTTAGAGGTTTGTCCTCAAGTTTAAATACATATATGCGTGRGTATATACAGATAGGGTATATATATGTGGGTATATAGGTATATATATGTACATATATATGTGTGTGTGTATCCCTACTGAATATATAAAAAAATACTATAAAGTTTTATTGTATATGTATTATATACTGTTTAGTATATATAATCATGGACTGATTTTATACCCTTACACTGAATAGTGTCATTTCTGTATTGGTAGATTTGTTCTGTAGAGCAGTAGTATTTGTGAAAATTGTATAAAATGTGACTTCTATCTCTTCTCTTTGATCTCTTCTCTTTAAAAAAATATGCAACACACTGAGACGTAAAAAGTCGTAGTGAATAACGTAGAAAGTTTTATACCAGCACTAAACACATGCTCATCTCACCTGGAGATAGATAACTAAGAAAAGCAGATTCAATTTCTTTCTGAATTATCCTATCTCTTTCTGGCAAAGACAGAGTTACCTTAAGAGGCTAGCATAAATGTAGATGACTAATTTTAGACAGATGAAATTATGTGAAAGCAATGCATGCTTTAGTGGTAATTTGTACAACAAACAAGAAGTCAAATACATTTTCATTTTTGACCCTAAAGCATACTGTAAACTCTTAAATATTTCTGAATTAAATCTGATTAAAAGGAAAAATCTCTTTTGCTTTATCTATTGAATATGACTAATTAGGTTGTCATTTGTCTGAGCTGAAATGATCATCATTTCTATTTTGTATGTTGATTTTGCAGCAATATTTATTTTAGAAGGATGTTTATTATTGACTTTCCCACTTGTTGTTAAAGTTGAAATTTAGTATTTGATACTTTTTAATTTGTTTAATTTGTTTACCACATCATTCATTAGCAATCTATGGACCTCACTGTCCCCAGTATGAACACTGTATCTTCATTTGTTTGTTTTCTATTCTTTTTCTCTCTTTCCTCACAGAAGCAGTCAGATGTGGGCTTGTTTTAAGCTCTTTCTTTCAAGATTTAAGCTTTTTCTTTCAAGCTCCATTTTCAAAAGAACATATTAATTGCTGTTAATCAACAGAAATTTAATGTGGATCGTGAAGGTTTGCCAAAAAATTACACACCTGTATCTACTAATTGCTTTTAGCATTTATTAAGCCTTTCTTTTTTCTTTACAGAATTTAGATCAACCATAGTGATTCAAACCATCTTCATCTGTGATTGATGCCAAGAAATGCTCTCATGTTCCCTGTCTTCTGCTGCAGTGGGCAGTAACCTCTGGAAGAAGGATAACATAAAGCAAAAATGTAATGCTAAGTCCTTAGACCACTATATTTACAAAATGGCTGGGTGTTCAAGTCCGGTTGTTTTCATGAACAATTTCAGCTCTCTAAATTACTCAGTGACAGCTTGAATAATTACTGAAATAAAATCTCTTTCAGCATATAGAGTATATGTGAACAATTTGCAATAACCATTTTGCATTCTGCATTCCAAATTCCTTACTAATTCTGAGACACAAGACATTGTTTTTATTCTATGGTTGGAAGTTTTTCAAGCTTATAGGACATTTAAAATAGCAAAAAAGAACACTTTTGTTTTGAACATTTGCACTAATACAGAGTGTACTTCAATGAATATTCATACCTTCTCTTTCTATGAGATTTTTAGAACAAATATTGCCTGATTTCAATGTTTTATAAAGACAATCAAAGAGGTTAAAATGCCATCAAGCACAGCATGCAGCATTTGTTCTCTATAAATGTCAACAATACATTCATTGCTATATTTGATTATCTATTTTTATAGGATTTCAGGATTTCAGCTGAAGTGTTTGATGTTACTTTTCTGAGTTTGTCCTCAATGGCTAGTTCATTTGCAGTTTGGCTTTTGTCTGTGTATCCATATTTCTTTCTATCTGTCTCTTTACATATTTCTCTGTTTCACAACATAATTGAGAAACCAGATATTAGTTTACAAATTATTTTGGATTGTTTTAAACTGTCTGGATTAATTTGTCCTTTGTAGTCACTTAACTAAAATATTTTTATTTAGATATTTTTTATTTATTCATGTTTATTCATATTTCTTTATACATGTAGTTCACAAAAGTTTTTTTTTTAAATAGTTTAATTCATAATGTGAATAATCACATATATGCATGAAGGGCTTAGGAAAGGAAGATGTCTTTTGTGAAAAATCAGAAATATACATACTTAATTACCAGTTTTGTAAAAAGTACATCTAGAAATATACAGGGCTTTGAAATCCAATTATTCAGGATTTGTCAAACTTCCACACGATATAAGCTAAAAGATTTTATTGCTGAATGAACATCATAACTGTCCAAGGAAGCAAAGAAAGGGAATCTTAGACAATTCTTGTCAAAAAACAAATGAATAATGATTTTTTTTTTTTCATGATTTCAGGCTAGTTGCAATGTTTTCATTCAATTTCTAACCAGCAAATCCTTAAAATGAATTTTCCTTAGGGTTCTTAATTTGAGCCTAAAGGCAAAACTTCCACTGACATAACTACAGAATCATGTCTGAAAGATATTGTAAGCTGTCCTTACTCTTGCTTCTAGGCAGGAGTATATATGTATCTATGTCTGTCTTTGCATATGCATGGTAACCTATTTTTATAAGAGCTCTAGTGAGGAAGATAACTCAGTCTCTGCAGCCAACTTAATTCAGCTTCGTTTTTTTACATTAGAAATCCTTTGCAATATTACCAATCTCAGACTTCCTTCCATTATTCTTTCTGTTGTTCAGTATGGACACAGAGAAAAGATTTTTTCCTTATCCACTGAATCCTGTTTTGTGCCTCAAGACAATTGTGTTGTGTCCCATCTTTCTTGAAATATAATGCCTAAAACAGTGCACCCCTTTAGCTGAGGTGTTATCAGTGCGTAGCTGAGGATCAGGCTACTTCATGTGTTTTATGTGCTATATTCCTGTTTCTCTATGCAGGCATGATATTTTTTCCTTTCACAACAGCATGACATTGTCATTCTGTGTTCAACTTGTGGCTTCATTCTCCTTTCAGTAAAACAGTGACTTTTTTTGTGTGTGTGTAGCAGTGTATCCTTGCATAATTTTAGTATCTTTTATTTGTCTCCACTGAATAGCAAATTGAAGAAGCATATGAAAATAATGAATAATTTTAGACCTAGAACACCCCTGGAAATCCCTGCTTGATACAGTCTTCATTCTGACAGTGAAACATTAATTTTGTCTCTATTCTGTGTTATTTTTGTGCAGATTATGTCTCCCAAGTCTGCTTATGAGAATGTCTGTCAAAGCCTTGCTAAGGTCAGGATATATGTAATCTACTTTTTCTTCTCAATTCACAATGCCTGCCACTCTCTACTAGAGAGAAATTACATTTTGGTTAACACAATCTATCCATGACAAATCCATATCAGTTGTCACTCACCTCCGTGTTTTCTTACAGTTGCCAGTAGTAGTTGTTATAGCCCCTAATTGCAGTAGGGCTATGTTTTGAAAATTGATGCAAAAATCAGCAGTAAAGATATTAGCCTTCTTGGCATTAGCTATGGTTAGTTTTACCACTCTGCTGATAGCAGGCCAGCCCTTTCCTTTGGTTTTTCTCTTATCACTAATGTGTTCGAAATTCTCATTGTCCTTTGCTAATTCTGGCTCATTTTTTTGCCCCTGTGGTTTTATTTTTGTCCCTATATGCTCATGCTATACTTTCACGTTCATGCTTATTAGCCTGGCCTAGTTTCCACTTCCTTTTTGTTCATTTCTTTTCTTAAATCCTTGAAGTGTTCTTCGTTTAGACAAGTAGGTTCCTTACAATATTTCCTGTCTCTCCTCTGCAGGGGGATAGTTTGTACTTGAGCCTTTTATGTATTTCTTTAAAGAACTGCCAGGTTTTTGAAATATCTTTTCCACTCAGACTAGCCTCTCAGGATACCCAGCTCACCAATCCTCTGAGTTTACTGAAGTCTGCTTTCCTGAAATTCATTGGTTTTGCTTTGTACTTCTATCCTAAAAAAAAAAAAAACAAAAACCAAAACAAAACAAAAAAACCCCTCCTGTTTCATGCTTCCTTCCATCTTAACATTCAGCAATTTCCCAATTTGAAAGAGAAAGAAAATCTGGAAGGTCTTCCCCTCTGATTGTTTTCTCTACCAACAGTGATCATGAGCGCACTCCAAGCACTTGTTGGGCATAGCATTTTTCCCATCTGGATGTCAGGTAAGCTGAGAGGACAACTCTGCCAATTCTGTATAAAAAGCCTCAGTCCTGATTTTCCGTGTTTAGTATAAACCTATAGCAGACTCTGTTGCTGGATGGAGACCATGCTGTTATACTTTTAAGCACCACTGAAGAACATTTCAGTGTCCTACCTCTTTCTGTATTCTGGACCTCAGAATTGTCTATAATAAGCAAGGAAACATTGTTTTCCCTATTTCATTTGCTTATTCATTTTGAACATGTTACATGCTTTTCTACTAATGTTCCAGTCATGTAAATTATCTCAGCACTTGGCATAACCGAACTTGCAAGAACTGGATCCTTGCTCTGGTCATGGAGAAGGACTTTTCCATTTCCTCCTTACATTTCATGTCTTACTATGCAGCCATTTATAATGTTTAGCAAACCAAGACTATATCTTCTTCCTTCTCG
Organism: Apteryx rowi; assembly: GCF_003343035.1. Lineage (NCBI taxonomy): Eukaryota > Metazoa > Chordata > Aves > Apterygiformes > Apterygidae > Apteryx > Apteryx rowi. Next base: position 11,229 of record NW_020447211.1, on the reverse strand, counting down.
CTGCTCCTTTGGGTCTATTGTGAATCTCATCTGAAGGCCGAGAGCCAGGCTACCATTTCTGTAGAGCTGGATCTTTAGAAAAATCTACAGATCCATATTTTATTGTTACATTTGCTATATGTTGCATTTTTCATAATGCATCATTATGAACCCAAATGAGGCATTATTCTGCTTCTCATAATCCAAATATAAGATGCTGCTGAGACTTTTTCAGGTTTATGACCTTTATCTGTATGTTCATATCATCACTAATAACAGATCTGGGAGTGATCCAAAGTGCATGAAGATGGAAATAAGGGAAGAAAGAGAAGATGAATAGAAAGGGACAAACACTGTCCCTATATGGCATTAAATGAAAAATCCTCCAAGTGGGCGAGAAGCCACACATTTTCTTCACTCTTTGGAACCCCTCTCTCATGGGATAATCTTGACGTCACTAAGCTGTTTTCTTATAAAAGTAAAAAATAAATAAAAAATAAAAATAAAACTACCAGCAAATCACCATTCAGATAAAAGGAGCATTGGCCTCTGCTTCAATGGAAAACTTCTGTTTTTCTGGTGTGCCTTACTAAAGATTTCAAGAAAAGATACACATACTTTTGTGATATCTGTTAAGCAGCCACTGCAGAAGATGTGTAAACATAGGGATTTGCTGGTAAATACCCTAAGGGAAGTAACTCTTTATTTAATAATAAATACTGCATATGACCTGCTGTCTAAATAACAAATGTAACATAAACTCTCTGGACTATTCAAATCGTTGGTGTAACAAAGTCATTGAGGTGAAGGATACTTCATGACTGGTTTTGAGTTTTACTTTGGTGGGAAATACATGACTCGTGCACTACACTTTGTGATTTGTTTAATCAGAAACAAATAAAGGTCATTTATTTTCAAAGTATGGTAGCTAGCTTTTGCACGCTTTCAAGAACTGCAGAAAAGTGTGGGCTGGCATACAGACTACAAATTTGGGTTTGTGTTTTGAAATCACCCAACTGTTGCTGAATTTTTAGAAAAAAAAAWGACAACTTATCTAACATATTAAGGAATTCCTGTAAGCCGTTAATTAAGCATATAAATCATAGCAAACCATTTGAGTCTATTTGTTTATATGTCGCTGCTTTGGAGCTATGTTCTTATTGATCTAAAAATTAAAAACTATGTCGGTGACTTTCACATCTCCTTATTGTTACTTCATAGTATTAATGAACGCTGTACAGCTACAAACTCTGTACTGTACTGTACTTTTGCTGTACAATCTAGCAGAATGAGCAAAGTCACTGAGTTTGGGACTTATTTCACTTTCCTGTACTATATAAATGTATGACACACGGTCTTGGCCATTGGTTAGGTCATTTCTATGGAGACATGGTGGAGAAAGACATCCAAAAGGTAATTCATCACGTCTCATAATACATGCTTAAAATAGATAAAATGAATTGTCTTCTGGAGAAGCCTCTTTCTCCAATGAGCCTCGTCAGAACCTAAACTATGAGTTTAAATTTAGCACACTTTCAGACAGCCTTCAGTCCTCTTTCAGTCCTCTCTCATGCCTAGAAAGTTTACTTTCTGATGCATTTGAGTCCTGGCTAGAATATCTGCTGCCTGCTGCTCTCAGCAGTCCCTCAGGCACCACGTTCTCTGCTGTGACTCTCCTTCTTCTTTCTTGTTCTTCACTGCAGTATCTGGAAACCCCTTTCTCTGTGCATGCTCTTCAAGGCAGGAATAATCTCCTCCTCCTTTCAGAGAGGAACATTTGACCCACTTACCTTTCTAAAGGTAAGGTAATAAAGGAAGATAACAGATAAAATTAGAATAGACAGATACCAAACAAATACTGTCATACATGGTAAGAAAAAAGAGAGATAAAGACTCCACAGCAGCTTTTAATGGAGAAAATGCAGCTGCAAGTTCATATCAGACAGAGCAAGAATTTTGAATTGAGTTTCAGGTAGACATATAGATCTGCAGCCTACTGATGATCAGTTATTCCATCAGAATGAAATCTTATGTAAATAAACATATTTTTGTAAGAAGTTTTTGTGTTTAATAAGTCATAGATTTCCTACATGCTGCTTACATTCATCGTCTCATTTCATAGAAAAACAGTCATAGAGATCAGGAGAGGTTCCTGACTACTGGAGAAAGGCAAATGTTATGAACACTTTTGAAAAAGGCTACAGGGAAGATGCAGGGAACAACAGGTTGGTCAGCCTTGCTTCAGGTCCTGAGAAAATCATAGTGCGAGTCCTCTTGGCACACACTGCTGAGCAAATGAGGGAGAAGAAGGTGGCTGGGAAACTGGATGCCTGACAAACCTGATTGCCTGCTGTGATAAAACTGGCTTTATGGCCAAAGGGTGAGCAGTGGATATCACTTCAACTTTAGCAAGGCTTTCACCAGTATCCACAATATTTTTGTACCTGAGTTGCAGTCTGGAAGAGTACACTGTTAGATGAGTGAAAAGCAGGTTGAATGGCTGTGCTCAGAAGGTTGTGGTTAATGGTCATACTGTTGCTGGAGGCTGGTAACAAGTGGAGGGCTGCAAGGATCCGTCCTGGGACCTGTCCTGTATAACATCTTCCTCAGTGGCCTCAAGGAGGCAACAGAATACACTCTCGTTGAGTATGCAGATAATACCAAATCTGGGGAAAAAGTCAATGCGCTTAATGACAGGGCTGCCATTCAGAAGGAGCTAGACAGGCTGGAGGAATGGGCTAGCAGGAACCCTCCTGAAACTGAATAAGGACAAGTGCAAAGTCCTGTGCCTAGAAAGCAAGAACCCCCTTGCAATGATATAGGCTGGGGAGCAGCTGTGCTAACCGAGACCTGGGGGTCTCGGTCAATGGTAAGACGAGCATGAGCCAGCTATACTTGCTATAAAGAAATCTTTTTTGCCCCATGCAGACAGCCAAGCAGTGGACCAGGTTGCCCAGAGAGGCTGCGCAGTCTCCATCCTTGGAGGTTTTTAAGACCCAACTGAAAAAAGCCCTGAACAACCTGGTCTGACCCTTCTTTGAACACGAGGTTGGACTAGAGACCACCTGAGGTTTTGTGCTACTRTGAGCATAAAAATGTGTTGAATACATCTAGCCTACATCTGTAAGAAGCATTGTTTATTCCATAACAGTATACACTAGTGGCTGGTGTTTTGGAAAGGCCTAATGTTAGAATCCAGGCACAGAAGGACTGATCTGTTTTTATTCATATCAGTGTAAAACTTGTATATGCAAGATTAATTCCCTGTCATTGCTACAGAATAAAGGTTTTGTAGATATGCAGGATAAAAGCTAAGGAGCTCTCAAATCATTTTGTGCTAGTTCTGACATGTAAAACTACACTGAGTGATGTGTCAGACAGCTTTCATTTGGTAGAAAAGTGTGTTGAAGCTGGGACTTTCAAAATGAAGTAATTTGAGAAAGGGTATCCTATCAAATCTGCTTTAAATTACAAAGACAAGAACAGAATGAAAAATGAAAAAAGTAGAGCAGAAGCAGAATAACAAGGGAAACAGGGAATTTCTTAGTTGTCCTCAAAGATAGTTTTAATCTGTGCATATCCCTCCCCACCTTCTTGCTCACCCTGTATTTCAAGCAATAGCATGCATACATATGAACGTTATCTTAAACCCTTCATGAGCTAGGATCTTCAGCAAAGCATCCCATTGTCAGACACAGCACTGCCAGCCAAGAAGGATTACTTACGTTTCAAGACTCTCCAAGGTTTGTTGTTTTCCGTCTCCTAAAGATTTTCTATATTTCTTTGTCTGGTAGTGCATTCAGCTTTACCTTTGCACCTTTCCACATAAATAAAAAGTCCTTCTGACATCATTTCTGAAAGATTACCATGTAGAGGGTGCAGCTCAACATACTTCTCAAAGCAAGGTTTCTGTATGGGTGATTAAAGTGTTTTGAATTTTATCAGGAAGTGTCATAAGCCTAACAAATATAATGCACACAAGTCAAAGGTCTGAGCATGCCAGTGTGAAAGATTAAAACCTACAATGTTTTCTAAACCAGGAGGCAAACCTATTATGTTACTTTCTAAGGATTTCTTTCTGAGCGATGCATAAGTATTTCCGGAGAAGCGTGGAAGTCCTGCCACTTGCAGATCATCAGCTTAAGTGGCCTCAAGGGTGTTCTGCAAGGTGGTGACCCCAAATTTGTATTGCTTTCCTTCACTTTTCAAAACAATACAGAATAATTCTTCGATACAATGTGCCTGATCTATGTTAACTAACAAAAACTTCTAAAAGCTTCCTTGGTAGATGACACTGTAGAAAGCATTCATATGAGACATTTGCAGTTTGATCCCAAGAGATTATATACAGTAGGTTTAGCTGATCCTAAGGACAATGAGACCAGTAGATCAAGATTAATACTATTGATGAACATACAAATGTAACAACTTTTTCAATTTTTACCAATTTTTTGTTGAATCATACCATAATTGAAGTAATAATTCTCAAGGTTTTACCAAAGCCATGGGTAATGATTTATAACCCTTATCAAGAGTCTAAGTCATGGCACAGTATCACCAGGAGGAATCATTAAATAGATAGGAATGATGATAGGATCAAGCCCTGACACATCACATTGAAACAAGGGCCTCAAACAGGATTTAAGTAGGAATTATGTGTCCAAATCTAAGAAGAAGAACAAGTCCTAGTGTTACCCAAATCTAGTCATTCATCACATCTGCATTTTGGACTGTTAAATGGCAAAGGCATCCCAAATTAATATAAACAGACAGGCACCTCCTGCCTAAGACTTCCTTAGCCTCTTGATGACAACTGGTGGATATATGGTTTTAAACATCTTCAGCCTGTGAAAGAAATTAGCTGCAATCCTGAGAGGGGCCCAAATCTGCCTACATCCCTAGTAATTTACTGTCTCCTGTTTCTGAACATGATAATCTGAGTTAACCAGAATGCTCTTCAGGCATAATCATTTGAAAACAGAGGTTACTATGGAAGAAAAGTGTGCTCTGCCAGAAGGGAAACTATGTTGGTTTTTTTCATTCACCCTGTCCAGTAATAGCCTCATACTTACTGCAGTTGGCCAAGAAATAGATGACCCATGTTTGATTTCCTCTTACATTTGACAGGATTTAAATCTATTTCCTATTTCCTAAGAGTCAAGGTACAGAATGGTGAAGAAAAGAAATGGGCTGTGTAGACAAGCTAGGAGGGAGGAGACCTGGGTTCTTGTTTATGGAACTTGTTTATGAGTGTTACAATAGCATAAAAAATACAGAGTGAGTCTGGGAATTAAAAAGCAAAATGTTTCTCAGTCAAAGACCTGAGAAACCCATTGTGATAACTATTTTCAGAGCCTGTTTAGCACACTGATGTTGCTATATTCTTCATAAAATGCAACTATGCTCACTTTGTTTTCAATGATTGCCATAGGTGATGCTTACCTCTTACACAGTAGCATACTCTTCACAGCCAAAAAGCATTTCCAGGGAGAATTCAATTATCTGCAAGAGGTGAAGAATATTCCAACTTTGAGTGTCTTACATGGGTTTTGAATTGGGGGGATATGGAGTTTGAAATGGCTCAGCGCGAGAAAGAAATTAGCATCAAATTTCCACCTTGTTGCTTGAATGATACAGCTGCCAGACACTTATAAAAGGAGTGGTATAACAGACTGCTTCTTCCCAGTTAAAAGAGTCAGATTTGCTTAATTTTTTAAAGATTTGTGCACTCACCCTCCAGATCAGAGTTAGGTGCCTAAACTCCAGAGTGCAATTGTAGATATTGCTCAGTGCTTAGTGTATCTTGTGATACGGACGATTCGTATTCAGTATACAGGAATTTCATAACTTCAGGAATTTTATAACCCCAATCTGTCCCCAGACATGATAGGAGCCTCATGCCTGTATTGGGATATTGGTTTTCACGTGGTAGCAGTGCTAAACTTCAGCAGCCAAAAGTCCTTAAAGAATTGCACTTACTGATTTCACTAAGAAGTAGAGTCTGGGAGGACTATCAATATCCAGTATCGATCCTTAATGGCAGTTGCTGTTTATTCACCGTCTTGTGAGTGTTTCTAGATCAAATTTTCCATCATCCATTTCTATTTCTGAGGTGAAAAAAAGCAACACTGTATTTCTATTCAGTGTTTGTGCTCTTTATATATGCCCAATASCTTGCTATGCATTTTATCTGTGCTGTAATAGAAAACCAATAAAAAACAGTAGTATAAGTTCAATAAAATGATGGAGGAATATACAATACAGGGCCCTGAAGAAAATGTGTGTGAATAGGAGGCAGAAACTAAAATGTGAAATGCATATTGATTTTTTTTTTTGCTATTACTAAGGAATGCAGAGTGCATAAACAATGGAGGGAGGGATGGTCTTTCTCCCAAGGCATGACTAAATTTATGCAGTCAGTCCTCAAGCAGCAGACAGAGCTAATACTTCCTCAGCATGATTATTGAGCGATACATACAGTGAAGGGTTCATCTCCACTCCTAAGGATACAGTTAGCTTCCCACTATGGGTTCAGTTGTTGACTTGTTACCTAAATTCCTCTGAAAGAGCCCAGCATGGTGAACATCTCATTTTAGGATGAAATTACCTGAAGATGCCATTTTCAGATTTTTTTTGGCTGGAGGGAAAAACCCTTAGCAAACAAAAAGCTCAATAAAAAGAAGGTTTAAGACAACTCCCATCAAATCCATTAGAGTCAGACTTTCACTAGTGACTTTTTAGAAATATCAATGTAATTTATAATTTTTCAGAAATATCAATGTAATTTATAATTTATGGACCATCTTTACTTTGTGCTGTTCCCTGAAAAATATCAGCCATTGCCTTAAGGCATCTTAAATAAACTCTTAGCCAGACTTTACCTCTTATCATTAGCAATTTTAGTCTCTCCCTGTAATTGCTTAATGGCACATAATGATGACGCTTTTCTGTGACCTCAACCACAAAGAAAAATATTTCTGCCCAAGTAATTCTTTGACAAAATCAAAGTTTGCTGATTATTTGTATTCATTAAAGATTTTAGTTCTTTAATATGTCTTCTTACTGAGAATATCCTGAAAGTAGACAGTCCCCTAATGTAATTGTGTGCTTAGAGTCTGTCTGTATGATGTGTGACGTAGGAAGAGAATGAAAATTCTCATCCTTAGTGGACATCTGATGACCTGCAGACAAACCACTCAAGGTATTCACACTTCTCCTGGTATTTTTCTATATACTGTAAAATCACAACATAGAATCTAATGAACTTCCACATGAAAATTCTCTTTGAGTCTGAGCACTCTCTAGGTATGAAAAGTGATAAGCTGATTCAGCCTAAAGGATTAAAATGATGATAGCTTTAACTGGGCAAAGTTCTATGTGATAATGATGGCAGAGTTTTATTTGATTACAGGTCACAATATGTAGGAAATACTGTATGATGAAATTGCTAATCTCAAACATGTATTTGATTTCTAAAATATGAAATCTTTCTAAACCTTTCTTTTATTAAGAATGTTGACAATATTAACTTAACATTGGGGTTCTGCCTAAAGAATCAGGATACTACCATAATGGAAATGTTTCATAATTCTGAGAACATAATCATTCTGTGCTTGAGTAGCAGATTATTCCCCAAAACAGTGCCTTCCATCCTTCTACATTTGATCCAAGTTAAAGTGAACTGAAGGTATCCAAAAGGGTTCCCCCCCACACACTTTAATTACAGAAACGTATTTTGATTTATAATTTAAATGAGTTGCTATAAGTAGGGTTTTAGTGGTCCTCCAAAGAAAAGTTAATCAAGATAGTAGATTAATAAAATTTACAATAAAATCAGAGAAATTATTAGAGCAGTTAAAATGATTGAATTAAGCCATTAGTCATTATGAAGCCAGAAATAGAAGAACAGATTGTTCTATAAATGTTAAATTGGTAGTTTACTATTTTTCATAGTCCATGGAAAACGTCTCCATGCTGATTTACTTATCCATTTATTTGTTTATCTGGATTTTTCAACTTTGCAATGAAAAGCATGCATCTAGCATTCTGGGTACAGTCAAATTATTAAAAGCAAATTAATACATTTCAGCTTGCCTCAATCACATCAAGGACCCTAACAGCAAAGAAAAAAAAAATTCTTCTCACATTGTCTGTAGAGTATTGTTGTTAAGCCTTAAATAACTGCTATATTTTTGTGAACATAGAAAAAATGATTGATTGTATGGCATGCCCTGAAAAGAATAACAGAATAACAATGTTATGAACCAAGACAGGAAATGGTACCATAGATAATGAAGGAATAACAAAATGATGCCAACTACTTCTCTTGTATAGACTAAAGTTCAGGTCAGCTTTGTCTCACCTCAGAGTTATAGGGACACAGCAGAGGGTGAAAGACTGGTAAGTCTCATACATGTGGGTCTCCAGCCATTATAGATCTAAACTCAGATCGTAATATCAGCCTGACAACACCAACAACAGCCATTACAGATCACAGTGCTAACACAAAATATGCTCATAAAGAAAAACACTATTTAGCAAATGATGCACTTCATCTAATAGCAGAAAGAGGTAGCACTTTTTTACTGTACCAATATAACAAATCTTGAAATGACAAAGGCATGGAAGAAATTGCAGGACTGCCACTAGAAGAAATGAGCCCAGACTTTAAGCAGTCTATAAATAAAAACAGTCATCCAGTCTGTAACATTTATATGATCATCTGGATGCATCTTAAGTCATCTGGAAGACCTGTAGATTTCAAGCTCCTTAATACAAACTGTGGACAACCAGCTTTGTTTCTGTCAGTTATTCTCTTCCTTTCAAAGTGCTTTTTCCAGCCAGCTCATAGTATATCAGAATAGGGTCTCAGGTATCCAGTCTTCACCCAAGCCTTAACCTTCCCCAAAGAATGTCAGTGTATGTACTGTGAATAGATAGCTGTAAATGATATCTAGAAAAATATGAGCTGAAAGCATCCTGTAAGTTCACCTGAGGAGCAGGACTCAGAATTTATTGTTTTAAATTATCCCTTCGATTTTATAAAGTTCAACTCATTATTTTTGAAGGCTTAGGTTTAGGAAGAGCAGGTGTGTGCTATCAGCATCCTGAGACATATGTGCATACATATGAATGAAGCAGAAGAGAGAAAAGTGATATCATCATGAGCTATGGAATTAACCATATCTGTAGTAGCCACAAAGTGAATTATTTTTATCTAGAATCTCAATTTGGAAGAAGCAGGAAGCAGGCATTTTATAATTTAAAAATATTGTAAATAAGTGCTCCAAATTACAATACATAATTGTTTTATGCAGGATCAAATTGTCAGTTCAATATAATCAAAAGAAGGGCTCTTCTAATTATTTTTAAACATTGATGTAAGAACGTAATAAAATTTCTTTATTTTCTTACATATGAAATATTCTACCATCACTATCTCTAAATTATACATTCAGTGATGTGGTATCTGTCTATCTTTCATTTATTAGATCCTTTTCTTAGGTGTCATATAAATTTTGGAGTGTTAGTCCCACAAAATATGAACCTGATCCAAAGCCCATTGAAGGCAGCATGGCTCTAAATGACCACGTAATCTCATTTCCACACTTTTATTCTACTTACTGAACATAATAGTAAAAGAACGGTGAAAGAACAGGATGAAGGCAAGAACAAAAAGATTCTGTGGGCACTTGGGAGGTTAATAAATGTGGTTCTGCTTTTTTCATAAGCTAATACATAATTATTTTCTTCCATTAGATGAAATCAGTTGAAAAGCTTAACTAATCAATTACTGAAGAAAACTTAAATAATAAAAAAAAGCCCTAAGGACCTTAATTTCACATTATCTAACAAGTTAAACAAAGACAAATGAATGCTAGTCATGTCCTTTGTGTTTAAAAAAAAAAAAAAATTTCCTCTTTCAAAATTTCTCTGGCTAAACTAGACTTTTTCTAGTATCACCACTTACCTCTGTAATGAACCTTTAGAAGATTGTTTCTGGTACTCAGGCATCTGAAAGATGCAATTTCCCAAATTTCTGCCAATTTCCCCGATAGCATTGCACAATGTTCAAAATTAAGAGTGGCAGGGTAACTGTTAAGTCTTGTAAGACTTAAGCCAGTGGTAATCACACAGTATTTTTGAGTATATTTGTCATCTGCAGGGAATTCTAGAGAATAGGTGCTTTTTCTTGTGGACTAGTGGGAATGGCATGCCCAAGAGAAGGTTGCAGGAGGTTTTTCCAAAATTCATCTAAAGTCCTTATGGCTGATGTCCTTGGGCTTCTGCCCTTGCTTGCTCTGCAGGCAGCCCACCTGCCCGCAGAGGTAAAAGCAGAAAATAAGGAGATCAGGAAAAGTTATCAGACAGGAAAAATAAAAAAAGACAAACCAGATTTCTTGAGGTTATTTGTACATATGCCAGTTAAAGCCAGAAGAAATCAGAGAACGTCTTACCTTGTCTCCTTAATAATGGTCTACCAGATTGTATCCGGTTACTTCTGTATGGCTCACAGTAACATGACTTGCTTTTGCTAAAGCATGTTTTACTTGGAAGGTATCTGTTTTCTGATGCAGGTCTTTATTAATAGAGTGTCTGCTTTCATTAGTACTCTTTTGCAATTGCTGATTACTTCTTTCTTAAAAATTATGTCTTATTTCAATTTGTATATCTTCAAATCGCAGTCACTACTTCCTGCTATAGCTTTCTCCACTGAATCTGAGAGTATGCAGGAACTCAGTTTGTTCTCTCTAGGAAGATGTTATACATTGTGACCAAGATATTTCTCAACCTTCTTTTGATGAGATGAGCAGAGGAGTCTCTAAGACTTACATGGCAGGGTATACAAAGAAACATTGTGTTAGGAGCTCATGATGAGTTGTCTTTTCATTACAACCCACAGATCTCCTGCAGAGACACTTTTTCCAAGAATTTCGTGTTCTCTGCCTTTCTTTCTTTCTGAATTCCTGTTCATTTTACTGTGTTAATGACGGGCGAGTGAAGAGTTAACAGGACTGAAGTTTGTCAATTGATACGCAGAAGAACTGATAGCACAAGAGCTGACGTGCACAAAGCTGCTGAACAGAGGACTTAACAGGACTAAAGTCGTCTACCAACCGATATGCGCAAGGATTGATATGCGCAAGGCTGCGGAATGGCAGCATTAACAAGACTGAAGAGGTCTGCCACCTGGAATCTGCACGGACCCCCGGGGAGGGAAGAAGCAATACGGAGGTGTTGTGGTCTTGC
>NW_020447210.1:128107-203705 GCF_003343035.1 Apteryx rowi | reverse complement strand
CAACAGCAGCACACCTCCTGCAGGAGAGCTGGCTGCCAGCCCAGGCCTCCCGGAGAGGCCCCAAGCGCTCCCTGCAGCCTGAGACCTGTAGGGCTGCATCTACTGTCAGAGGGTCGGTCTGGGTCCAAGCCTCTGACACAGCAACTCCAACAGCCACTGGGGAACGCGCTGTGCGGCGTGTCACGACCATACTTGAGGAAGCGTACACCACAGGGAACTGAAATGAAGGTCCCTTCGCGCRCCCTTCTGTGCAAACTGCTGCGTCTGTTCGCTGCCTCTGTTAGCTGTGCTCCTAAAAATCTCCTAAAGAGATTTAAAAATGCTACTCAAGGCAATAGGACCCAAACCAGAAATAGTATTGATGCACTGAATCYGTCTGCAAGAGGAACATAAATGTTAAAGTTCAATTAAAAGAGGCACAAGRAAAACAATTAGGAAATCTCCAAAGTTTGGTGGGATTTTGAGAATTTAAACTTGCCCTCTTCAATAACATATTTAGCACTGAATYATAAAGCAGACCTATCCTGTGTGAAAACAAATTAGCAAGTACAAGATATATGGACATAAGTCAGTATAAACTTATTCAAGTGCATTCATCTCAAAAATGGTTTATGAGAATATAGCTGCTGATTATGTGACCAAAGCATTTTCTCCAAATTTCTCCAAGTAAAGCTTCAAAGCTGACTTACACAGAATTATGTTTCTATGTAGTTCAGTCTGGAAGGGATTCTGGAGGTCACCTAGAACAAGTCTGTGCTCAGAGTAGGACCARTTACATTGGGGTGCTTAGGGACTTGTCCAGTCAAGCTCTGAACATCTCCAAAGGATAGAGACTGCACAGCTTCTCTGAGCAACCTGTTACAATATTTGAGTGCCCTCATTGTGTAAAGGTTTTTATTTATAACTAATCAGAAATGTCTATGTCCCAACTTTATGTTCCTTGCCATTTGTCCTATCACTGTGCATCTCCCAGATGAGTCTGGCTTTGTTTTTTTGCATACTTTCTTATTAGGTATTTATAGACAGCAATAAGATCTCCTTTAGTTTTCTCTTCTCAAGGCTGAACAAACCCAGTTTTCTCGGCTAATCCTTATATGTTACGTACTCCAGCTCCCTAAGCATCAGGATGGTCCTCCACTGGACACACAACTATGTCAGTGTCCTTCTGATACTAGGGCGTCCAAAACCTGACACAATATTTCAGATGTGCTTCTCAAAGGGGTTAAACAAAAAGGAAGAGACATTTTCCTCAATCTGCTGGCTACACTCTTTATTATATAGCTCAGTATGCACCAGCTGCCTTTGCCAGAAGGACATGTGGCTGGCTGATGCCCATTCTGTTGTCCACCAGGATCATCAGGTCTAGTCTACTCCAGCCTGTACTGCTGCATGGGGTAATTACATTCCAGATGCAAGACTTTGCATTTGTCATTACAGAACTTCATGAGAGTCCTGTCCATTTCTCTAGCCTGTTAAGGTCCTTCTGAATAGCAGCCCTGTCCTCCAACAAATCAGCTGCTCCCCACAGTGTGGTATTGTCCATGAACTTGCTGAGAGTGCACTCCATCCCATCATCCAGGGAGCGAGCAACAGTATTGGCCCTGACATCAATTCCTGAGGGACACTACTAGCAACGAACCACCACTTGGACTTTGTACTACTGCTCGCATACCCCCTGAACCCAATGGTCCAGCAGTGCATTTTATTGTCCATTTATCTAGTGCACACCTCATCAGTTTGGCTATCAGGATGTCATGGGAGATCATACGAAAGGCCTTGCTAAAATCAAGGTATATAGCATCTACTGTAATCTCCTGCTCCATTGACCCAGTCATCTCATCACAGAAGGCTRCCAGGCTGTCAGGCATAATTTGGTCTTGGTAAACCAATGCTGACTGTTCCAATAATCATCTTGTCCTTCAGGTGGCTGTGAATGGCTTTCAGGAGAATTTGCAGCACAACCTCCCCAGGGACTGAGGTTAGGTTGACCAGTAGCTCCCCAAGTCCTCCTTGCCCTTCTTGGAGATAGGTATGATATTTGTCTTTTCCAGTCCTCAGGAACTTCCTCATGACTATCGATATGATCTTTCAAAGATCATGAAGAGTTACCTTGCAGCGATGCAGCCAAGCTCCCTCTGCACCTCTAGAAGCATGCCATCCAGTCCCATGGACACGTGTACATACAGTTGGCTTAAGTTCTCCCTACAGTGGGGAAGTTCCTCCACAGTGGAGAAGTCTGATAAGACTCTGCTCATCTTCTATTAGTAGTCTCAGGGCCCAAGGGCCTGGGGGCAGACCTTGCCCGGGGGGGTGGATGGTGGGAGAGATTGGGGGTGGGGTGGGAGGGAGGAGACTTACAGTACTTCAGTCTTTCCTTAATCACTGGGTCACCTGCCCCACTGAATAACAGAACCCCATTTTAATTAGATTTTTCTTTTGCTGCTGAGATAGTTAAAGCAGTCCTTGTTGTTACCTTTCACATGCCTCCCTAGTTTCAATTCCAGCTGAGCTTTGATTTTCCTAGCTTCATCCTTGCATGMTCAGGAAAAGTCTCTGTGGTCCTCCTTGGTAGCCCATCCCTGCTTCCACCTTCTGCATGCTTCCTTTCTGTGACTGAACTCAGTCAAAAGCTCATGTAGCCCTTCGTCCCTGAATGAGCACATAACAATGTTAGAATTCCAATTGCTTCTTAATCTTTCACCTGTGTCACAACAAACTGCCTGGGTAATATGTTAAGTCTCTTATGCTCAGAAACTTGATACTTCTCATCTGGGAGATGATACTGAAAGAGAGAATTCACCCCACTTGATTTTGCAGCTTAATTATATGTCAAGTGTCTGTCTCTGAAATTTCCAATTCTCTCACACACAAAAATGGCCCTGACACTTTGTCCACTAAAATAAAGTTACAAGAATGAAACATTTACCCAGACAAAGAAAATAGTGGGACATGAACTTGAAATAAGCAACTGCAAGGATACAGCAAGAGCAGGCAAAGTGCTTTTAAGTGACGCATAATGAAGAAAATTGCTTCACAGGCAGATTCATTTCTAAAGTAAAAAGTGAAAGCTGCTGTGCCTGGTTTGTGTTATTACTGCTGTAATTATTTATTACAGTAACGCCCAGAGACATATTATAGTAACTATTGTATAAAACCACAGTTCTGTAAGATGAATCCAAGAGCATGAAGGCACATTGGTGCAGAGGGATGTTGAGGGGCACACTTCATGAAGGGTTATTTTTCCTTTACTTATATCCTGTTTTTCTACTGCTGAGTAACACAAAATGTTCATAGCTCACAGACTCTTGTATTACAGCAGAAGTTGAAGACTTCAGTTCAGGATCAAGACTCCATTGCTGCAGGTTCTGTGCAGACATTCAAATCTGGCTTTTTCTCAAGGAACCTAGGGTAAAGTTGATATCTCTTACAGTTGTAAACCTAGATGCCAACAATGACATAAAGAAGAGTTCTTTACAAGGTTAGCAAAACTGGATTTGACTCATTGCCAAGTAAAACAGAGCCAGTTTAAAGAATGGGGGTAAAACTTTCTCCTTTCAACAGCTTTGAGCCATGTAGTTTCACTCTTTAGCTGTTTTTTTTTTWWAAAAAATCTTTAGACAGCTGAATTAGGAGAARAATCACAAATGTTGTGCAAAATGTTGGAGGTTAGGATGCATCATGGCCACTGTTCTGCTAGCCAGGTAAGTTAGAACTCAGAAGGTTAAAGTAGCATRCTTCCACCAGGCATCCGCACTTCTTCGAAATAATGGCCACAGTGCACAAGACTCTATTGTCTCAAGATAGCGAAGACTCACATATCACTAGGTATACTGCAGCTTTACCTTTAAATGTGGTATCTGTGCAGAAGATGCACAAGGAGAGCGAGAGATATGCTATGTTCACAGGTTTTCCATAGAACATTCTTTGAGAATACTCTAAGCATCATCAGCAGAACGTCTGTCAGCTGCTCCTTGGGGTGCCAGCGTGGCCTCATGGGGTGCTTTCTCACCAGCACATGCTTTAGTGGGTTGCAGGCAGTGGTGTGGGCACACATACAGCTGGAGCATCCACACCTCCAACGGGAGGTGCATGCGGGTAGGGGATCCTGCAACTCCAGGGTCAGGGGGGTGCTTGTAACCCACACAGCCTGTGAGAGGGGTGCGTGTGCTGTGTGAATATGTGCATGGAAGATTTTGGAGGGGTTGTTATGGAAAGGTGTTTACATGTTTGTAGTTGTATATTAACATTTTAYACGTCTGGTATTTTGGCATATATCCTGTATTGCTGACACTAATCCTGAATGTACAGTTTGCTAGTTAATCACATACTGTTAATAAATCATAGACTGCTTCTATCCTGATTTGATCCTATGTGAATTGAGCAGTTTTTCCCTAAAACATACATTCAGTGACAATGACACTCCAGGCTTATGCTAGATATTGGCTGTTTTTTTTCTTTTTTTGGGAGGTGGCAGGAAAGTGGCATTTGGTGAGTGTGCTAAGGTAAGACAATAAGACTCGGCGTAATGTTTGCAAGAGTCAGAATGAAAACAAACATATGAATCCCATGCAACAAAAACAACATTTGGAAGGAAAGGAACTCCTTGGGAAGATCTCAGTAAAGATGAAGCCATCATGATTTCTAGAGATGGTAAAATTATGTAGAGAAATTCAYATCTGATCCCAAGTTGTCCTAAAAAAATCCTAATGAGCTATTTTCTTTAGCTTAAAAAAAATATTTTGTACTGGATATCAAAGCCTTACAGTTTCCTAGAGAATGGACTTGTGTTTGTTAGTACTGTATTTAGCTCAATTCATATGCCAGGCAAAGTTTTGGGGGGTTACAAACAGTAAAAAAAGCTAAGCTATTTTATTTGTAGTTTTTTTTTTTTTAATCTAACAGCATTGTTTTCATTTCTCTAGATTCATTCAGTATCACAAGTGCCTACATTTTAGATGAATGTTATTCACTGACAGCTATGACTAAACTGAGACTGGACAGCTGAAGTTCACTTTTAAAGGCACTGACAAAAAAGCATTACACCTAGTTAACCTCTGTTCATCTGAACTAATGTCGGTAAGGTTGTACCAGTGAGTGTGGGTGTGGGTGTGGGTGTGGGGGGCAGGGAGGGAATCTGACCTTACAGATTTAAAATTATTTGCCTGGATGAGAAACAAAATCTATCTAAAGTTAGGAGCCAAGAGCACGCTTACTACCAGCAAGCTAGCTGCAATTTCTACAGCAGTTTCAAAGCTAATACATCTTAAGTATTAATTACTAAGAATAAGAAGCAATTGGCTAGTCTAGATTAGAGTGAATTGAGATATTTGTATAAAGCTATAAGACACCATTGCTAAGTCATCCCTAGAGGTACCTAACTGCCTACATTTGAGCAGCAACTTCCTAGGTTATGATGAGAGGTGATTATCTTTCAGGAAATTAATCTCAATTTATTAGTTAAGTAATTCTCAGTTATGTTCTCTTCTTGTATAAGTACTGTTGTAAAACAGTCATGCTCTTGCTGCTTTCACTGACACTTTTTATAACTCTGTAATCTGTTGGAATCCAGGCTAATGCAGTTTACTTACAATGTAATAACTGGTTAATCTGATAATGTGATTTTGGTCAGCTGGGTTCACTATAATAAAACCTTCCATACTCGAGTCAAGGCCGTACCCCTGGCACCTTTAAAGAATTAAACAACAACAACAACAACAACAACAACAACAACAACAACAAACCTAAGTACTGCATTGCTCATTCAAAGCCAACTTGTTCATCCAAGATAACCTACTCCAAGAAAATCAGCAAAAATTTTCTGTTATTCAAGAGGTCCATCTCAGTATGTGATAAGAACAAGTGCAAAATCATATCCTTTTGGAGTAGAACAGTAATTTGCAAACAGGTTTTCCAGATCTGATCTTCTATTAATTAGTTGGTTAGAAAATGTTCCTGAACTTGTGCATGACCTTGGTTGCTAATGGTTTGAATTACTGTAGTTTTCTGCCAGCAGACATGCATCCAAACTACCAGAGTACAATACTGAAGGTAGCAACCAAGAAGGGCATCTGATTCTACAAGTGGTACCTGTGTGAATTAACTGTTAAAATTCCTTGAACACATGGGGCTATAACCATTAATCCATTCTAGAATTCCATAAAACTGCAAGTTACCTCACAGTTTCTGTTGTCCTTTAATATGTGATTGAAACTCAAACAGAGGCAACACATGACTATGTATATAAGTTAAACCCACTTTTGGCAAGTGGTAGGCATGTCTTCCTAGATGGTTTCCACATTCTCCTTAAGTCCAAAAATACTATCAACTCCCAAACATTCATCACCCGCTAAGTATTTAGTAATAACATGTTTCTACATGCTGGAAATTTGTTTCAACTTTAAGTTTTATACCAGTGCTCTACAGGCATACAGGAATTAAGGCTGATCACCTCTTTGCAGAAGACGGTCAGTTACTTAACTATTTAAAAAAGGGAAACAGATTATTTGAGAAGATGTAAGAATGGAATTTATTATTCTTGCTTAATTGTCTGCTTTGCTCACTGAAACACCCTTTGTTCTGACGCACCACTGCTTAATTCTTTAGGTAGGATGAAAGTTATGTTGAAACTTTGAAAAGCAAAGCTAAATTTAAGAGCTTCCCTCTTCTCCTCTCCTCCCCATTTCTAAAATACCTATAAACCAACTATAGCAGTCATTACAGGTAGCCATTTGTTGATCAGTATCTTTTCATGATGTGAAGGGATCCAGCAACCTCATATGTATATGCATAGCAGGAAGCATAGGAAAACAGTTCCTGCTCCTGTCCTTCGCTCTACGATTAGTCACACAAATAAAAATAAAAATAAAATAAAAACTCCACACAATTTTTTTGAAAGAGATTTAGTCAGGTACAGAAAAGCACTATATTTCCATTGAGAGATCATTTATGGCATGAATTAGCTACTTCCAAGGACTAAAATCTTCAGAAGTAGTTGAGATATACATTTCCTAATAACACAACTTTAACAGTTAAGCAATCATAAAGAAGGCCTTTTTAGCCATATTTTACATGCTTAACTATACCACTTAATTTAAGAAACTATTCTGATTAGAACTGTTGTTTCAATACTGAAAAAAAMCATCACCAATGTTTAAAAAATCCCAAGTAAAACAAGTATCTTTAACAAACCTAGGATACTTTGTTTGTCAGCTTTAAGCTTTTGAGCAACTATTAGGACCACGCTCCAAACAATCACATGTAAAATGTTTAAGGAGAATGCTGACACAGCTGAACAAATGGTTATAATAAAAATCAATCTTCATTTTTGCAGCTTAAATATGGCAGACTGAGTCAACATAAGCATTTAGCCCACCAGACACAGAAGTTGGATTTTAATAGGGAAATTAGAATTTCTTTGGAACAGACATTGCATATATCAAATAGGATCATTACAATAGCTTTCATTTCCTTCAAGAAAAGTGCTAAGGCATACTTCCATCTATTAGAGAAAGAGAGCAGATATCCAATAAGCAGAATTTGTCCTGCATCTTGTCCTGTCCTGCTGTAGTTTTCTCCCCACCTCTCCAGTAACTGAATGGTTCTGCAGTAAGGTGTTCTTACTCACCCCTGTTGAAGCTTGCATAATTGAAAATTAATCAGGAGAGATAACAGTCAGCCTTTCTTCACATAACTGCCCTAACCACTAGAATAGCCTTACCCTTCCCCCTTATCAATTTCCCATTGATAAGGGAAAACTGATTCCCTTTGGAAAAAGGGGGATAAAAAAATCTTCCCTGGAATCTCTTATAGCCTCAGAGTACTCTTTTACACACTAATAAATGTATATTAAAATACTGACCCTAAGGACAAAATAGTCCGATTCCTGTGGAAGTGCTTGGAGGAGTGATTCCTTGCATCCTCTGCTCTGATTCTCTGATAGAGAACAGCTGTCACCAGCTGGCTGTGGGTGCCAAAATGCAGCCAGAAAAAGGTACTTTTCTGCAGTCTAGGTTTTAGTTCAAACATATGCCTCTCCACACATTCTATTAGACTTACTACATGCAACTACAACATTAAGAGAGAGAGCGAGCTGAATTCTATTTCACAGAATCACAGAATCACAGAATGGTTGAGGCTGGAAGGCACCTCTGGAGATCATCTAGTCCAACCCCCCGATCAAGCAGGGTCGCCTAGAGCACGTTGCACAGGATCACGTCCAGGCGGGTTTTGAATATCTCCAGAGAAGGAGACTCCACCACCTCTTGGGGCAACCTGTTCCAGTGCTCTGTCACCCTCACAGTGAAGAAGTTTTTCCTCRTGATCAGACAGAACTTCCTGTGTTTCAGTTTGTGCCCGTTGCCTCGCGTCCTGTCACTGGGCACCACTGAAAAGAGTCTGGCCCCATCCTCTTGACACCCCCCCCCGTTTAGATATTTGTGTACATTGATAAGATCCCCCTCAGCCTTCTCTTCTCCAGGCTGAACAGGCCCAGCTCTCGCAGCCTTTCCTCATAGGAGAGATGCTCCAGTCCCTTAGTTGTTTTTGTAGTCCTCCGCTGGACTCACTCCAGTAGTGTCACATCCCTCTTGTACTGGGGAGCCCAGAACTGGACACAGTACTCCAGACGTGGCCTCACCAGGGCTGAGTAGAGGGGGAGAATCACCTCCCTCGACATGCTGGCAATGCTCTTCCTGATGCACCCCAGCATACCATTGGCCTTCTTGGCCACAAGGGCACATTGCTGCCTCATGCTTAACTTGGTATCCACCAGCACTCCCAGGTCCTTCTCCACAGAGATGCTTTCCAGCAGGTCAACCCCCAACCTGTACTGGTGCATGGGGTTATTCCTCCCTAGGTGCAGGACCCTGCACTTGCCTTTGTTGAACTTCATGAGGTTCCTCTCCGCCCACCTCTCCAGCCTGTCCAGGTCTCTCTGAATGGCAGCACAGCCCTCTGGTGTATCYGCCAYTCCTCCCAGTTTKGTATCGTCGGCAAACTTGCTGAGGGTGCACTCTGTCCCTTCATCCGGATCATTGATGAAGAAGTTGAACAAGACTGGACCCAGTACTGACCCCTGGGGGACACCGCTAGCTACGGGCCTCCAACTAGACTCTGCGCCACTGAGCACAACTCTCTGAGCTCTGCCATTCAGCCAGTTCTCAATCCACCTCACTGTCCACTCATCCAGCCCACGCTTCCTGAGCTTGCCTATGAGGATGTTATGGGAGGCAGTGTCAAAAGCCTTGCTGAATTCAAGGTAGACAACATCCACTGCTCTCCCCTCATCTACCCAGCTAGTCATCCCATCATAGAAGGGATGTATAAAAATTAAAAAAAAAACAAACTAAGTTTGATCCCTATCTTCCTTCACCTTTATTGCAGACGTCTGTATTGAGAAACAAAGCACAATTTTTATCCACTAATTGATCCTGTAGTTTCTATGGTTGTTTAATTTATCTCATGGTAATTTTTTTTTGATTCTTAAATGCTCACAAGTGTATCGCAAGGGTATGCATGCATATGTAGATGAATTCATATAAATCTAGTTATTTTAGCATAGGAAAAACTTCAGTGTGAAGAACAAATTTGCCCTGTATTTTCTTCACATGATCTAAGAAGTATTTAATACCTAAACATGTGGGCACGCTGTTCCAGAAAGTTCACAACTGAAAGAAGACATTGCAATTATAATATCAAATGCAACTGAAAGCATCTGTGCTTTCTAAGAGAGGAGTGTATGAAATAAACCAGTTAGAAAGACTGTTAATGGCAAATGATTTTTCTCTATGGAAGGATTATAAATACAGTGATTTAGGCCAGAATCATTGGGAAAGCACTGCAATTTCTGTAGAGTACATTTCTACTCATTTATATTGAGAATGATGAAACCAAAATACCAGTGTTGCACCTTCTGTGTCTTACACCAGTTCCAGAAGTGGTGATCTATTCTGTTCAAAGATGCACTTAGCTGGGCAAAGTTTGGAATCCCCAGTACTGTTTGTTTTTGCCATTTGCAAAAAAAAGGACTTGCAAACCTTCCGCCCTTCTGTCATTCTGAATAGTCTGACTGTCACTCTTGGCCTGGATTATGCTGTTGAAAGCAAATCTGTGTCACTGACCTTACCAATAAGGTTGGGTATGCCACAGACTGTCATCCCAGGGGACATCATTTAGAAGTTCTCCATGAGACTTGTTGTCACCAGCACACTAACTGTGAGGTAGTGATGATAAATTGTCAGAACTAATGAATGTTGAAATACGTTCCAACAGACATTTTGTACTGAGGGTTGCAAAGAGGGTTAACAGATAAGCAAGCCAGTTAATGCCACTGCATGTGTGTAATACACAAAAATAGTTTCAGAAAGGAGCCAGAATGTTGGAGACTTTGCATTTGGAAAGCTTATTTCCAGCATCCAGCAGCTCCAGTGAAAGATTTTTACCACCCAGTAGTTATGAAAAGCAAGCCATTAGGCTTGCTAAAGGTTTTAGGAACCTAACTTAAAGTACCTATTTTGGGTTTATAATTTTCTATTTGCTATTAAATTAGAAAAGAATTTTGCTAAATAGGGCTTTATTGAGAGTATTCTATGAGTAAGACAATTAGGCCTGAGTCCTTATTTGAGTATCAGTGTTCTCTCACCTCCTGTGATGACAATTATACTTCCCCAACAAACTTTCTTGTTATGCATGAGAGATTTGTCATTTTTTTTATATCCACACGAATCACTTCCCCTCTGCCCCCATTTCTCTGTTCTTAATAGATTTCAGATGATGAGAAAGCTTACAAGAAAAGGATAGTCCAGCAATTAAATACTTTCATTCTTCTCAGCTTTAATGTAATCATGTAACAAAAAATGATAGGAAATCAATATTAATAGCAAAAATCCTTTCTGTGCTATACTCCTATTTATTATTTAATATTTTTAATTAAAAACCATTACAATATTATCAATTATTATTAATGATCAATATTTATAATCAGTGATAATGCATTTTTACTGTACAAAATATGATAATATTCTCAGTGGGAGTAGGAGAAATAAGAAATTAGTAACTAGGAGCTTTACCACATTGCTTTTTATTCTCTGCTATTCTCTTATTGTTATAATTGTTAATACTTTTGTATGAAGAAAAATTTAATTTTTTTAGGAAGTATTGAATGAGAAAATGTTGGAACAGAGAGTATATTGCATGCAAATGAAGCAGCATTAAAGTCTGAAATAGAATTTGGATAAAGAACAGAACATTAAGACCTTCATCAGTGGCAACGCAGAGAAGAGATTAAGAGGCATCATCCTACAAAATAAGGTTTAAATTGTGTAAGGTCTTCAAGAGGATGAAGTTGTTACATCTAATGCCCTGTGAAAGTGGTCATCAATACCTGGCATCTTCATTGACACGTAACTAGAGAAATGAGAGATGAGGAAGATAATTTTTAGCAGCTGTGATTTGAATAGATTAAAGAGCTAAGATTAGCACCAACAGAGACTAAAGAAGAAGTTGCAGTGATCAAGGTAAGAGTTAGTATGTCACTCATGTAACTAGCTGGAAAATTTACCGAGATATTTAGTTCCAGCTTTTAAGACTGAAGCTTTTACTGTAACTGCCTGAACGATTGTCTTTAAGGTCAAGGTTAGACAACAACAATTGCTATCTAAGGTTAACTGACCTTAGCTGACCAAATAAGCACGTCTTTAAGGACATTTATTCACTTCCAGCTTGGTTTGAGTGGTTGGCCCTAGAATCTAAGCATCTAGGTTGGGCTAGTCTCAGCCTGAGCAGCCACAGGGTAAGGTTATAACCAAACTGTAGCAGTCTCGTTTGTGCTCTTCTTTCCCTTTGCTTGCATATATGAAGTTATAAACCAACTTTATGATGCTTTCCAGAGAAGTGTAGGAAGGTTTGTCAATCACTTTTGATTCATGGGGATACTAGAGAGAGGCATTCATGGACTATCAACACATAATTAATTTACCCTGTAGAAGGTAAAGGGCTTAAAAAGGTAAATATTGTAAAGGGGGCATGAGCAGCAGTAAAAGAAGAACTTGCCAGGGTTAATGCTGCCACAGGCAATTTTTCAAAATTAGAGTATGACCATATGTCAAAATGACCGTGTCATTAGAGTGAATATTAACCTACAAGTACATGATTAATTTAGCTAGTTATAAGTACCAGTATCAGTGAATTCATTGGCTTATGTTTCTGCTAACAATCCTGTTGCGAAGGCTTTGGGAATGAACATGCAGTACTTTCTTTAGTTGCTGGATCACTGTAAAGACTTCCCTGCTGTATTCATGTTGCCTTTTTACTAATTTGAACTCATGTAGCTTTGCTACAATTTTTTGGAATCATGCTGAGTAAGTGTTTTCTTCAGTACATTTTATTGAATGATGTTGATTTCAGTTAAAGAATCACTGACTGGAGTCACAGCCTCTTTGTACCACTGACATATGCAGAAAGCACACGGCAATTATACACTGACATACAGAGGCTGAAAGACCCTGGCAAAAGGGAATAATCTCCAGTATATGTGCATTGTAGTTGAGCTTTGTGCCTCTGTCCAGCCCCTCCTTACTGCATGACTGGAAGAGATCACAGCAAAACTTTGTGTTGCTAAATCCTTTGAGACCAAATTAAAAATGCTGCCTAGCAGCAGTTTTAACATAGTTACCAAATGAACAAAATATTYATGGCTAATGTATATATAACACATCCAGTCCTAATAAAATCTTTCTTTGTATACAGTGTGTCACAAATACTATTTTCTTGCTTTCGCTTTCAAAGATGTCCTAATGTATTTAATAAAATACAGGTTAGACTTACTACAAAATTGTTTTCCAATGTTCAAAAGCACAGTAAGATGAATCTTTATTTCTTACATTCTGAAAAGGCTAGACTTTAATATAAACAAAATAGGGAGGATTTGTGTTGCAAATGGACAGGTTCAGCAAAACCTCCAGTTTGCTTCCTAACATCCTCACACTTAATTGTACTAAATCAGATAACAAGCAAGTTTGATACCAGCTAATAGAACATAAGTAAAAGTGTGTTCTTGTATACTGCTTGTACTGCAGCTTTCTTTTAATTAGGACATTTGTTTGTGTAGTACATTTGGGATCTGATATCAAGCAATATCAAATATTTTATTAGCAGCATGGCACTAACACAGATGAAAAAGCATGCTTTGCACAAGTATAGAAAGCTTTTCTAACACATGGCTCAAAGAGAACACATACAGTGCTATAATGGCATCTCTAAAGCCATTTGTGAACAAAACTATATTGGTCAGAGATCACATCTCTTGCCACCCCTGACTGCTTGAAGCTATAAACAGACAGCCTCCCCTGGTTCAGTTGTGCTGATGTATGAGCCCCAGTTGTTTGTCCTTTTCCCACCAGTCGAAGCTCATCCTTTCCACAGTTCACCTGGTGAAGTGTTTCTGGTGAATCCAGCTTCAGAAAAAAAGTCAGTGGAGGTCTCTTAGGCTGTAGACAAACCTACAAACTGCTTGTAACAAAGATTACCACAGAGTCTGTCACCACAAGGTTAACAACTGAGCTTAAAAGGTGTGTGTGTATGTCTCAGCTAGCTTGACTCAGAAGTAGCCCTGTGACATCTACAGCTTGGTCAGACTGTCTGAGAATGACACAGTACCCAGCAGAGAAAGATCCAAAAGAAGACGTCTGTCCTCAGCCTTAAGCCAACTATTTAAATTGCTTATGCTTACCTGGGTGTTTTGTCTGAAGTGGATGAGGACTCACTCACATAAGCCACTCTGCCTGAAGTTACTGCCCTCCCAGTTCTGCTGGCAAAAGGGTAATAACGAACAGCTGGAGGGCATCACTGTAACAGAGGTCTTCCTTCTGCATGCCAATTGTAGTGTGGCGTCTGTCTACAATCTGTTTGACTAACATAACTATGTTAGCTTTAGTTTGTAATATAGACCTGGGTTAATTAAGGTTGCTTCCTAAGCTCCTCTGCATATAAACGCTAAACTTTCTGTGAATTAATCTGTATTTTCATTTATCTATATTTTCTAGGTGAATGTTCCTTTATATTGGTTTAGACTTCAGTAAATAACAACACAGTATGATTTTGCTTGTTGCAACACAAGAAATTTAGATAAAAGCACATATTGTTGTGACATTTCTACTAAGATTGATGTTTCTCCATTACTGTGGGACTTTAATCCTATCAATAGTATTAAGATAAGGAAAGGGCAGAGGGGGAAAAAGGATGAAGTGGAATACGAAGTCATCATTGCAATATCTCTACAGCTTTACTATAAGAAAATGATTAACATATCTTTGTTTTTATATAAACTAGCTTAAAACTAAACTTGATATGAAAAGCATACCTAATGATCACTGACAATGCTCAGCAGAGAAACCAACTGCTTCTTTAAGATACCTTTCTCAAGATTAAGAGACAGTGTACAGATGGATGTCTTCAGTATTCATTTTCATTTTGTGATTAGCAGCCACAGTCAAGAAGTTAGTTTCTAATTTCAAGGTATGTCTGACTGACATATGTTAGGTTATGTGACAAAAAGCTAGTCTCTGCACATACAAAGGAGCCCAGAGGAACAAGGGCGGGTAGAATTCCCTGACCCAGCCACTCCCAGTGCCGTCACAGGAGAGCGACCAGCGCGTAAAGGCTCATCTCCACACACATGAAGGAGCACAAAGAACAGCAACGGGCAGGGGAACCCCCATAACCCAGTCAAAGAAATGGACACCCCGACCTGGCCGCTCCCAGGCTGCCACAGGGGAGCCACCAGCCCTGATGTCCGGGTGTGAAACCTGCCACGATGTGGTGGGGGGGGGGCTCTCCGGATCACCTCATTGACTGGGAGACAGGGTGGCTGCCCAGGGGGTGTGGGACACCTTATGGGATGCAGGTGAAGAGCATTTGTGGATTGCACATGACTTATTATGGGAAGTTTGGGGGAAGGACCAAAAGTGGTGAAAAGGAGAGATGGAGGTGTTTTGTGGAAGAACAAGCATGGGAAATGGAGGAATAAGGGAATAAAAGGGACCAGTCACATGTAAACAGGTTGCTGGTCAGTGCACTTGTCTGGCCATGTCCTGTGCCTGATCACCGCAGCCTGTCCTGTCTTCTCACTGGACTCTATTTCTAACTATTTTCCTGGGTGAGGGGGCTCTCTCTGGTGTGTGTGTGTGTAGGGAGGTCTAAGTGCCAGCAACCAGAGTCAGACCATGCAACACACTGGTGTGAGTGAGGGTTTGTATGTCATTGTGTGATCTCTAGCAAATACCAAGCTGGACTAGTTGGTACATAGATTAAGAGATTTGGGAGCCAGATGTATGTGTGTGTCTCTGTGAGAGTGAGACACTTGGAGGAGCTGGCTACCAGAGGGATCAGGTGAGTCCAGGCCAAGTACCAGAGAGACCATGGGGTCTTGCAACTGAGAGACCCGCTGACAGGCATGTGTGTTTTTGTGCAGGAGGCAATGGGGGAGAGTGGGAATCCAGCATGAGCTACTGTATGGACTGTGTCCAAGTCCAGTTACTGGAGGGATCCTGAGTGCCTCTGTGTGTATGTGTGTGTGTGTGTGTAGGTCTGACTACAAGCAGCTAGAGTGGAGCTGCACACCTCGGGGGCTCGCACACCTGGGTGCCAGCAACTAAGGGAAACAGGGATCCAGGGGCCAGCTACTGGGTAGACTGAGTGGCTAAGCGCAGCTGCTGGAGGGCTCCACATTGTACGTATGGTACTTAAATGGTTTCTTTGTATTGTTGATCCAAGTCCACTTACCCTTGATCTGTAAACAGAAAAGAACAAATCTAATTAAGCATTGTACATATGTGTTTTGAGAGAGCACAATAATATCTCTTTCAAGAGGAAATTACAAATATATGTACTACAGATCTGTAATTTCCCCTTGAATAAGAATATACAATAGGTCAATTATCATGTTACAGCATTTTAGCTTTGCTTAGAGAGCCGTATGTACCTATGACTTTGATATATTTCTTCAGTTTGCCTGTTTGAGAACCAGCTTTGTACAGAAGACCAAACCTTGAAATATTTAAATGTGATTAAATTGATTTAATCTATGATAGTCCCACCTGCATGTCATTTCTGATGTACATCTGCCACACACAAAATTAAAAGATAAGTAACATGATTACAATCAGATTAGTGAGCCTACACAAGTAAATGAGATTGCAGATATATACGAGTGAAAACTCCACTTCCTAGTGAGACTACTTTGCATCACATTAGCTTAACATGAATTTTCATATGCATATAAGATACTGACTAGAAAATCCAACCTTTATAACTATATTGTATGAGTCCAGAGAACGTTCCCTCTGCTGGGCCATGGGCTATTAGTTATTTCCTGCCACAACTCTTCACCTGGTATTTAGTAAAAACTGAAACATTCCCTTAGACTGACTATTGACCAAATCAGAAAAAGCAGGCTTTTAGTGGATAGAAGTGATTTAAGAAGACTATAAGAGCAAATGAAGAGCATTTTGTTTTCACTGTGCTAGGGAACCAGGGATAAATAGAGGTACCAACATTCTACCGAAGAATTATCTATATACTCAAAAAATTATGTGCACTCAAAAAATTATGCAGCTGCATAGAGGTGCAGTAAAATAAGAAATAGTAAATTATATGTATATTAAAAAGGATGGTTTCCTATGAAAAAACTGCATCAGCCAAAGGACTGGGTTAAGTTTGCAGTCTTGGGGAAGAGATTGATTTGAATCTCAGAGAATTAATTTTTCAGGAATAACACACATGGATTTCTGGTTGGTTTCAGATTCAGCTACAAAACTTTCATGCATTTATACACATAACAGTTTTAGATATCACAATTCAGTTTAGTTTATATTCTACGCTGTGCTCCAGTACCACAAATTTGACACAAGCCATAAAAAAGTTTGGTTAGATGTGACCTGAAATTCTGATAAAGTAATTCCTGGAGATTTGAAACTGGAGTTCAGCTGAGTTGAATTCTGGATTCTGTTAATGAGTAGCAAAAAAGAAGCAGAAGCAAGTTGGGTATTAATCATCCACTACTTCGATCTCAATGAAATCCTCTGAAATTTAACTCGATAACAGTTATTTCAGACCCACTTGTTTTCATGGGCTTTATCGATAACGTAATGAAAATTTTTTAAAATTATAGCGTTTAAAAATGGATTCTCCATTACTGCAGATCTTTATATCAAGATTCACTTCTGGTGAAAGATATGCTCTAGCTCAATTAATATTGCAGGTTTGATACAGAAATTACTGTAGAAGATATTTTTCCAGAATATTTAAGTTATAAATTTTAGAAAACTTATTCAATTTCTTTGGAATGATCAAATATCCAGAAAGATAGTGTTTTGCTCCTCTATTTTCTAAATGTTTTTGTAATGCTACTTTGGTGAGGAAAAATTGTCTGCACTACAATTTGTGATGGATTTATAAAGTCCACACAGAGTAAGCATTTTATTTTCTTCTTCTATCTCAGCATCCTATAAAAATGTTAGGATGGAGGCCTATGAGAGAACTTTAAGTGACCACTGTTATAAGTTTATATGGCTTTATCTTATTAGTTTTTTTTCTTTCTTAGTTCAAGGGGATCATTAATTTTAGGTTTGAATCAGTATCACTGTGCTCTGTCACACTGTATTAGCTAGCAATTTATTATTACTTGCAGATTATATTATTATTTCCCCCCAAAGCATTCAAATTTATCCAAATCATGGCCAAATAATATCATGAAGTTGCTTTAAAAGCAATATTTCAAATGAAAGGGACTTTTTTTGTTGTTTATTAGTATGTAGGGGAGATATAGCCAGTAGTTTTGTCCTTTATATCTTCCAATACCAGAGAAAAGAGAAATCTAAATAAAAATAGGTTCTGTTACTTTTAGCAATCTCATTCTAATGATCTTGGTACCATTAAGGTTACAGGTCAAAATAGAGTTTGAATCTTTCATGGGAAACATCAGTTTTATAAAAGTGGCAAAAAAGATAAGGCCTACAAAGAACATAGTCCTTGTAAACATATAGAAAGAATGAATGCAAAATCTCATAACTGATAGACTAAAAGGCAACATGAATCTCTTCAAAGATTTTTATGCATACTTTATAAAGCTAAAACAATCTAGGTAGCCTTGTATATTTATTTAAATAGATTTTCCAAATCAATCCCCTAGCTATTCAAATATTACATTACATTTTTGGTTGAAAGATACAGAAACATATCAAGGTCTCTAAAATCAGTACCATCCCAAGGCAGCTTCAGAAAGGCTTAGGAACATGGCTTTCTAAAGGGTTCTTCTAATGGCAAACAAGTTTTATTTATCATATCTAGTTTAACAACAGTGTCTCTCAAGTACTTTATCAGCGGGTTTACATACTTGAAAATGTACCTCAGGACACTCAAGCTATTTCATTTTACAGTGTTGCAAGGTCAGAATCTTCATACCACTTTATACCACTTCACAATGGCAAGAGAATAACACTTTGAATAAATAAATGAAATAAAATGTGAAAAAAGAGTCAAATGCTTTATCAGCTGCAAGTTCAGGACAGTAACCTCACTTGAGGATCATATGAGCATGATTTACTTCCAGCAAACATTTTATATTTAAGGATTACAATTAATAAGGTCACAAAAGCAAGCTAGTCTAAGAATCCCTACTATTTGCTTTTGATAGGTAAAGACTGATGAGATACTGCTTGTCACCCACAGTGGAGTATAATACAAACAATCTTTTTTCTAACCCATGGTCATCATAATTTGTGCATCAGTGATACTTGTTTATAAGATAAAAAGAGATGAGAAGATATATATCAGAAGGTGAGCTTATGGTCAAAAAAGTCTGAGACAACTTTTCAGGTGGAAGATATTCATTTTCAGATGTGGAAATTATGGAGAAGAGCTAAAAAAACCATTGCAAACCTGGCTGATAAAGGAAAAAAAAAAAAAAGGAGAGCAGAGAAGTACACAAGAAAAAGGTTACTACAATTCTGAAAACTTGAGAGCATACTTTAATTTGACTAAAAGGATCTCTCTCCTATCTTCCTCACTGCGTATGTCAAAGAAACACCCCTCTTGTGTTTTCAGTCTCACAGCATTTTATTCAGGATTCCCTAGATACTAGAGCATAGGGATTAAGGGCAAGTCTTGTAGATCTCCTGTCACATCCAATAATTCCTCATCATAACTTACATCATAACTTACAGTGTTTAAGGACTTATATACAATTCCAGATTGCATTATTAGAAAATTAATGTTGATATTACAAGAACCACTCAAATCATATGCGATAAGATATGGGTCAAGGTTAAAAGAGAAAACCTCACCTATACAAGCGTGAAAGCTTAGGGCAGTACCAACAGGGAAAACCCTTAGGCAAGTAGAATTTAAATTGGACACAGACACTTACCGGAAAAAAATCCGCTGAAGTTACTGGCTTGCAACATGATATACAAGTACTGGAATRTATGGGTGTCAACTGGAATTCATCACTTGATGAGAAATTGCCTCGAGTCTCTTTGAAAGAAAGAAAAGGAAGCAAGTTTAAATTAGGTTATTAGGAGTCTGGAGAAAAGAGTAGTAGGATGCTGTGAACTGGTAAGGTTAGGGGGCACTAAAGGAAAGACAATAAGACACTAACACTTTCAGAACTCTTAGAAAAGGTTGGAATGTAATAGTACTAGGGAAATCACAGTAAGGAAGAAGGGATAGCTTCAAAGACTTGATGAAGTTTTCCTACAGTTTAGCAGTTAATGCCCTAGCTCTTTTCTCAAACACATAGAATCACATATCCATGTCTTTTGAGATTCATGTAACAGCTATCACTAGATTTTTGCATGATTTTATTAAATATTGTGTGTGTGAGGAATCACATTAGACTGTAGCATTTTGAAGAATTTATTCTAAACAGTTTCCATTTAAGCTTTCAAGAACTTGTCTCTGATACRCAAAATCACAACTAGCATGAAAAGATATCTTTATCTTTTCTCTGAAGGTCACTGAGTAGTCTAAAGAGCAGTATGATAGACGAGAGAAGCATGGCTCAGTTTAAAAAATAAAAGCTCTCTCCCATCTAAAAAGCAAAACCCAGGCCACAACAAATAATTCTGAGATCAGTGTTAGGGAAGGAGTAGACTAAAATTTTTCTGTGACTGTAGAAGACTGCAGACTTTCTGACCTTTCTGAAGGTGAAGCTCTGCTCTCGAAAGGTCTCTGTAAGCCCCACTGGGGCTGTGTAGCCGTGACTTAGGGTTACATGACATCCACTGGGTTTCACCTTCATGGAGCTTTCATTGCCCTTATCTGTACCCACTGATCATCACATTTTTTAACTACAACAAATTTATTCAGAGAGCTTATATGAAAAACATAAGCCCATAGGGTCTTTTGGGCTACTGAATCCAGTTCCATACTAACTCTATTATATTTACTATTTTGATTCAAATTTGATGAAGATCTGTCTTAAAATCATCTTGATTTTTGGTCTCTTTCATTCCTTCAATAAGGCCAAGGGAAAGCTGGGAGCTTTTTGTTTGCTTGTTTTCTAGCTTCCAGCCTATTATTTTTTCCTAGAGCTCATTTTCTTCGCAGACCCTTGAGACTCTAGTCACCTCTTATGAGCTCACCTGCATTACACTCCGTGCTTTTGGAAAAGCTTCCTGACATGTTCAAGTTGCTTATAGGTTACTCCTGTATTGTCTGGTATAAGATTTATCAGAAATTTTTTTTTTAAGAATTTCTTATGTGAATTGTATACCTGACCAGTTTGTATACAGCTAGCTGAGGTCATTTTAAACTCCATTTTTATTAGATATATTCATCTTTGATGTCTTGTACTATTGTTCCCTCAGTATCCTCATTGTTTATGTGCTTAAATAATAAAGCCTTTATTGTGTTGAGTTCCAGAAGTTAAATTCATGTTTTTAGGAAAATAGTGTTTAGTTAACCATGATTAAACTTTGATTCCATTTAGACAGATAATTTGAAAATTAAGAACCTAAAAGCTCTTATTCTACTAGTACTAAGCTGAGTCAACTCTGAACTCCATTTTGGTTCACTGGACACCTGTGTCTGTAAAACTAACAATAACAAAGTTTCTACTCCCTGTCAAAAGCCAGACATTTCTCCCGAGTTCTTTGTGGGTCTCAATCTTTCCCTAATACAGTATTATAGCTAGTAGAGCTACAATATAGCTATTGTAGAGTATAGTAGTTGTATATAACTAGTATAGCTATTATATAGTATAGCTATAGTATAGCTATTGTTTTCTACATAAGTCAAGCAATTATGCTAGTGCCAGTACTTCTACTTTAATATTTTTGCTTAGCAATTACAGCACTTTTCTCACCAAAGAAAATACAGAGGCAGAATCAGTTTCGTCCCATCCACACCTGTCATGTTAAAATGTGCTATTCTGCAGAAGAGACGTAAAAATACACTGGGTAAGAGAGGGAACCAGTGGTCCAGTGGCATGGAAAAATGAAGAAATTTAACCATTTGGTTTATATAAGAAGTACATAAATTCTCTACTACCCAAATAAGAAGTTATCTACCTTAACTAAGGACAAGAATATATGAACTATACTGGGAAAGAGCAAAAATGCATCTAACTTTGTAGCTTGACTCTGACAGTAGCCATCACTTTGCTAGTTGATGCCTAAGAAAGTATATAAGAAAAAGCAAGATTATATTGCCTAATGCTTCCTTGATAGTCTCCTAGTCTTGAAGAATTTGAGGCTCAAGGATTTCATAATTCAAACAAAAACTTAAAAAGGAGGTTTTTGTAAACTTTTATACTTTTTATACTCTGAGAATTCTCTTATGGTCATTACTGAAGGAATGACATGCAACATGTGGTTTTGTGACCAAACCTAAATCTCATTCATCTAGATTTTGGTCATTGCTCATAAGACCATCTATGTATTTATGTGACACAATTATTGGATAAAATATAAAACAGTTACTGGAACAAACAGAAGAAAGAAGGCTTTTCTTCTCCTTGATGAATGTGCTAATAACAAGGCAAGAATTGTTTCCTCTACATTTTATTTCTGGCACAAATAAACTTAATTGGATTATTTTTCATAATAGAATACAGAAGTGACACAGCCTTAACTGTAAGGTTGAAGAATGCTCCTGTAGCCACGGATTACTCTTTTGCTAGTGTGTGATAAGATATGGTGCTGAATGCCATCAGACTGAAACTGCTTGCTTCTTGGGTGAGGGCTTCAATCATAAGTATAGTAAGCCATATTAAGCCATTTGAGGAAAGTACTGGTCCTTTTCCTTCAAGAAAGAGGTCATGTTTATAGTTAAAGAGAAGACAAAAGTGTATCCTCAAGTAAAATGTCTATGTGATACAATTCAAAGCTTGCCTCTGCCTTTAGTATGTTCATATTAGCTTTCCTGGTGCAACTATACACTGAGGTCTCTCAGATTCACCTCTCTTCACTTTAGCTGCCTGTGAGTTATATACCTACATGTCTTCGTCAGCCAGTAGAGAAAGAGCAGTACTTCCAGAAGGTGGTGCATCCCACTCTAAGATAGGTCTCTAAAACAGGTGGGATAAATACCTTTTGGAGATGCTTATTTCTCTACTATGACTCTTCAAAAAAAGCTTGATGCTTGTTACACATCTAGTTTTAGATGAAAAGAATCCTCCTTTGTACTGCAAAGTCTAAGTGTCTTCTTTGTGAGATGATTATTTTGGATCCAATTCTGAGACTTTTAACAGTTCCTCTGTACTGCATAAACCTAAATATTAGTCACCAAGCATTTCTGTGGAACAAAGTCCATTACAAAGGTAATGGAAACTGATGGTTTGCTATGAACATTAACTTCTGATTGCTGTTTTTCAGTTTTATTATGAAAGGTACTTCTGACTGTCTCCAAGGAGATGTAACTGATATTTCAGAAAATTAAAAATTCAGGTATATCCCACACTCTCGATAATACTAATTTCTGGTAGTTAAAGTTTAAATAAGGAATCTTCCTACTCTGATACTTCCAGGTCCATATTCAGTCCTTTCACAGGCTTCATTGTATAATTTAAGATAATACATGGATTATTTTTGGTACATTCTTTTTTAGAAAAGTTTTGGGGAGGTAGAAATTCTATTCCTTGGATAATCAATGAAATTTTTCATAACTTAAGAATGATTTGAGTTTCATTGCTTCCAAAGTAACACCAGCTGTGTGTGTAGCACCTCTGAATTAGTCTTCTGAAGGCAGGGATTAATCACTGACTATTCTGCGTAAGTAAATAGATCAAAATTTGGCTCTCAGATGATAAATGCTGATATTAGATCTACTAGATAACATTGCTTTGATCAAAATTTTTTTTAATTTGCCAAGAAACGTTGGACAGAACATAATTTTCTTGACCTAGTTTGTCTTTTTCTAACCTCACTGTAACAGAAGAGAAAACATAAACCTCACCGATTCTGCATTATGTGCACAATTTTTCTTCCCGACTGCAGGGAAAAAGATACCATAACTCTCCAACCAGAATCACAAGTTAATAATCCATCCTGTTGTAAGTTTAATGATGTAAAAGGATATTATGAATTCCTGAATTCATACCTGATTTGTTTTTCTGTATGTTCATGAAGTTAGGAAAATGAATGAAGTCTCATAAAGTGGTAGACATGAGCAAAAAGCTTCAATTTTCTCATCAGAGAAAATCCTGTTTCTGTTATAGCAAGAAGAAGGATAGCTGAGATCTGCGTTGTAGCAGAGATGTTGTGGTTGCCACAAATCCTCAGACCACACCTGTTCTTCCTTTCTCTGTGTCTCTCTGGGTCAATGAGCTAAATCTTCTTCTCTACTGCCAACCATTACAGCCCCAGTAATTTCAGGGAAGGCTGCATATGTGCAAATGTGAATAGAATTTGTATTTTAAGAGCATCTTTGAACTGCCAGGGAAGTATCTTCATACACATTTTTATTTTATGTTTTGTCAAGTGTACATTTACAAAGAAGGACAGAATCTCTTTGTGCGTGCACCATTTATATACAGCTTTGTTCTTTCAGCTAGACTGGTCAAAACTAGACAGTGAACACTCAGAGGAAGCCTTGTAATATATAAAATATCCCTAGAGGGAAGGAATAAATGCTGTTTAAGATATTGAATTGTTGGAACAGAGCCAGTAATGCAATTCTTGTTCAGCTACATTTTAGATGACTCATCAGATCTTCAGCTAATCTCTGCTTTGAGGCTCAGGGAGTTTGGTCTTTAAAATCTCCTGAACCTGAGAAAATAAAAACGTTTTTAAAAACAGAAGCATCCTTTATACACCTAAACTATATGCAGGTATCCACCATTGGGATCCATTTTCAAATATGATGCTGTAGCTTGTACCAATGATAAATCTAGAAAAATGAGTAAACACTGTAATTGTTTTTTTTGTTTGTTTTGTTTGTTTTGTTTTTGTTTGTTTGTTTTTTTCCTTGAAGAACCAAGCATTTTTTTGGCCTGACTTTATCATGAAAAATGAAAGGGAGAGCAACACAAAAACTTGTGCTTAGTTGTAACATTGCTAAAGAAAGTGACCCCTCGAACTAATTTAAAGCCTTTAGTTTTGGGAAAAGAAAGACTAAATATAAAAAGATTTTATTAAAAAAGTGGAACATATACCTCTATCATTTAAAATGCTTAATTCCGTGCTTCTGTCTTTTCCATTCCTTCCAGTTGCTCTTCCAAAATAATGATTTGTCCTTTTTTATGTGCTTATCCATTATTTTTTAAGTCATAGCTGCAAATCAAATAGCATCTTCTCATTGACTGTTACTCAGCATCTCAAGCACTAGGCTAAACAAATCTGGCTTTGCCAAAATCATTGTCAGCAATATCATCCCTTTTGTGCCAACAAATTTACCCGTTAATGATGTAGATAATAGAACTGGTCTTTTGTTGTTCCATTTTTTCTCCATTTTTCTTTTTAAGACAACCAGCCGTATAAACAAGCACTTATATAGTGTTAGACTTAACATAGAAAGAAATCAGTCTAATCCATTAGTGTTGCACATTTTAGAATAAAATGAAAAGGAAAGGAAATTGGCTTCATTAGTATAAAAAGAGAAAGGAAAAACATGATAGTGAAGAACATTAATGGCCTCCAAGGATATGGTGTGGATATTATTTTTTAAATTACTTATGTTCCCACCTTAACAACAACAACCTACAGCCTGATAAGTAATGGGAGCTGAGAATGCATGATGGCAAAGGCCAAGATGGGAGATAGCCCTAGGGAAGGTTTCCATTATTTTTGACATATTAAATGCTTTCTACTTTTATTCATGAGCAGTGGAGAAAAAGGAAAGCTTTGCCTCCTGAATTTAACTACTAGTTCTTCCCTGTAAAATGAAAACTTTTAGCTCATCCAATGCTGAGCTGCAGGGATGACAAACGGAAACGGAAACCCTTTTCCACAGGCACAAATTTGCAAAGACAAGATGTTACAGCAAACTTACCTTTAGTACTAGGTAGATTCTGGTTAGTAAACTGAGCCTTAATTCACTTGCTCAGTTTGAAGGGGAAATGGTTAGGACTTTGGCTCTTCTGTTAGTACTAGCATGTACCTTCATTGGTTCCTACCATAAAGCTAGAATTTCATACATATCATGGATGTATTTAGCATTACTTTAAAGCRATTGTCCTTTTTCTATTCCCTACCACCATTCATAACAGAAGTGTCTTGCACCAAAATAAAAATGCTACATTGCCAATAAAGAGATACCTTTATATGATCTTTCTCACAACCATATCTGAGTATTTTGCATTCTTTAATGCACTTATCCATACTTGCAGTGAGGTAGGGATCTGCTGTTACTCCCATTTTAACATTTGAGAAATGGAGGCAAAGAAGAGTTGAATTGCCCACACTAAGCCTGTCCAAAATAAAGCCAGGGATCAGAAAGAGCAGGACTGCCCCAAGATTGAGGGACAAGCCAGGAGTCAAGGGTGACCACAGCACAAGTAGGGTGCAGCACCCCAGAGCCTGAACAGGGTGAGCAGAGCCGGGTGCTGGTAGCAGGGTCCATCATCAGCCCCAGGCAGGCAAGCGATGAACCAGGCCCAGGGTCCAGCCAGGAGCAGCAGGAGATGGGGCCAGAGAGCAAACTGGAGACAAGGCTATAACATGGGTCCAAAGCCCATCCAGGCAGCAGGGCCAGAGACAGAGCCAAACACCAGCACACCTGTGATATCTCTTAGTTGAAAACTGGGTGCCCAGGCCTGAGCGTGATGGCAGCTCCTGGGCGGGAGGTAGGCCCCTGGTGTGGGGGCAATTTCTCAGGGCAATTAAGGCCTATGGATGCCCTCACAGCCCTGACACTGAGCTTGATTTACTCCAGGGATTTACTTTTATAGTAGTTCTAAATACTAGACCAGCCTTCTTCTACCTGTGCCATGCTTCACTAGGTTCATTTGCAGGCAGACTTCATGGACTTCTCTTTGTGACCTTCTGCCTCTCATCTTTTCTGAATGGGCTCTTGGACTTAGGCATGTGCGTTACACCCTTTTTCCATTTCAGGTACTAATTAGTTTTAGTGACTATAGCTGATAAGTTAATAAGTCTCATATATATACTTTCTGATTTAAGTAGAGGGGTGTTCTCCAAACTGCAGAAATTTCGGCTGCAGTTATGACAGAGATATCTGGTTTTCAGAATGTTGAATAACTTCAGAATCCCAACCAAGCGCCATGGCTGGAAGGACTAGAACACAGGAAAGGTGAAACAAAAAAGGGAGGGAGGGACTGTGCTGTAGCAAGTTATCAGCTACCTCTACATGTAGTATCAGCACAAGATGTGAAAAACCGTTGCCTAACCAACCATGTCATAAAAGTTGTAAAAAAAAAAAAGAAAGAAAGAAACAGATAAAACTCAAGTTAAAGTAATGTAAGAAATTAAATAACAGATTTAGCAATGCAGCAAACTAATAAAAAGGAATAAATCCACTCTTTATCCACTCATCTACTTACATGAGTATTTATTTTAAATATTTAAAAAAGAGTGAAATGACAATCATATTTAAATAAATCTTATATATATATAAAATATAYTTAAAAGAGATCTAGCAAAGTAAAACATCAAAACATAGACCATACTGAATAAAGGTTAATTGTACAAAATTAATTTGAAACTCACTCTAGTTTTGAAGGGAAATGAGCAACAACAACAACAACAACAACAACAACAACAAAACTTCAGGAAGACCATAAGCAGCTTCTCAATTTTCTCCTCTGCAAAAGGGAGGAACAGTAATTCCCTGCCTAAGAGAGAGTAACTGAAATCTTGTTCAATACCAAGGGCTGCAAAATACATAAGAACCTTTATACAAATGAGTAGGAGGGGTATGGCTGATTTTCTGTCTTCTGGCAAAATACATTTCTTAGGTTGATGCTCTGAAAGAAGCATGTTGACCGAGCTGGTTGGCAGACATGATGGCTTTAGAAAATTCAGTACACATGAGTTGATCTGAAATCTTAGATCAAATGTAGGAATAATTTCCTGGAGCATTGATCATATTTTTGATGATTTTGGAAAGATGTTTCTGAAATCCAAACCCTTCCTGGAGCCAAAATGATTAAYTCAGAACTTTAGGAACATCCTAATTTGCTGATTAGGATCAACAGTCTGAAATCATTCCTTAGCATCCATATTTTGAAAAAAAAAAAAAAAAAGGAGCATAGCCAGTTGTTTGTTTGTTTTAATTGCATCCATGGAAGAGGTACAACGTTCACCATCAGTCTTTTACACAATGCCTAGTGGTTAGATCACTTGCTGAGGAAAAAGGACATTTGGGTTCAGGGCCTGAGGGAGTTCAATCCTTCACCTCTACACTGTTAAAAGAGCTCTCTAACTGTCAGGGAATCAACTAGCCTGAGTGGAAAAGGGACACTCTTTTCACTCATTTTATAGAAGTGCTTCTCCACAGGAAATAGGGATTAACGGAGAAACAGGAGAGCATTAAAAGCAGTGTGATTCTRTAACCTAGTAGTTAGTATACTCGTTGGGAATTAGAATTGCTGGTTTGGGTGGCCCAGTCTTATGACTGCCTTTATATTTACCTAGCAACTTAAATAAATCTTGCTTCTATTGTTGAAAGGTCAGCTCAAAACATGCCTGACCACTAAACTACATATGGTCCCTTCTTATGGTCTCTCTTTGACATAAAGAATTTTGTATTCTTTTCTGTGAGTTCACAGCTTTAGTGGGATGTATAAAGGTTGGCCCTACCATATTGTTTAATTGTTAAGTTGCTCTCTCGGAATTAGGAGAATGTGAATTTGATCATCAGTATGCAGAGGTCATCAAGCTCAAGTTTCTTGTTCTCTGGGTGAATATTCTACCCACAAAGTTATTTAGGAAATAGATGGGCATCACCATGATTTCAAACTGAGCATTAGAAGAAAATGGTCACTGCTACATTTTGAACCACTCCTTTCAGTATGTATTAGGTATATTTGGTACTTCTAG
Organism: Apteryx rowi; assembly: GCF_003343035.1. Taxonomy (NCBI): domain Eukaryota; kingdom Metazoa; phylum Chordata; class Aves; order Apterygiformes; family Apterygidae; genus Apteryx; species Apteryx rowi. The sequence goes on along the minus strand of NW_020447210.1, from coordinate 175,215 downwards.
TTACCTGACTGTTTCACTTTCTCATAATGGTCAATACTTCCATTAGGTAGAAATCATGTCTTATTGTATATTCTATTGTAAGACAAGAAAAATAGCTTACATCATCTTTCTCAGTGGCATCATTAGTGTCTCATTCTGATCTGGTCACCCTGTCAGCACATAAAAAAATAACAAAAATATTTATAATTTTGGACTGAGAACTCATGATTTTAGCAATCTGCTCATAGTGCCATCCATGAATACAAGTTAACATGTGGTAGAATATAACATTGATCTAAGTTTATGGACAGAAAGAGCAAGTCCATGTAGAAACAACATTTTTCTCCAAAAATATAGTGGTTTTAAAACTGAGGCCTACAAGAAAAGTATTCAATCACAATTAGTAAATAGATCTAGATCAAGCCAAGCCTAAAGAAGTCTCTAGGTCAGAAATTACTGCCTCCCTAAGTCACTGCCAACCTAGCAAATTGAATATATGGTATTTTCATTCAGAGAACTACAAAAACCTTTAGAGAAATACTTGCAGGTTTATTGGAAAGAAGCATTGAGTATGCCAAATAAGTCTATAGTGAAAGAAAATATTTCCCAGGTTTGACACCGCTGCTTTGTGGTGTTGAATAAGATTGTTTTTAGTACTCATTATTGAAAGTGGTAAGTAGAATGGCTATTGATTCACATTTTCAGTTAATGGTATATTCTCTGAGACACTTTCATTCATCTGTTATAGCTCTGTTGGTTGGATTACAGAATGGTCTTGGTCAATTTTTTCTGTGATTATTCATTTATATATTGTACAGGAAGATTGTTAATATTAGTTTAGCCTCCATTGTGCTTAATTTGTTTACACATGGTACCATAGCTTGATTTAGTTCACAACATGAATGAGGCCCTATTTTGTCCAAGTTTATCTCTAAGGTATGCTCCTATTCAGACATATGACAATGAGCTACTTAAAAAAGTATAAGTAAAATCTTTTTTTTAAGAAATGTGGTCTGCAGTTTTTGCCTTGTTGTAGAACCCTAGAGAACTAGATTATTTTCTTGGCTTTCTAACAGGTTTTATACAGCTTTTGGAAAGTCCTTAATAGCTCTGTCATTTACCTTATTCTCTATACAGCCTTCCTTCTACAAAAAAAAAAAAAAGAAAGAAAGAAAAGAAAAAATAAAATAAAATAAATTACACATAGCAAAGTATAGAAAAAAAGAACAAAATCTGAAATTACAGCTACTAGAGATAGTAAAAAAAAATCTTCAAATATTGTGTCTTTGATAGGACTTATGTGTCAGTTAACACTCTTCACAGAGTTACAACAGGTTGTTAACATTGTTAACATCTCTCAGTTGCACAATAACATAATGGAAGCCAGACACCCACTGAGCTGTTTCCACTAGAAAAGCAGCTGGATATTACAAATGTTGAAAAAGCACAAACTAGGCATTTTCAAGAAAACAGTGTGTAAAAAGTCCTACGTAGTATTAATATATTCTACTAATTAATAACTGACAATACAAAATACCATTTTAGTTATAAATTCATATACCCACAGCCCTGAATTTATGGGCTGTGAATTTAGATCATGTTACAAGCTTCATTCCTTGTATTCTCTGGCTTTTATTTCCTCCATTTTATCACCCTTTCAAGCTTCATGTACAAAAACACATCTATACGCATAAAGCTATCCATATTATCTGCACACTCTGTGTATTTGCATATACAGATATTTTCACCAGAATACTGCATTTCATGAAGTATGAGACAAGCCATAAGTCTTTCTTGAAGCGATTCTCTTAGCTCTCATTTCAGTAGTTTAATTGTCACTGTGAGTAGCTTTTGTTTATGATGCACTCTGTGGTGCAGTAAGCACTAGTGGCCACAGTCCCTGGAGAGAAATAAATAATAATAATTTAAAAAAACCCTATAAACAAGCAATGAACACCTGCTGAAGTTATTATTGTTCAAATTAGAGAGATACTTTTATATATTGCTAGAAAGAATAGACAATAATAAAAATAACTGTGTTTCTGTTAGAGCAGGACTGTGGTGAAAATGGTATCACTGTGTCTAGTAGAGCAGAAAAGGGCAAAACTTCTGGTGTCCATAATGACCAGCCCTCACTCCATAAAAATGAATCACAGTTTCCTGTGCGTGCTATATCCTCAGAGGATTTGTTACAATGAATTACATTCACAGTGCTTCAGTACTCTTGCCATCTACCAGCTTTAAGCTGAAACAAAATCTGATTTTTCAAGTAGATAAAATGAGGAAATAAATACATATACAAAGCTTTTCAAATTATTTTAAACAATTGTGAGTTTGATTTCACTCAGTAAATTTGTCTTGTGAGTTAATGGGATGGAATGCAGTTTGCTATATGGTAGTCCACATTTAAAAGGTTTTACCGTACCCTTCACTAAGAACAATTCCATTCTTTCCTTTGCTTTGAATCCTATTGGGAGGATGAAGCTTCATCTGCCTCTATTTCTTGACAGTATTACTTTTTCTTCTGGTATATTTTCACTGGAGAGTTAGCCCTGGCACATAGCATTAGGAACCCTCTTCTTCACACATAGAGCTCTTAGATCTAACTTAAGTGATATTTTCCTTCTTAAAAAGCTCTTCTCCTTTCTGTTTGTTTAGCTGCAGGTTTCTTTTCCCTTCTGGCCACAGGTCAGAATGTATGTAATATCCTCATTCAAGTAGCTACTTGGCTTTGACAAAGCAAAGGTTGCAATGCAAAGTTTGCATTTCTTTAACCTGGGAGTCCCCCACGGTGATATTGCAGCATTCTACCACATGCCTCTAAGAGCCAGAAGGTTTCCCACAAGACACTGAGAAAGAGTCAGAATGGCTTATTTGTTCTATTAATTCAGCACAAAAAAGCTATCATGTGACCTTAATACATAACAGACACTCATCGGCATATTAGCTATAAAAGATGCTCAGATTTGAAGGTCAATTTAACCATGCAGTGGAAATGTAGCTTATGATGGGATATAAACTTTTTCAAGCCTTTTAAGCAAAAATAATTTAAAACATAGAGTAATCCCATTCAGTCAAATGGATGCTGACCAAGCATAAATTTGGTATCCAATATCCTTATGTTCGAATTTAGAAATGAAAAGCACAAGCATTCTTCATCCTCTTTGGTAAAATTTTTCAATATAAAATGCTTATCTTCTTGTACAGAATCAAATGATTCTATAACCTGGAGTTCAGAGCACTCCTTTGGGGGAGAAGAGTCCTGGATTCTCACACAAGAAACCGTAAAGTTGTTCAGGCTCATGTTGCAGACTCAGACCCTGCAAGTGGGTTAGGAAAATAGAAGTTCTGTCTGTGAGCAGTCTTGGAATGCAGGCTTAAAACTGGCATTGAGCTGCTTGTTATTTTTGACACTACAGAAATTCTGTATGTTCCCAGTGGCAATAAGGTCTATTCATGGTGACATTTTTAGATGCCTTGAGAATTTATGTGTCATCATGGAAATTTGTTTGGTTGTTTTTTAAGGATATAACTTCTGAACTTAGATGCCAAATGTAGCAGTTAGGTGTTGGTGTCTTCTTTTGCAATTGAATACTTTGTGTTTATTTTCCATGTCAATAACATTGTTACATACTTATGCAAAAGATCAGAGAATTCACAGTTGCTGATACATAGTGAAATATAATAGCCAGATGTTATACTAATATTTTTTGACACTGACATCATCCTAATGTCTTCTTCTCATAATTTCCATACAGTATAAAATTAAATGCAATTCATTTATGCAGAAGCAAGTTTTAATTGGCAAGTCAATACCACAGGAAATAAATCCTCCTCCTACTGCTAATTAGTTCTTTTCCTGTAGGCTTATCAAGACCCGATTGTAAGTCTGACAGGAAATCTTCACACATGTAAGCAATGTTACTCTGATGAACAAGAATACTAAGAAAAAGAAAAGAAAACAAAACAAAACTGTACTCTTCTCAGAATGCTATGTATAACTTCTTAGTGTTGCTGTAAACTGTGGGGGCAAAAGAAGATTAGAAACAAAACTATCTCTCTTTGGCCAGCCAGCTGGATGTGTAAATTAAATCAACACATGAAGATTAGGCAACGTGCTTGAGGGCATGCCAGAGTGAACCTAAACCAACAGTTAGAATTAGCTCTCAACATGAGACAGCTGAAGCATTGCAGCAGGTAGAGACACCTTTGTAACAGCACGACAAAAGTGCCTACTTCTGAAAGCCATTCAAAAGGCTTTGCAGATATTGATGCTGATGGAAAGTAATGCTGCATTTTCACTTTTTTTCTGACTGAGGGAGAAGATTTCTCCTGTGTAACTTAATCTTGAACAGAACTAGGAACAAACATGCAATCGTTAGAAAACATCTACCAATTAAAAGGGTCTTCATTTTTGTTGTTGTTAGAACCAAATTATCCCATAATAAGATACTGTTTATTACCTTAAAAGTATTAATCTACTTAGGTTACTTACATCAAAGATTGGATCCAATAATTTCTGGTAATGGCATGAAACATGTAAAGAAATATCTGCATGCCACATATGGGTTCTGGCTGTTAAGCAGAGAAGAGTAATGTTTTATGTAAAATTATATGGGTGACAGAGCACTGGAACMGGTTGCCCAGAGAGGTTGTGGAGTCTCCTTCTCTGGAGATATTCAAAACCCGTCTGGACGCAATCCTGTGCAACGTGCTCTAGGTGACCCTGCTTGATCAGGGGGTTGGACTAGATGATCTCCAGAGGTGCCTTCCAACCTCAACCATTCTGTGTGATTCTGTGATATGCAAACTCCCTAAAATATTTACATAAATGGAACTTAGAAAAGATAGGATTGAAGTTTAATTCAATATGTCATTGCACGTCTTTTAGCCTGTTAAAAGAGTGTCATTATTCCCTTAATAAAATTGTTCTCAGACTTCAATTACTTCAGTCTAACCCTACCCCCCCCCAAAAAAAAAAGTTACTAAGCACAGTACATGGTAAGATGTTAAACACAACGTTCATATTTTCTTTCAGATAGAGACACAAATGAAATCACAGTGTACCTGTAGTGATCTCTGCTTCATGCTGACTAACAGTTCTCTTTTGTGTGGCTAAATATATAGGCCTTATCTGCAAATCTGTAACTAGAAGTTGTTTCAGTACTTTATATACTGTATTATGACACAATATGAAGAAATATCTGAATTTTCTCTTGTATGCMATGTTTGCTATTTCAATGATCTGCAGCTGGAGCTCCATCCAGGCCTACTTATGTCCAGATCTCAACCTTACCACTAAATAGACTTGAGAAACAGAATATATTAGTGCAATATTTTTGGTCAAAAATATCTATCTGCTGTCATCTTTCCCCATTAGCTCTACCTGTCACCTTTAGAATGAGAAATATTTTCTCTGTCATTCTGATAAATATAGGCCTTTAATCCATCTGCAAATCCTTGCTTCTCTGCAATGAAGCTATGTTACTTAGTTGCTGAACAGTCATAAGATATATGCCCTATATTTTAGAAGGTTAATGTCTTATGCCATTGTAATTTTGCACCCATAGCCACACTGGTGTAAGCACTATAAATACCTGAATAACATTAGATATTTAAAATTTTTATTGTATTGGACAACAGAATTAGACAGTAAAGTCTCTGTTTGATCTAATAGAAAAAGTAAGCATAAATGATGTACTATTTCACTGGGAGAGTTCTAATGTTTTCAAGTAGAAGGATTTATTATTTATTTGTGGCCCCCTTTATTCTCCATTTTTCAATCCACCATTACCTTCAGTGACTCCCTCTTAAGGCTTGTAAGCTTACAGCACATTAAAAATGGTTTGCTCATTGGCAAGTATTTCTATAGTCTCATAATTCTTTGTCTTGTATGAACTTTTAGTCCAAGGAAGCATAGAAAATGTTACTTGTATTACTGCATGTTGGTGGGATTCTTAACCCAAACATCCAGTGAAAACTGGTTTCAGTTGACTTTCATCCTGTTTCTACCATCTGCAACATTGCTTTGTTGTAGGTGAAGTAGAATCACTAATCTCTAATAAAAATTATTGTTGCTACTTTGATCAAGCAGTCAGGCAATATTAAGAGTCTTGCAAGGAGGTTTCTTTTCAGAGTGGAGATAAGTCAAGAATCCTTTGATACAATCTTCCCCCCCACCAAATGATCTTTCCTTAAACATAGTGAAAACATAACAGCAAGCAACTTTCTTTGCTAGAAATCTGTAAGCAAAATGAGCTTTGTCCCTTGAGAATGTCTAAATGGGAATCATTTCACCTAACACAGGCACCTACTACTGAGATGGTTTCCAGAAGCTTTCTTTACAAACAGAACTACACTTTTAGAGTGCAATTCATCTAGATTTGTTTTACATCTCTGTTTTAGAATAAAATAAACTGTGATCATTTCTCTGCTTTCACTCTGAAGCAGATCCTTGACAACCAGGTATCTACATGTAGTCATATAATCCTACCCATTTCAGTTCCTGAACAATTTCTTGAACTGTGGCTCTTTGTAGCACTGGAGAGAACAGTGAATTTTCACTTAACTATATTCTGGCTCTTGTGATGCTTTGCCAAAATACTTAGAAAGCCAGTGAAGGAGTAATTCAAGCTTCACTTGTTTTATCTTAGATTAAATTTAGGCCTCAGACAGCCTGTTGTTCTGGCTGGTTGCACTACAATCTACAGCTGTTCTCCTGTACACAAAGATCAAATTCTCAATTTGAGGARTCCGCTTGACACCTACTTAGTGCTAGTTACTGGTTTCAGTGAGTTCAAGAATGTCAGAGATGTAAACAGAAACACCAGGATCATTCAGCATGTCACTGTTATGGAATGGCAGAGGTACAGTTCCCCAGTTCAGGCAAGGTAATCTACAGCCCATCTGTGCTGAGAGAAGGTGACTCTGTTTCCCTGCTCCTCCTGCTTTTCTTCCTTGTTCCCAGTTCTGAAATCTTGTCCTCTTCTTTTGCAACCCCGACGCCCCTTGGACCATCTGTGCACATAGGCGGTTCATAAACCCAGTGGAAAACTACCTTCTTTTTGTCAGATTAGCTTTCTGCCATAGTACTGAGCTAAACTGACTTTTGATGATAGTGAGCTGTTAATTCTGTATCCAAAGCAGAAGCCTGCTAAATATGTGTACTAAAATACTGTAACCAATAACAGCATATAAGCACCTTGTAACACTCTGATGACACAGCCAAACAGTGTAAAAGCATTTTACATAACCCAAAGGGGCAAACAAAGACAGGTCTTGTTGCAGGAAGGAAGCATCCAAGCAACAAGGAGATGCAAAGAAAAACAAGATAAGCACAAGGGGCTGCAAACAAGCAGGACATCCTGACGAATACACAAGAAGGATGACTGGTAAAACCATATCAAGGGAAGATGACATCTGTTTTTAGAGGGAAGTGAGGTAAAAAGCATAAAACACTAAGGACAACCAAGGAAAGAGAGAGAACAAAGACTGACAAGCCCACTTCAGTTCCAGCTTCTTTCAAAGAGCTCTCAACTCCAATCACCTTGACCTCTGTGAATATGATCATCAAGGACCACAGCCATCAGTGCTAACTGTATGCCATCACCTCTGTGCTCTTGTATATTCATATGTAATTTAGGATATAAGCATTAAAGAGATGAATGTTAAAGTTTTGTATTTGTAGTGATGATGAGTAATGATGCGAGAGAACTACACATTAGCACAAAGTGTTTTGTTAATGAATGGATGCAATGAAGTTTAGTTTTAATGTTTAAAACTTGCCTGATTTGTCAGACTTCTAAGCACTGTCCATGACAGCTGCTATGTGTGATACATCTTTAAATATACTCAGTTGTAAAAAATCATACCATGGAATTGCATCCTAAGGACTCTATACTGAAATGGATTTTTCAGAGAGATCCAGCATTTCTTTTGTTTAAAATATCCAATTTATTATCTCTATTTAGAAATGTTGATATAATTTATGCCACTTAGCTTAACTGGAGTATCTGTGTGAGAAGGTCTGAAGCCTTCTCTGAAGTTTCTCTGTAACTGAAATAGAGGAAATTGCTTCAGAGAGTGATTCAGGCCACCTATCCATCCAGTGACTGTAAGGACAGAGTAAGGTGACTAGACTTTCAACTTATTGCAGCAATTAGTGGGATAAACCCAGGACCAAAGGCAGAATTTGAGTACACAGTTAACTTACCTATTTGGTATCTTTAAAAATAAAAAAAAAAAGACAGAGATGAAAGATGGGGAGGAAAAGCAGTAAGACAAGAAAATAGGCCATGTTGTTCCTTCTAAGTAAGCAAAGATTRATTTATCTGGGTCTAGATAAATATCAGCAAACATAAACATATATAAATATGCACACAATTCTATTTAAGAATGTCATCAGAAGCCATCTGATTCAGTGCAATACAGTCATGCCCTCTAGAATTTTGAATACTGCATCAGCCTGCAATTCATAATTTTCACTTTAATTTTTTTAATAAATTTACTGTTTGGCATACTGTGTTCCATTCATCTTTTTCCCCCTCTACCAAGATCCTATTGCTATTTYCTGAAGTTATAGAATATTTTTGTTCTATTAAGCTGTAAAAATGAATGAAACCTTAGGTATATTGTGGAATCACTGCGTCGTATCCCCATCAATTCTGCTGTTAAATCTCTTCATTATCCTTTCCTCCAATTTCATCTTACTGAACACACACTGCATTTTTAGTTAATCACATTAAATGCCAATAATTAAAAAAAAAATAACAGGCATTTTTGGGTACAAATGCTGTATGAAGTATCAAATGTAGAAGTACAACAGTAGATGATCTTTCAAATGAAACCTAAATTGAGGCTTCAAAATATTGTGGTAGTTACATTTTTTATGATTTTTTTATCCTAATAACTTACTGACTTGAATGAATAACTATTAACTTGAAGTAATGGGTTCTACATGAAACAAATTGTTTGAGTTGCACAGAATTATGTTAGATCTATCCAAAGATATGCAAACTTAGACAATTTGGGAACCTAAGGATCTAAAACAAATTCCAGCACACCTCCTCCTCATTCAAACACACATACCTGAAAGATTGTTCAGAAAAATGTGGTGATTTTCTCCTAGCTTTTATGAAACTTTACTGAAATATTTAGAAAACTAGTAAAATACTTCAAGATGTTCTACCTAAAAAAGAATCCATCTAGAAAAAAATTTCAAGAATAAGAGGACAAGCACTGAACAGAGTAAATGGCTGTATAGGGAAACCATTCTGCAGCACTGTTGAGAAATGATGATTTTGAATAACTGAACTATAGGGGAAGAAACTTAAAAAAAAAAAAAGCTCTTGCCTTTTTTTCTATAGTAAATTCCTCAATTACTACCTTAAGCTTTCTTATTTCTGGGTGTTGCTGCCAAATACACTGGCAATGTTGCCACAGGAACAAATTTTTTTTCTGTATTTTTGCTTCACCGTCAGAAAGATGATGGAAGACTGATACCTGATACCTTTAGCATCTTGGATCTCCAAAAAAGAGTTGGGAACCAAAGCAGTTGAAAGAATTCATCCTAGAAAACCTGTGTCTCCAAGAAATGGACAGAGAACTTTACCTAGAATCTTAAAAACATGTAAAATTTGTAAGACATAAGACAATACAGATAGATAAATAATATATATGATAGTTGTGTGAATATGGCTACTAAATGAAAAAAATACAAGTGCTATGTTCAAAATTTAAATTTTAGCTACAAATTTTAGCTAGCATTTATAAAACTAAGGAAATAAATCCTTCCTATTTCATGCAAAGTTCAGATACTAAATTCCAAAAAAGTTCTTAGGGCATCTGTTGTTAAGAAGCTGTGTCAGGGAACAGTTAGGGGCTGCTGCTCTGTAAGGGCAGGTGAGCTGGGAGCCAAAGGTGACCCCACTGCAGGCCGTGCTTCACTGATGGGGCACAGCCTCACAAGGTCTGACCATGGCGGGCAGAGTTAGGTGCTGGTGCTAGGTCCATGGACAATCCCAGAAAAGGCAAGGGGATGGATCAGGACCAGAGTCCATCCAGGGTGTCTAGTTAGGACCAAAAGTTGATGGGGGCAGACACAAGGCTACAACATGGGTCCAAAGTCTATCCAGGAGACAGGGCCAAAGACAGGACTGGAGACAAGCTACCAAATACACACAAGGGGTCCGTCCAAGAAGCAAGCTACCTACAGCATAGGTCCAAGGTCCACCCAAGGAGGCAGGGCTGGGCTACAGCTGGAGACAGGCACACCTACAGCATAGTTCAGGCAGAGGCCGGCAGCCCCACGCTGAGCTGAAATGGGGTCCTACACCCATGGGCAGAGGTGGGGATAGGCCCTGGTGAGACTGGTCAGAGCCAGTAATGCCTATGAGTGCCCTCAGGGCCTGACAAGCTGCACGTGAACATGTGTTTGGGACAAGAGAAACACCATCTCAGAAAGAACCTCTTCTTTTCTTAATTGATTCCCAATGTTTTCCTCATTAGTATTCCTAATAAATTGCTTTAAGACAAGAGGATATCAATAACACAAAGCTATATAAAGCTACAATAGGCAAAGATATATATCTATCGTTTACAGTCAAGCTGTTTCATTGCCCTCTCACCATGAAAAATTCAGTTATTTCTTACTACTGAATCATTTTCCAGTTTCATTATTAACTATGTTGGAAGTACATCTCTATAATTTTTGCTCAGTCTTTGTTGAACTATTGTATTAAGCTATTTCCAATATTATTATGACAAGGTAAATGAGTTATGGTTAGAGGGCAGTTCTCCTCATCAGTATGAGAAATGTTGGTCTCATTTGATCCTTTTTCTTGCCAAAACACACTTGGAAAATTATTTATCCATTATGTTTGTAAATGTCTGAGGATGGTACAACCTGGCCACGGTTATATATAACAAGCTCAATTCCTTTCTTCCTACAGAATTTACACAGGAGAAAGTGGAGGAAGATAATCCAGTCTATTAACAGAGTCATTGCAGGCTACCAAGATCACAAACTATTAAAAGGAGCTTCTGAAGATCTAAATGCAGTTAATTTCATTCAGAGGGCTTTTGAATTATCTCTAGTTTCTTGGACAGATTCTAAGCTCATTACAGTTTGTCAACTTACTTGTCACTAAAGGAAGGGGGGGACTTCACATTTATATGGCATATTCATGTCAGGGCTAACCTGCCATAGTATTACTGAGAAATATTAAATAGCTGCTGTGTTCCCTCGGGGAACTGAGTTATTTAATGCAGTAAAAGTAGAATCATCAAAATATTCTGATAAAATAGAGTAACTGTAGCACCCATGGAATCTGATTTGCCATTCTGCTACACTGGGTATTATCATCACTGGAGTCAACAAAGATGGACAAGCATGAAATAAAAGTAAATAAAGACAGAAGCAGGCCCCATGTCTTGTTAGTATAGACCTCATTGTAAAGTGTGCTGAAAACAGAAGAAAAGAAACAGAGCCAAAATAATTCATATTTGATATAGCTTTGGTATCCACATTCTCTGTTTATTTATATAGCAACCTGAAATATTTTGTTGCAGAAAAGGTAGCAAACAAATATTATGAAAAAGCTTTCCCTGGCTTGTTATCTTTGTTGACATCTGGACCATGGTATCCATTCTAAGCATATAAAAACCGATCCTTCAGTCAAGCATGAACACACAAACACAAACACACAAAGAAGCTTACTCTTGATGAGGATATATTGAAAAGATTATTTTAAAAAACTCCTCACATTCTCATAACTAGACTATTAGGACTAGTAAAATACAWTGATAGGAGAGAGGGGAAGAGAACAGAACTGCCTTGGATTTTAAAATTAATTTGCTGACGTATCATTGCCCAAGATGGCAACATCTTTATTTTTAGTGGCATTTTCTTTGCAGCTGGATGTGTACACATGCCTGTCTTGGTTTCTGGCATTCAACAAAAATGACCTTTAATGTACAGCTCTGGCTACTGAAAACTCTAAATCCAGAGAGAAAGAATATCTCAGTAGGAAAATACTGTAACTGAAGCCAACAAATTTAGTGGCAGCAAATTTAATAAAAGGCCTATGAAAACACTAGCTCAGTGACAGCTCTCAAGGCAAGGTGCAACAATGATTTTATTATTTTAACTATGCATGCATTAAAGAACCATTACTGAGTTCAAATAAATAAAACACTAAATCGTACATGCAATGCAATGAAGTTTAAAAGTGATGGTAAAATTGAAGCAATTACCAATAAAGTAAGTAAACAACAAAACAATACAACTACAGGCAATATATACCTTAACTCAAAAGCAACTATAAACAGCTCCATACACAATTGACTATAAAAGTATAAGTACTTCCAGAATATTTGCATGAGTGTAGATGTTGATTGCTTTAATCCCTGATGCTTTGATTACTTCATGTTTCAGGGATGTCCTTCCTGAGGAATTATCTGCTCTGACAACTGCCGCCACAGAGTACAACAAAAGTGACTCAGATCAGTGGACAGAATTGCAATGGCTGTATTCTTCACCAAGAAACTAGAAAACATTTTTTTTCTGCTAGTTACAGAAAATTTGAGGTCCTGGCTGCATGTTACTGTTTTGTTAGTTGAAAGATTTTGCTGACTCATCTACATGAAGAAACAAAAGCACTGCACACACTGTTTATATGGCTTCAAACCACGGATTTCAAAGTATATCCTTACAAACAATTCTGCAAGAATCTTATTTTACTCATTACATTTGCTGAGAGAAAGAATGTTGTAGACTCTTTCCAAAGGTAAACTTTAAAGGCCATGGGAATTTCTGAGCTATGCAATATTCTCAGGCCAAAGTGAGCTGCAGAACACTGAAAACCATCTGGAATATATTCTTCAGGAACTGGAGAGGTCTCTCCCTGGATTATCTTCCAACTTCACTGAGTGCTCTGGAGTTAGAGTAAGCTTTTATCTAAACAAAGCTCTCAGATCAAAGTCCACAGCACCACAACAAACTTTATAATTATTCAGTTTGAAGTCTAACAAGTTTCAGTTTATCAGCCTCTTTCATGTGATACAGAATTGCACTCCATATCCATGAGCTAGCACCGTATTTTTCCCCAAATTTAAGAAATTTCTACCAACACAGTTCCTGTTGATGAACACAGTTAAATTTCTATTATTTAGGAAAGGGCTCAGAATAAACAAGAACAACTATATATGTGTGTGTGTGTGTGTATGTATATGTATATGTATGTATATGTATATATGTATATATGTGTGTATATATGTATACATATATATACACACACACACACACACACACACACAAATATATATATATAACCACAGGGCAAACCTTGAAAAACACATTCTGAGACTGGTTCCTGTTTTCCTATTTCTAGAGAGTATTTACAAGGTTTACACACACACACACACACACACACACACACACACACTTTCATACTCTTGGAAACTATGTCCCTGAGTTTGTATTTTATGTGATGGACATCTGTGTTACTTAACTTTATCAACATCCCAAGACATGAAGAATGAAGAACATTGCTAGCTATTTTGGAGAGTTAAAGCATTTGCTAAAATTGATCTATGAATTGTTACTATGAACAGAGATTTTCTAGACCCTGAACCTCTGTTCATAATGCTCAATATGTAATACCTTCAGTGAAATAATAAATAAAATATAAAATATATAAAAATATAAAACAAAATAATATAAAATATAAATATAATATAAAAATATAAAATAATAAAACTTAGGGGCAAAAATTTGGGAGAAAATAGTAAAAACAACAAAAGAGTCATTCAAAATTGCTCGGAAAGTAAAAGTTTGCTAGGACTGGAGGACAAAAAAACTATTTATCTAAAAGGAACTAAACAAACATTTATGCTGCAGAATAACACAGAATGTCACAGAGGATATTGCTCTTTCAAACTTTTATCATATCTTTACTCCCCCCCCCCCCCCCCCACTAGACACAAATTCGAGAGGCAGAAAGATTTTAATCCAAGTTCTCTGTTGATCCTGGACCCCCTGGAACTCAGTTATATCATTCAATAATTAGAATTATTCTAGAAATGCATCTGTGCAAATGAAGGCCCTAGCTAATATTTAATAGTTACCAATAACACCTGGAAACAAAGAAGAAATATATGTTTATGTCATAATAACAAAATGAAAATACTTCTCAGAAGCAAATTCTGTAGAGACAGAAGTAAAACTACTGCATAACTATGTAAAAATTCTCAGGTTCCCTCAGAGAGACCTATGAAAAACTGACCAGGTTTACTTAGGTAGTCTTGTCACTGATTTATTCCAGTGATAGTTTCTGTTCATTCATTTCTATTGTCAGTCTGTTGTCAATAATGATATGCATAGTGCTTTCCAAATGCTGAATCATTCATTAATATCAGATCTTTTTTGTAGCAAGAGAAGCAATTTTAAAGTTTTCAGATTCATTTGTTACTGCCAGCCATCACACAATTTTAAAAGGGGAAAAAAAATCTTTAACACGAGGCAATTTAGATCAAGTGTCAGAAACTGTGAAATATTTGTTTATTTCAACAATGTTTGGCGTTAAACTTTCAATGTTCACTTCTAAAACAATTCCCTTAGGATGCACTGAATTGCAAAATCCATGAACGAAAAAGTTGCTTGCAGTTTATTTCTATTGCTTTCCCCATAGCACTTTCATTTGTAACTTCAGTGCTAACCTTATATACATTGTTTCCAAACCCCAGGAGCGGCATAAGATATCCTAAGATAGTTCACAGACTTTCACAACGTCTGTATGATCCCAGTCGTCGTTGGGGGGGGGAGGGGGGCATTTTTCCCTCTTCCCACCCCTCACTTTTTATTATTTATTGATTTTTTTTTACTGAAATCTTAAGCTTTAGCTGTTGCTTAGCATTTTCAAACCAAAATAACCACAAGCACAAAACATCCTTCCCAAAAGCCACAAGATAAAACTTTTACCTGTTTGACAGGTACAAATCTGAACCAAATTTACTGAACTCAATAGCACAGAATTACTACAAAGATCAGAATTACTTCCACAATTTGAGGCATGATGCCACACAATCATTTAAATTTGCTGCGTATGCTTCACAGTCTTATTCCTGAGTTTCATGTAATGTATCTTTCTGTTTCACTGATAGCTCCATCAAAAATATTTTGGATTTGTCCTAGTGTAACTAAGAGCAGAATTTGGCTGTTTATCATTCCAAAAGGTATGATTCTTCAAATGTAGCAAGGACCAATACACACATCAACTTGTGTGCCAAATAATGAAAATATCAGGAGCAATAGCTCCTTATATATGAAAATTCATACATATAAATACCAGACATGATATCTTYCAAACTAATTGGCAGTGTGACATTTCTCCCCTCCTCCCCAAACAYGCACTTTTTGGCTAAACTATTTTGGTATCCCCAACAGCATAGTATTTCAAGGTTAAATTCACAGGGAAGAAAAAATATTTTGAATGGCTGTTTTATGTATATAATAATTTATTTATTATATTTTTAATCACAATATTTTTATATTTGTGACTTCAGGTTGCATAGTTTTGTCATAGCTTGAGTCTACATTTGGGAGACCAGACTGTTGCAGAGCATGTAAGATTTGAGGAGTTTGGCGTTTCTTGTCCCCATTCCTCTGTCTTTCCAGTTCCCAGTTGAATAATCTATGCTGGTCCTGTGGCGGATGAATGGCACGGACTCAGGAGGGTTTGCATCCTGAGACCTTTATTGTTTATTTCTGAGCATATTTAAAAAGTTAGCTGCTTCAGTGGTTTCACAGACACACTTTGCTAGGCCAGTCATCATGCAGATTATGTCACAGGTAGCCAACCATTGCACCAATCACGCAYGCAGCGGTCACGCCTTGTACTCTGCTACTTGTTTAGAAAAGCTGTCTTGCCCTTAACCTTGGTTCCCACTGGCTTCTGCTGGTTTATCTGCACTTTCTCAGGATGTATCAGTCCCAGCTGCACCGGTGTCCTTGGGTACGTTTGTCTGAGGCTCCTGTTGCTTGCTACTTGCARCTTTCCACCAGTTTAACCCTGTCATGACCCTCCACAGGTCCAATAGCAAATGTTGTTCCATTTCCTCTAACAGAATTCCAGTAATGCCCTGAACAACAATGGAGCACTAAGAAGAACTTGTTAATCTTTTCCCTCACATACCAACATGGTTGCTTCAGGAGAAAATGTAACTGCTCTTTCAAAAAGTCTATTCACAAGACTTCCCAAAAATCTCATGAAAAAGTAGAGTGTGTCCCCTTATAAAAGCTAACTTTGGCTCATTGCCACAACTATATTCTATGTAAGCCATTCGGAAGCAGCTGCAGAAAAGAGGATGTGGATGGAAGTCAAAACAGTTCAGGAACTGCCAGCAAAGTAAATGTACAGAGTTAAAACTGGCATTTCAGAAATAATCTGCTGTTACACAAATTCAAAACAAGTATTACCAAACTTTTTTTTAACAAGACTGAAAACTTTCAGATGACTTTTGTTTTCATATCACTATACATCTAGGTTTCCATTTTAGCAGAGTTAACTATAAAAAGTAACAACATTCCTGAAGTGGCTGATCTTGCAGTCTTTCTATCTCATGTTAATCTCCACTATGTTGATAGCTTTGATGGTTTCTGTGGGACTAATTACTTGAATGACATTTACAGGACCTATCCCCCATGAGTGTTCTATTATTTCCTGTTGGGGAATAACTGGAATTGTCATGATATAGTCTGATTTCACAAATTGATTAAACATAAGAAAATAATTTAAACTTTGATCATTTTCCAAATTAACCTCTTAAAATTTAATCTAGTATTAATTGCTAGCATGAAACAGAGTAGAATAGAACATATGCTATTTCTGCAGTTCAGTAAGTGAATGATGTGTTCTGTTAGGCAGAATTTTATGTAGTTCGATATTCATATCAATAATTGGTGGCAAATATGACCTAAAACAGATGCCAAAGTATAGAAAAAGTTTCTGTATAAAAGCCCAGTTCTCTGAGGTACTTAAGCTCACCAGACAATGCCTTAAGATGTGAGAACTACGTTGGCAGTAAGGCTGGAAGTTGTTACTTCACTTGATTAAGAACAGTATTGGTGCTGACACCTTACCACATGCTCAGTTGCACTGCGATTCATTCCTTTATGCCACTGGGAACACTTTAGCTACAGCCAAAGCAGAAGTTCTTCTGAATGTTAAAGCATATAGTAAAAAGCCTCAATATAAAGATTATTTTTTCTCTCTTCACTTTTATTTTTTGCTTCAATGTAACTAGAACTATGCAAAAATAATCATTTTGCAAAACATTCCCAAACTGTTCTATACTTCCTAAAATGATGCTAAACTGTGACATTTTGGGAGACTTCTTATTGAAGCTTGGGGGAAATTCAAAAAGCCACTGTTGCTCAAAATGTCAAGCTGTGAAAAGCCATCTGCTACTGAACTTCTGAGTTGTGGAGAGAATCCTGTCCCTAGTTACAAGCTTATACAGTTGGCATGGACATTATACAGATTTCTACCCTCATTTTACACTGATAATGACTTAGTATTACAGTCCTCCAATCGAATGAGGTGATCTTCCATATATAAGAAATGCACACCGAACTCCTCTTGTATATTTATTTGTAATCTTGCTTTTCTGTTTGTGTATAGGAAGCATATCCTTAAACCACCAAAGAACCCTGGGCTATCCTGGATGTAGGGTCAAATATTTTTAAAAAAGTCTCTCTTTGTAGTGCTACATAACCGAAGAACTTCCTTTTGTCAAGGCGCTGACACTTCTCTGTACAAAAGTGTCTTGGTAAGATATAATAGAAGTACAGTCCAAATCTCTGTAATAATAACAAATAATATCCTTGGCTGTATAATTGAAGAGAATAAATAGGGCAAATGGCATGCAGTATGCTTCAGTGAGTAAGTGGAGACATAAAATACTACTGTACAAGAAAATTTTTTAAGATAGTATAAAAATACCTGAGGTACTGAGTAGCCAAAACAGATTTTAATTCCACAACTATTTTTTTTTCTTGAAAGACAGTTGACAGAGACTTTTTTCTAGCATATTACTTTGTATTGATTGATTTCATTCTTGTTAGTTTGAATGAAAACAGGTATACCTGAGTCAACAACAATACAGAATTAATATAGAACATCTTCCAGAAAGAACAAGAATATGACAACTTTATATTCATATTTCCAGCTCATTATCATTTTTCTTGTGTTTCGTACATCCTCTGTAGTCATATTAACATTTTACTATTAAAAGAGGCATTAAAGCAGTTAGCCACAGTTACCACTTCTTCAGACAACTGGCATGAGTCATTCACTCAACTTCTCTCATACAGAGTCAGTATGCCTGCTGCTGCTGAGCAATCAGGTTGTTCTCTTTGATCCATTCTCACTCACAACAAAGGAATCCCACTAGAATTCAGCGAACATGCCCACGAAGCACAAGGCCTCCTGTGTCAGCTGCTGGCTTGTATCCCATTAATGAGTTAAAACTCAGCTACATTCTCRGTAATGGCCAAAGGGCATACAGTGTCAGCTGAAAGGTGGGAAAGTAAGTGACTGCACGCAAGAGACATAAAGCTCAATTTTGTCATTGCCTATTTCTAGGACATTGGGATATCTTCCAAGGGCTAAAATGGCTTTTTGAATTAATCCACATAATGGCCTCTCAGTTATCTTTCTCTTTCCTTTGGCCCTGCCTACTAAGCTGCCCATTTCATGAGCTGTAATATGAAAATGGAGTGCTTGATGTTGCAGTGTGATGTGAGAGAGTGAAGACATAAAGTATATAAGAAAATACACACCCAAAATACATCTAGGTTTGGTCATTAGATAAAACAAATGCATCCTTTAAACATAGTCAGTAAGCTTTCCATAAGAATGAGCATATTTAGTATCAATATTAATATGGCATAATATCATACATGTCTTTCCAGTGTTTGTATATTGCAGTATGTTGAATGACTTTGTGAGATGGAAAAAGAGGTACACATCTACACAGAAACTGGCAGTCAAAACCTTTTAAAGAACACAGAAACATACAGAAAATAATCAAATCCTGACTGTACTAAAGTGATACTGAAAAATAATTAGATTAAATAAATGTATGTCCAGAAGATATATTTGTTGATTACAATAATTCTGAAAAGAAGGAGGTATTTGAGTCTGATTTACTAAAGATTGTCTAATATACATCTGTGTAACATGCAACCCTTGTAACATGGCTGCATTTTATCAGAGTGGGGACAGCTAAATACAAACAATTCTGATCATCTGTACAATTTGGAAAATTTTTGGTAAATACATGAGTGTGACAACTTCTCCTTCTTTTCTCTTTCTTCTCCAACTGCTTTTCGGATGTGTGCTTTTTTCTAATGTTCCCTACATAGTTCCACAGCTAAACAGCAAAGTCAAAGAGGGAATATGCTGGAACTGCACCACTTAAAAAGGAAAAAAAAAAATTAATAAGTAAATGCTAAAGATAAAAAGCAAGCAAATTTAAAAGTTAAATATATAGTAAATAGATCCAGTACAAAAAGCTAGAAGAATCAAAATTTCTTGGTTTTTTTATGACAATTATTATAATTGCTGCTATTTATCTGCCTGTATGATCATAATGGTCTTTTCTGATTTTGATACTGGAGAAGAAAAGGGTATGCAAGACAAATGCTTCCAGTGTGAACTTGGAATGGAATGTTGTATACGTATGGAATGTAAAACTTGCATTATCTCTGAAAATCCTTAACCACATGCAGAGCATAATGCAGTGCCTTAATAATGCTTAGTCATGCAAGTAGAGGGACTAGGAGCTTGCAACWTATGAACCAATAACATTGCTTTCAGTTGTAAATGACAATAGAAACTAATTGCTGTGCGTGGTTTCACACTTAGAGTTCATCATGTGAACTATACTCACAGAAGCAGRGTACTGTTTAACATAACTTACCATGAAATGTGAATGCTTATCAGCTAGAAACTAATACATAGCTGTAGTCAAATGCATTGTTCATATAATAGCAATTAAGCTCACCACAGGAATAATAACAAGGTAGAAAGCAAGCAGAATTTTTAACGAAGTACTTGAATAATGCTCAGCCTAAAGGTGGAATTCTGAAAAATGTGTAGCACCAGCCAAATTCTATTTCCATTACATGCAATAAAAATTTTACCACTGTCTTTAGTGAAAGTAGAATTAGGTCACTTGTTATTACTTTTGAGAAATTCACCTCTTAATGSTTGCTAACATTTCTTTTACAGATGATCATTGATAGACTAGATATCATTTCAGTTCAGAGGAGAAAAATATTTGAAACATGGTTACTATTTGGTTTGCATTAAACTATAACATTCTAGATTGTACCACTCCCCATATAGATTGATTTTTATGTTAACTGTTCAGTATGTATAGCACATAAGCTTAAGTGACTGATCAATCCAAATACCAAGATATCTTAAGGATAAAACCATCCGAGGATAGAGCGGTTAAATATGTGATACTGAACGCAAGATCTATTATCAGAATTTCTATTTTATGATTAATCTGAAAATGGAAGTCTGTCTTGTGTGTTTGTTTGTTCTTCCAGGAGGAGCTTAGCATGCATTTTCAAAATAACAGGATGTGCAAACACTCTTCAAGATTTCTTTGGGAAGACTGATTTATTTCTATAACTTTGCACTACTTCTCTAGTTAGTGAGAAAATAATGCCATTATTAAGAAATCTATCAGCATGCAATTTAATTAAAGATACTGGAAATGATGGCAGTATTAAAAATTAACAGTAAGTGGTATTGTCTATGCAAGAAAAAAATGCTGGGGATCTGTTCAGGATGAATCCGGCTCTGAAAGTTGTCTAAAAATACTTTTACTCCTGTCAAACATTTGAGTATGAATCAAGGGAAGAAGGCTTAGCTGTTTGGCAGCAAGTAGATATCCAAAAAACTAAGTACTAATGTTTTGCCAATGACAGCAAGCAGAAATGTGAATGCAATTTTAAGTAACAAGAATGTGGGGAATAAGGAGGGGGGAAAAATAAATTTTATTCCCTGTCTTGACTAATGTCCTGAACAGACACTCTTTTTTGATTTTCTTACGCTTCCCATATCTTTATACTGTAAGCATTATTCATCAACATAAAGAAGCTATATTAATTACTTCCTTGATAATAATCTGTTTTGATATGGATTTCTACATAAAAACTTGCAAAAAAAAGAAAAAAGTGCTTTTCAAAGGGTAGTTTGTGACACAGTTTGTTACTGATATATGCTCAAAATGTTTCTTACCACATACCTGTCACTCTGACATGTCAAAAGCAACCAGTATTCTTTATAAATGACTCTATTATTCCAAGCTGTCCACTGAAATTTCTTACAACAGGCTTCCTTCGGAAGGACCATTAATATTTTTTCTTAATATGGCAAGAGCTGACTGTCTACTTGCCTCCTTTCACAAAAAATAACAATTAGCACTTGGAGAAGGTATGCATGAGGGATGGATTATGTTTGAAGCAACACAAAATAAGACATTACTCAGATACTAGGTATTCAGTCAAGATTAAAGATGCTATATAAGTGTAAGTTATTTATTATGATCATTTATTTGAATTATTTTGTCCTGTGATTTGTGCATCATAATCATCTCTAACAAATTATCTGGAAAATTAGAAGCTAGACAACAGAACACATCTTCAAGAGACTCATAGAGAATAAAACCTGACATACACTAAAACAGAGTGTTTTACACAGTTACAGCAAAAATTAATTGAATTTTAATTGATAAACATCCATCCTACTTTTGGCTATCTTCCAAAACCTAGGTAATATAACATGTTTGATTTTAGAGAGATAATCATGATGATAGATTAACAGATAAAGGTAATCTCCTTTAATAACTTTTCAGCTCTATTAAAGCCTTTCTATTCTGCAAATTACTACCACTAACAATTATGGATTCCATTCATTATACTGAACAGAAGAATTTTCAATTCCCAAACTGAAAAGTGAAAGTGATATATTAGTTAAAATACATTAATTATAAAATGTATACCCTTGCAATAAATATGTAAAGATTTAAAGATCAAGACCCCACGAAAGCATACAATCACACTTTCATGATGTGTCCAAAGCCAACTGTCACTCTTCCAACTTCCCAAATCAACACAAACAATTCAGATGTCTGAATTTTGTTAAAGTTCCTGAGTGCCCAAACTGTCTCCACTGTGATGCTTTTAGTATTCTGTAAAAGAACATATGCCTGTAGAATCCAGGCTTTAACAATAACAAAAGGCAAGAAAACAAAGGGCAAAAGAGTTCTGAGTAGCTTCCTTTATTCACTTTTTGGTATTGCTTGCTGCCCTTTCTATTGCTATTCAGTTACACTGACGTACACAAAGCACTTCTTCAATCATTAAAAAGGTGATATACTTTCTAGATTTTGTTGCCATACATGACATTTATTACGATGGCCCATACTCATCATAACTTTGGTTGATCATGAATCAGTGAAAATTTTATTGCTTTTTAAAGTAATTATTAGAAAGGACACTAAATTTCCATAAAACAGAGAGATAGCTGGGCCATTGTTTTTTATAATGGTGGGAAACATACATGTAACATATATGTAACTGCAAGAATGGTTTTATGAGAACTTATAATCTCTGCAACAACTGAGAGGAATGATCTGAACACTGAGAAAGAAAAGGCATGAACTGATTCAACAAAAAGACAGGTAAAGCCTTATGGGAGGTTATGCCTATGATAATATGAATATGGAAGAGTCAAACATTCCTAAGTCTTCATATTTTTCCCTTGTTGGCATATAACTGTGAAAAAAAATTGCCAAATTGTGTTTCACTCTTGTCTTGTGGTTGATCCACACACAATACTATTCTGTTCGTATGACCTTCACCAAGGAGTGAGGAGTAAGCCCTGGTCCCTGGTCAATTTAAACCAAACACTAGCTCAGCATTTCATCACAAGACTTATTTTACATTCAATATACAGCATGCTTATCTCTACATACTGTCTAATCCACACACAACAGTTTATCTTACCAGCATGTTTTATAAAGGGGAAAATTTTCTTGTCCACAATGCTATTCATCATTTGTTTTAGACACATGCTCCCTGATCCTGCTGCTCAATAGCACAGAATAAGAAACACCATATGGAATCCACCTCATCCAATGGGATGAAGTAAGACAAGCTTGAACTTAGGATGAATCATGACATTTTCAGTAACTATTGGGAAAAATCTCAATGGCAAAGTTTGAGGAATACATGGTACATGTGCCTCAGGAATTTTTATGATTTGGAATTGTCATGAAGACTGCTGTGCTTTGAATGGCTACATAAAGATGATAGTAAGACATGCATTCACAGCTGAAGAGTGCCTTCCCTTTAGTCTATGCACAGCTCTTAGCAGGTCTGTTTTTTAGGATGGGCAGCAAGTCCATGATGCCATTTTCACACATATACTTCAAAGCAACAACATAATCATGAGGAAAAAAAAGACTATCTGAGCCTTCACAGTCATGATATGAGCTACCTAAACCAGTGCACATAAGCAGTACAAGTGTAGTGTATAAGTAATGTATAAACAAGACCTCTTCTAGATTCACCTGTAAAAAACAACAAACACAACCTCAAAATACTAACAGATCCATTCCATTTCTACCACAGGAGAAAAACAAACACAAAGAACCATAAAACCTCTGCACTTATATACTAACAAACTGTAAACTAGATTGTCTTTTCCCAAACACCTAATATTCAYAAGCTCATTCCCTCCTTTGAATGTGTGAAGTTACTATAGGGCCAGACACGGACTGTGCAAGGTACCCTGTAAGCATGCAAAAAGTGTCCATACCACTCCTTCCTGGAGACACAAGTATGCCATATTCAAAGTCTGCAAGTGCTAGAGACATTCCTTGGCAGATGGTGTCCCAGGAGCATTGCTACTACTGAGTGTCTYTAAGCATAAGGTGGATAGTAATGCCCTGAGATTATCCTTGCCACAGTCTTAGTGAGACTGCTTGAGCAAAAGGACACAGCAGGTGTACACAAGAGGAAGAGAAAAAGGAGGAGCTGGTCTGTGTGTGCTGTGCTTGGTCAGTGCTTCCCCAGCCTGCTCTGAATAGTGAGTGCACAAAGAGCTACATGAGGCTTCAAGTTCCTTCCCTTGAAAGCAGTTAAAGCCTTTAAGAGAAACAATTGAATGCTGTCCCTGTCTGCAGTTCAGCTGCCGTGTACTATGTTGTTGGCCATCCAAATCAAGGAATTGCTCACAGTGGTGTGCTACTGGAACAGACCACTCTGGAGAGCTGGTGTGCTTATTTTAGGCCAGATATGCCTTCATCTACTCCAATGAACGGTGAGCATTATGCCTCATGGGAAGAATGTTCCAGTAGAGTCAGAAGTCACAAGATGTAATAATGTCAGTGATGGTAGAAGAAGTACAGGGATAAGTGCAACGTCCTCCACYTGGAAAGGAAGAACCCTCTGCAACAATACAGGTCAGATGGGGACTGAGAGGCTGGGAAGTAGCTCTGCTGAAAAGGACCTGGTGGTTTTGATAAGCTGAACATGAGCCAGCAGCAAAGAAGGCCAAGGTCCTCCTGGGCTATATTAACAGTATGTCAGAACTCTGAGTGTATTAATAGGTCTTGATTGCCCTAATCAGCGTCACCTGGGGCCTCACCCACACCCTCTGCTCATGGGCCAGAGGCCACATTTAAGCTCAGACCTAGGCCTTCAGTCCCTGCCTGAGGTATGTTGTAGGTATACCTCCCTCTAACTCTGTCACAGACGTGACTGTGCCTGGCTATGAACCCCGTTGATCTGGGCCCTCACCCACAGATTGAATTCCCATCTGACCGTAGCCTTGTCCTGTCACTATGGATCTGCCCAGCAATCACTAGGCTGTATCTGACCCTGATTGCCCTTATTCAACCTTGAGCTGTGGACTGACTTCCTGGCTTGCCCCAGACCTACCCTGTCACCACAAACTTGTGTAGTGTTCTGGACTCTGAGCTGACCTCAGCTGCCACTGCTGGGCTTGCCCAGCTTGTCTCATTTGGGTACGGTGAGGCAGGGCCCTGGATGGCAAGGCCCCTGCCCTGCTGGCCTTATTACCATGCTCAGCTTCTGAGCTGCCCCCAACACAGGTGCACAGCCAGTAGACAGAAGGGAGTGATTATCTCCCTCAACTCAGCACTCATAAGACCATATCTAGAGCACTGCATCGATTTCTCTTCCCTCCCCCTCCCCCCCCCCCCCAATACAGAAAGACATTGATAAACTGGAATGAGTTCAGCAGAGCACCACTAGGATTGTTGGGGGCTGGAGCACTTCTCCTGTGAGGAGAGGCTGAGGGAGCTGGGTTTGTTCAGTCTGGAGAAGGGACAACTTTGGGGGGACCTAACAGCAGCTTGCCAATACCTACAAGTAGGTTATTGAGAAGACAAAGCCAGGCTCTTCACAGTGGTGTGTGGCTTGAGGATAACAGACAATGGACTTAAATTAAATTAAAACAAGAGGTTCTGACTGGATATAAGAAAAAAAAAAAAAATCTCATTCTGAAGTCAATTAAGCAGTGGAACACATTGCCCAGAGAGGCTGTGAAGTCTGAACTTGGAGATTAAGACCTCACTGAAGAAAGCCCTGAGCAACGTGGTCTGACCTCATAGCTGATCCTGCTTTGACCTGAATTATTCTATGATTCTGAGAAGCTCTGCTATCTGTTTGCAATGTATTCCCGTGTTGTGATTTGGCATCCTGGAGGCCACATCAGATGACAGTCTTATCTTGCTGTCCAGAGGGCACTAGACAGACACATGCATATACAACTAACYGCTCAGGAACTTCACTGATTCCAAAATGATTGTCCCTAACTTGGGAAACTGTCAAAGTGCAATGACCCCATGAGGGGGTACTTCCTACAAATGTCACTCACATAGCATATTTCCCTTAAGTGCAGTCGGTGTCCCTCACCTCCATGCATAAACATATGTATTTAAAGCAAAACTATCATCTAGGCCTTGCCCCAGCCTCCAGAAATTGTGCTCGAAGACAGACCTTCTTCCTCCTGTACGCTGGTCTCTTTAACATAGTCAAAGGGACTTTTTAAGACAGTCAAGCCAAGAAGTTAAAAGGCTTCATTGTAACCTCATGATCATAAATGTATTTGCTAAATAGTTTGGTCATGTAGGCAGTCTTTAGTTTCTTACATTTAAAGCAGCTTTGCTCAATGGTTCAACAGCTAAAGATTTGCTCAACAATGCACCTATAACCTGCAATGCCAAGCTACTGGGCCATTATAGATACCGCAGTAAAAGACTGGGCAGAAAAAAGAGTTTGTCTCCTCATCCCTAAAATGCTGTTTTTACCCCTGAGACATTTTAGGTGTTTCTGTTTATAACACAAGTTCCTTACCAAAAAATAAACTTGCTGGACAAATAATGAGACCGCTGACTTGTTTTTCATAGTATGGCACTTGGGGTAAGGAGTACATGCCTCACAAGCATGGCTTGTGGAAGCATGCCACGATGTGATAAAGGCCGGAATAATGTTGCTTGTCCCAAGCAGAGGGACAGAAACCTGATTTGCCTTTATGGTGAGATAGATTTATAGGGAGAAGATCCTGGAACAAACTATCATCTTAATTGGTTTCTCCTTGAAAGAAGCTCTTTTGTTTGCTTCAAATAGGAAGCCCTGGGAGCCATGCAGAATGTAGGCAATGTGGATGGACGTGGAAGGAAACAGAGAATGAGCCAAACAGGCAGTGTAGAAACAAATATTGTAACATTGTTATAAACTGTAATATTTATGTAGAATAGAAGGAATGATAAAATGGACACAAGAAGGATAAAGTACTACTGTAATTATTTTGCTGAGTCAAGTGACAGATGTGTGAATGGTAGGTCTAAAAGCTTAGTCTAGGGTGATGACTCAGATACACTGTAACAGTACATAACTGTTTTGCTTTTAAGATAGTGTTTTAGATATAGTAGGATTTTAAAAAAGGATTGTTTAGTTTGCCTGCTTCAGTTTCTCTGCTCTGGTTTCTTACCATCTGTCTTAGCTACAAGAGTCGTAATTTTCTTCCATTTTACCCAGATATGTTTGCCCACTTCCTACCCTCACACTGCATGTCCAAATCACCTAAAATTTAAGTAGCAATATACCTATACTTATTATGGAAACAAGCTTGTCAAATTTAACAGGTACAGTCTTTTCCCCTATACATGGCTAAAAGAAAAGATTCAAGAGCTGACATATGACAAGGTTTGTTGCAAGCATTAAGCAGTGTATTGACAATAACTATAATTAAAGTTGCCACAGCTTTGACCTGATTAAACACTGAACAACACAACTGCCACTTTTTGACTACCTTCGGCTGGTGAACATCTGATGATATATAATATCTTTTGGCAGCCAAGTTAATTATAACATAGTTGAATGCATTTCTTTAGAGGGGAAATATTTAAAGAAATTAATGGGAGAGGAAACTGTAATGAAAGCTGTCAGAGTTATTCTAAATATTGCTAACAAGCATATCTAATATCTCTGAAATATGTTAACTTTTCTCTTTTTGCATATTACCATGTATTCTTAACACTTTTTTGTAGGTTATGTAAGACATTTACATCCAGTAGATGAACATTTAAACATACTGAGCTTTGCAGTGACAAAGCTCATACTATTTYCCAAAAGATTCACAGGACCTGAACACTGAGATAGTCGGGCACTTAGAGGACTTGGATGTCAATTAATCTGGATGGGACTTGGGCATTCAAATCTCCTAGGTAGCACTGAAAATCATAACCAAGGTGTTTGTTTCAGCCCTTTGTATCAAAATGCTGACCCGTTCCAAATCTAACACTAATCCATTAACAGCTGGATGAATGAGGCATGTACAAAGCAATTATATCCAAGAAGCACTAATGAATATCATTGTAACATTGGATTTTTCAGTGTACTGTGTGACACTTTTGCTGAAACTGAAAAGTTAGGAAACATACATTATATCTAAGTATGAACAGCAAAGAATTTTTATACATGCTGATGAGCACCAAATTAAGAAGAATTGCCTCCTTGTCATTGAATGAATCACAGATAAATAGATGCACTGCTATATGAAATATAAAATATATCCCATACAGCTTTCATAACAAAAAACTCTGTCTACAGCTTCAAGGGTACTAAATGGAAAGTCCCTTGTGGCATACTGGCAGTCTCTTTGTCTCTCTAGTTATTATTACTGGGAAATTTAGTAAGGTATTTTTTATTAACATATTTTTGTTTGTATTTCTATGTCTGGTTGGACCTCTCTCTTAAATACTTAGACTTTGTATCAGACTGGGAAAAATATTATGATCAATATTCCTACCACCTTTCTTGAAAAACAAGAAAATATTTTTGAGGTGATTCTTCACTACTTCCAAAATTCTGTCCATATGAATAAAACTACCTGATTCACTCAAATGCTTTCTAAGATGATATTTAAGCATAAGACTGAAAGTACTTTGTACTTGGTAGGACTTCAGTATTTTCAGCTAGTAACAGGTGAGCTTTTCAAAGTAATTGCACTCTACATCTACTTTTTACAGGTATAAACAACAGTTCAGAGAGACAGACACTTGAGGTTCAAGCTCATATTAGTTTCCTTTTTAGGGCATTTGTTACCCAAGACAACCTTAAAAATGCTAGCTTTTCCTACTCCATGCTCATTCACACAGTTAAGAGTTACTGCTCATTTTTTATAGCCATTTTGTAGTGGTAATCCTGTTAAGCCTTGATGGAAGTGCTAAAAGTAGGGTCTTTTTATTTGTATTTTCCTTCCTGAGATAGGAATCGTAGGGAAAAAATGTTGTTTTCCCTCTATGCAAAGTTATATGTTATGAAAAGACTTACAGGAATGTTTTGCACAATGGACCACAGAACTCTATTGCCTTTATAAGATATACAGTTTAAAGACTGATGTCAGCAGTACAGTGCTGTCTAAAAGACATGTAAAATTTGTCGGTGGTTGGTGCCCTAAAAGTCTGGAAACCACTATGAGCCTTCTATGATGAGATGACTGGGGTGTATGAGGGGAGAGTAGTGGATGTTATTTATCTTGATTTTAGCAAGGCTTTTGACAGTGTCTCCCATAACATCTTCATAGACCAGCTGATGAAGTACAGGCTAGATAAGAGGACAGTGAGGTGGACTGAAAATTGGCTGAAATGCCAAGCTCAAAGGGTTGGGATCCATGGCACATAGCCCAGCCGGAGGCCAGTCATTAGTGGTATATCCCAGGGGTCCAATACTATTTACAACTTCATTAATGACTTAGATGATGGGACGGAGTGCACCCTCAGCAAGTTTGCAGATATAAAACTGGGAGGAGTGACTGACACACCAGATGGTTCTTCTGTTATTCATATAGATCTCAAGAGGCTGCACAAATAGAGAGACAGAAACCTCATGAAGTTCAACAAAGATAAATGCAAAGTCCTGCACCTGGGGAGGAAACCCCCCCTGCAGCAGATTCTGGGGGCTGACCAAAGCAATGTTCCCTTGCGACAGAGAAGACCAACAGTATCCTGGGCTGCATTAGGAAGCTCATTGCCAGCAGGTCAAGGGAGGTGATCCTTCCCCTCTGCTCAGCTCTGTTGAGGCCGTATCTGGAGTGCTGGGTCCAGTTCTGGGCTCCTCAGTTCAGAAGAGACATGGACTTATTGAAGCAAGCCCAGCAAAGAGCCACAAAGATGATTAAGGGACTGAAGCATCTCTCATATGAGCAGAGGCTGAGAGAGCTGGTATTGTTTAGCCTGGAGAAGAGAAGGCCCAGGGGACATAACAATGTGTATAAATATCTGATGGGAGGAAACACAAAAGGTGGAGTCAAACTCTTCTCAGTGGTACCCAGTGACAGAAGAAGAGGCAATGGGCACAAACTGAAATACAGGAAATTCTGTTTAAACAGAAGGTTGAGGGAGTTGTTTTGTTTTGTTTTTACTGTGAAGGTGAGTGAACGCTGGAACAGGTTGCCCAGAGAAGTTGTAGAGTCTCCAACCTTGGACATATTCAAAACCCTGACACAGCCCTGAACAACCTGCTCTGGGCGATCCTGCTTTAAGCAGGGTGGTGGACTAGTGGATCTCTAGAGGTACCTTCCAACCTCAATGATTCTGTGATTCTGATTTTTTAGTGAAGGGATTAACCCATTTTAGCTTTAATAATTGAAGCTGGGGTTGAATTGAATGCTGGGGTTTCCACATTTTTCTTTGGGATACTAACCCTTCAGGATTCTCCTTCAGGAATAGGAGGATTTAACTGTTACTGAGATTATACCTCTCCATCTCATCCCATCATCCTGATCAATCAGTCCTTTTTATATTTGTTTAAATAAAATGTGTAACAAATATTTGCCATCTTCTTCCTGAAGAGTTAATTATTGCGCACATCCAGGTAAAGATCACAGTCATACAACATCATTAACTGTGTATGTCATACAGAAAATTGTCTATACATCAATGTCTTAAAACTACACATCAGCTCTGGATGTGCTCCCTATTTTATCCCAATTCAGTGTCATGATGAGACCAAAGCATACAGTTTTATCCACATTTTTTGCATTTCCTTTTTTCCCACATCCTAGTTTTTGTACAAGAGAAAATTAGGAAGAATGGGAGCTGTGATGTCTTTTAGGAGTCTAGAACTTGTTATGTTGCATTCAGTGTACATCTACCCTGAAGTTGGATGTAGCCCTGAGGTATAATATTAGGAAAGAGTATTTGATTACCCACTTTGTTACTTGTGATCCCTCCTTTAGATAAAGTGTCATCTAGATATATTAGTTTAAGTCCAAATGTTTCAGAAATGTGGAAGCATGGGAGTCCTCCAAGACAAAATTCATTCAATATGCCAAAAGTACTGGAGCTTCAGCTCCATAAGGGAATTCAGAATGGGAAGATGCTCCTACGATCCCAGCCAGCAAATCAAGCACTTTACTATATAGGAAGCTGAAAATCCACAAGGTTTCTATTTGACATGCAGTCAAGATCCTTCCTAACTCATCTTGACATTCTTTGGCAGAACAACCCCGACAATGGACTCATGTATAGACTAGACTGTGAATTAATTTTGTTTCCTACCAAGGATCTGGTCATGAGCCCTGTACTCCCGATTAACATATTATAAAGATCTTACATTTCTTCTTATTATGGCAGCCTGAAGAATTAYTGCAGTTTCACTGCAGTAGGCAGTTACAGTTTGTAGGTACACAGGAGCTATGCCACACGTGGCTGGCTAGCAGGACTACAGCCAGGTGACCAGCTTCCTACCAAGCAGACTTAAATAATGACTGTAGACTTCCATAAAATAATCCAGCAGATTTTATTAAAATTTAATTGAGCAGTTTTGGTTTAGAGTAAAGATAAAAAGTAGCTGCAAAATGATAGGTAGTGGAAATTTTTAAGGAAGACCCCTCAACTAACATCACCTGAGACTACAGTCTGAGTGAAAACAATAAGAGATGTCAGACATTTGTAGGATAACAGCTTACCTCAATTTCTCAGTACGTGGATTGTATGTCTCTCTCTCTAATAAAGAAGAGATTCCAAAATGTCACTGGAAGATGCAAACAACAATTTGGCGTCCGAAACAAAGAATACAATTTCTGCTGGGAGATTCTGAGAAACAAAATAATGCTTTCAGCAGTTGAGTTAATTGAGAATTTACAGTAACCAGCAATAGTAGTAAAACACATTTACTTTCGATATCTAATGATTACAACAGAAGCCATAGCAATGACAGCGTAATTAACAATCTAAGTGTAATAAGCAGGATCTGCCACTTTGGAGTTAAAGGCAAAGATTCTTCAGCCGTAAATCTTGTTGTTGTCGCTTAGCTATTGATGTTCCTGGGGAATCCATTAGATGTGGGTTAGTTCTGGCAAGAGGGAGCCATCTGCTAATGCGATATAAAAGAAAATAGGGAATCACAGAATGGAATTTTTGATTTTTTACTTTCAATACATTGATCATCATTTTGTGTCATCTATAACATTTTCACAGCATTATTCATCAAAAGTTAAATCAAAATAATTTTCACATTCCAATGTTAATATGTCATTTACCAAAAACCTGGTGTTCTCCTAATGCCATGTTTTTAGCAACTGAAATATTATTCTGATGTAATAAACCACATACTTGTCCTGCTTTTGCAATTTCATTAAAAGTGTCAAGGAAGATTATGTGGAAAAATCATACTGTAAAAAATCTCACTTTCTATATTGAAAAAAATTAGTAATGAATAGGAATTTTCTCTTATGTCATCTCTTTTTCAAAATTTAGTAAAAGATAAAAAGGTATTTCCCTAACTTATCTTTATTAGAAACTATTTGCTTTTCCTTGAACAAAAAGTTTTTTGAAGTTACTCCAAAAGCTATCTTTACATATTGTGGTTCCAAAACTACTTCATAAGGCACTGAATCAGACCTGTGAGTTATGCTGAAGTCTATAATAAGACTGGATTATTAAAGCTACTTTGACTTCACATAGGGAATGAATACTGAAAGACAACCAGATTCATTGTCATGTGAAAGTATATCACTTTATCCTCTAAAATTATTATGTTTTGTTATCTGCTATAGCTCATGTTTCTTGCTGTGTTTTTATATCTACTTCTTGATTATCATACTGTAATGTATGTCACTGAAAAGAGGACTGATCATAAAAATGATTCACAGATAGAAAGTGAGAGGATTTTTGTCTTTGACAGGTGCAGAAAGGGGATCAGAGTTGCTGGCTGTGTACAGCACTTTTCTAGATTAAAATTCTGCCTGACAATAGCTTTACTATTGTAAGTCTCTTCATTACAGTCACTTATGTTAGTATTTTCTTCATTCTTAGTCTAACAGTTCTGTTCTCAAGATTTTTTTTTTAATATGGAGAAAATTAAGACTAGTAACTCACTTTTGGATAAAAATGGGATTCTTCTATAGAAACACTAGGCGCTTTGGATAGTAATTTGCTTTTGAGGATACATGGAACATACTTTCTGGAAGCCCTATAAAAATGTTTTAAACAGCTCCCTTCTCAGGAGCAAAAGTTCTCAGTCCAGTAATGCTATATTTGACGTAAGTAGGAAAAGAACTGGCCTTTTTAAGTCATTAAAACATATGTATTTGGAGAGAAATTATTTATGAATAAGCTTTTTTTCCAAAACTTTCTGATAATTTTTCAGAAATTAACTTCATAAAAAGTAGGTTCTTTTAATATTAATTTAATAAACACATTCAGTTTTATAAATCTTCACTTTCTGCCATAATAGTTTTCTATACGTGTTCAGAAAAAGAATATTAGTAAATAAGAAAGCTAAATAAGTTCAACAGGTTCAGAATTATGTCTGGAGTTTTAAAAGAAAACAATCAGATATATTCAAGTTCATTGAATGTATCACAGGTACAATTTCAGGTAAAGACACAGATACAAATCAATTTCATCAAAACATCTATGGGGTAAATGGAAGTGGAAGAAACTAGTGTGCCATATGTGGGAGTAACCCATCACACTGACATATCCCTGAGCCSCATAACAATTCCCTTTTGTAAGATTTAGCTGCTTTTCAGTGTTCTTTACTCATAAACACTGCATTGCATCCAGTATTTTACGATACTTACAATACTTTCAGTTTTGTTATAGTCACTGTGTTTCAGTGCAGATTCAGCCTTCAGTGATCCAAAGATATTTGAATATCTCCACTGCCCTAGCTAGCAATAACACCCGAAGAGGCCAACCTCATTAGCAAGAGAGTGATTCAGCTTATCATGACATTAATGCATACAACAAAACATTGCTCCTGTGCAGCCATATTGCCATGGGCTCTTATTGTCAAATCCCATAAACTAAGCAAGACTGGGTTGCCAGCAGCTGAATTGGAGAATTCATAAAAAATAAACAGAGAAAGGAAATGACAGACTGTGAACATTTTCGGTGTCACAGAATGTATTCACAGTATATTCCTGAAGCTTTGGTTTTGCAGGCTCTTCTTAACTGTTTATTTCATTTTACTGTCTTCCTAATTAAAAATTCTATTTTAATTATTTCAKTTTAATTAAGATTAAAAATTAATATTTCTTTTAATTCTGCCCTGATATGGAAGCAAGAACATGTGAAAATAATGTTTGAATAATTAAAAACTTCCTGTATGTTAGGAGAACTATTAGTGTAGCAGAATTTGAGGCTGTTAAATGATGGTGTCAATTTGATTTTTATTATTTTTTTATGAGAAACCTCCTTTGAGGAGATTTTTTTTTTATAACCTCTTCTCAAACTATTACAAGGACTTGGTTTTGGTCAGAGTATTTTTTGACTACAATTGATTTTAGCACCTTTTTAACAATTAAAAACTAGAAAAAGGATGAAAAAGCTGACTACATATGAAGAATTTATCTCCTGCTAAAGTCAATTTCCATAATTCTGAAGCAGAGCTAACATTGCTTCAAGGCAGCAGCTGGAGAGAGTCTGCTAACCATACATACTGTGGTGGCGGGATGGATATATGGCCAGTATGTGCTAGCTTGAGCAAAGGAGCTGAAGGAATGAGTTCATAAACCCATTCACAGCTTTCACCATTCCGTCTGGGCATATTAAATTTTGGGAAACTTCATCAAATGTGCAAAATAAAGACACAACATAAAGGCATAAAGTATGGAAAAACACTTCTGTGTTACTGTAACTTTTCCTCATACTTCAAATAGTAGTAGGTAAAATTTCATGTCTGGAATACTTTTCAGGGCAAAATTTATCTTCAAGTTAATGGCAGAAGTATATTTGCTCATAAAGCCAGCATCAAACCTTTCATTTTCTTCATATAATCAGTGCTCCCAGCATGCTGCATTTGTAATGGTGATCTTCCAAAATTTTTACCAATTTCTTTATACCTATTTCTTTAGGGAATGAGAAGTTTGGGGGGTTGTTTTTGTTTTTTTTTAAGTAATTTAACACAAGGTATAAGTATTAGGTTCTTCTTATACTATGATACTGTTTAGATCATAAAATGCTATTTGTTGCATATGATCTGAATGGAGAAAACAGATTGTTTTTTCATTTTCATTGTGTATTTGTTAATCCATTTCAAAAGTATTATGCTAATTATAACAGTGTGCTTTGCATTCAGCATCTGAATTGCTCATTTTCAAAGTTTTTTTTTAAATTGTAATCTGCTAATTACTTGTTTAATGGAGTGTGTAATTACCTACCTTAAGTTAGAAAACTGTTTCCATTTCAAAGCAAGAAGCCCATTCTAGAAATGAAAGTATGTAAATGCATTCCTTACAGATACAGTATATAACTCTTTTGCTTCAGTAATAGTTTCATTTGCATCTGAAAATAAATTGTTGCCTACCCTCTCTCTGTAGTTATCACCGACACTATGTTCTAGGAGATTGAAACCTTACATAAGAAAGAAATATTTCATTAGCAAATATGTGGAGCAGGATTAACATTGAAAGTATGTATCTTTTAACTAGAAATGAACAAGAAACAGTTTTCTAATCCTGTGAGATTTCTTTTGTGACATGAAAAGAGAGGAAAAGGCACATTCCTCATTTTTTGTGCATTAAAAATTGTTTCAAAAATTAAACTGAGCCTGAAGTTTCACTTTAATCTTTTAGCTTAATATCTGAGGTTGAATGTAATTTTGAAACGTAAATTAGAAAAGAAATGTAACCAACTGGCCATCATTGACACTTGTTCAGCTGTCACCTACTTTTAGATAAGCCAGCCATCTAATGCATACATGTTTGATTTCCTTTAAAAATTTTTATGAACACTTAAAGTTTTTGCATATGACTAAAGCTACTTCTTTCAGTCGTCTTAAGTGTTTTAGTGCCAAGCAAGAAGTCACTAAATTGGGCCAAAATTTGTGATTCCCTCTATCAATCTCACTTTCAGGATTGGGTACCTATTGTCAGTCTCAGAGCATATATAATGGCTGTTGAAAAAAACAGGAATTAAATATAATCATTCACCATCTGTGTTCACTAGCTCAGCAGACTGAAACACTCATCTGAGAACGGACAGGTTCAACATGAAGTGGATGGATGTCACTTTTTCCCATAGGTTACCAAAAGCATTAACTTTCAGTACATAGGATTGTCTATGGGTGATTATCAGTCTTTCCCAGTTAAGCTATTTTGCTTTCCATTGCTTAATTAAGAATTGAGGTGAAGTTAAACAGAGAGTATAACTTCACAGTCACTAGTTAAAGAGTTCAGTAAGTTAAGAGCTTCAGTTTCTTCTCAAATAACTGTATCCAATATGAATTTTAAAGGACCATTGGAGCATGCTTTGATGTTCATGTCTCCCTTCTTCCAAGAAATATCCTAATGATTGTGTCAAGAAGTCTCTCTCCAGTTCAACAGACATGCAATTTTCTATTCAAAATCTAACGGTCCAATAGGACAGACAGAGAAACTCTTGTTCCCCAGTTAAGACCTCCCCAACTGGAAGTCTTAATTGGAAGATATGAGACATTCAAATATTGTCTCACAAGTTTTTACTTTTAGTTTGCTTTTTAAAATAGGGATTAAAACTGTGATGACTGAATTACTTAATAATCTGTTGACTATCTACAATATAAAAAAAGGGTACAGACTTGTACTTCAAGAAGAAACATCAGGCTTATGAATCTTTATTGGTGATGGAAGATAAATCCTGAAGTGGAAAAAGATCTAGGAGATACCCTTCCTATTTTTATCAACTAATTAGGTAGCTTCCCACTGAAGATTCTAGGCTTACAGGATCATATTCTCATGTGCACGTTTTAGAGCTACAGATTCTCCCAGGCCTCCAGGGAACATCTACATTTTCCTTAAAGAACAAGTTCACTTCATCCTCAACTCCAAATTTGCATACCAGTTAACCGTTGGGTATGAGTCTGTATGAGGCACAAAGTATTCTCAGAAGAGAACATCAGCTTTGGGTGGAGTTTTATTTCAGCTTCAGCATTCTCCTCACAGTTATCTAAAAGCTGGATATTGCTCACCATTACTGCACTTAAGTCCTTCTGTGGGTTTTCCTCACTTTTGTTTCAGGGCATGGAACATGTAGTATATTTGCTCTGCAAAATATGAAGCAAAATTATTAATAATTAATATATGTAAATCTGCACTTTTTTCTGCAGTATGGCTACAGACAATCTTGTAAAAGCCAAAAAAAAAAAAAAAAAAGCCCAATAAAGGTACTTGGGTAAACTTTTGGGTAAAACAGTATACTTTAGAATCTCATCTCAGACAAATGGTACTATGATCAAAGAAAATACATTATTACAAGAAACGGAATTAGGGTTCACTAAAAACAATATTAAAAAGTACAGAGCTTGTATATTTTAGATCAGTTATATACACCCCTGCTACTGTTTTGTTCCAGTTTATAATGTCTATGGCATAGTCATAGCCGTAAAGTATTTTTGATACTTTTTCTCGTTACTGTAGTTATCAAGAACCTTGCTGGATTTCACTGAGTGAAAATCTGGCATATGTAAATATGTGTCATCGGAATATTTTTATCTCTTGATTTTCTGCAGGTTGTTCAGTTCTTGTGTTCCTGTATTTCAGTTTTTGCTTTAAGTTATTTTCCTTTCCTGTTAAAACAGGAATCTCACTTCCTGTTAAAACTGTTAGATTTAAACCTTTGATAACTTCAGTGTCATGCGTCTCCACCACTGAAAGACGATATTTTGAGGAACACAGCTCAAAGCTCACTATGAAAGGCTGTTTTCTGAATTTACACAGTATCATTCAGAAAGACACAGAGTCTGACAACTGGAATGCCACTAAACATGTTTGATTTGCTTTTTTGGAAGTAAAGATGTGATGGGTCTGTTTGTTTGTTTATAAAAATGTCTTATAAAAGAAACCACCAGATTAATGAACTAGACTTTCATCACTGGAGCCTATATTCAAACCCTGTAGGTTCACAAATGAATGAGTTTGGTGGTCTCTGTCTAATTCTCTGTGAACATCTGTCTGTGTCACTAAGCCGTTCACATGGTTTAGCATGATTGGCAGTTTTGTCCAGAAGGGACTCAGACTAT
Source organism: Apteryx rowi (assembly GCF_003343035.1). NCBI lineage: Eukaryota > Metazoa > Chordata > Aves > Apterygiformes > Apterygidae > Apteryx > Apteryx rowi. The sequence goes on along the minus strand of NW_020447210.1, from coordinate 137,120 downwards.
GACAGAGTGACACTGCAGATCAYTCTGAAGATGCACTGAAGGTGTATGGAACTTGCATGCAGTTTATCATTATTTTGTTGTGCTGTATTAAATCAAAAATATGCAAACCTTTAAGAAGTAAGCTTTTGCTATATGTGTCCATGCACATTTCATTATTTAAAGGACAAACTATTTAGAAAGAATAGCTGGAGGGAAGGTTAATATTAGAAAGACTAACTAATCTCCCATTCAGTTCCTGCATATTTTGTAGGGTTCCAAATCTTTTTGAAGGGATTTGCCTATGTGGGTATTCTTGTTGCTCTTTGTAAGCATACATCTCAGTCTGCTATTCTGACCCCACTATTGCAGGAGCAATTATTCTACATTAATTCTAAACAATTCCAAAAAGCTCCTAATTTAAAAGGAGTGCAAAGGAGAAAACAAAACCAAAGAAAAAAGAAAAAGTAAAAACAAACTTAACTTAAAAAGTTATAATCATGACATTTACCATCTGTCAAAAGTAAACAAACATGGTCAGAGTAGTAAAATGAAGACCCTAGAGACATATTCTCTTTTGTTCTTTTTCTTTTCCAAAGGAAGAAATCAAAGGGGTCTTTGGGGATTTCACTCTCTTCTTGCCCTTCACAAAGATGGATGTTACTCTATATAACTAGACAAGCAACCTGGCAAAAACAGTATAACAATATAGCTATATTTAAAAAATTTTAGTTTCAAATACCTTAACCTCTTTTATTCTCATACTTTATCCTCCCCGCAAAAGACAACTTTTTGACCTAAGTGATACATTTTAAAATAACTTTTACTTCAGAGCAACAGAATTCTGCTGCTTGTGTACACTCTGCCATCCTTACAAGAACTTGTGTCTGATATGGATAAGGGTGGAGTGCTCTGTACGGGAGACCTATTGGTAGAGGCATCTTATTCTTTATTTGGCAAGCAACTAATTTTGTCATTTTAAATAACATCTTCAACAGATATTTTGTATCAACTAAATAGAAGAATATGAAAGACTATTTTTTTCTAATTTTCTCAGATACTTAAAAATACATATAGGCACTGGATTTGCAAAAGCACTTAACTGAATTAAGAGCTTAACTCTTCCCGACTTTCAAAATCCCACACATATTTATGATACATTATATTCTAATCTGGTGTAGCACTTAGATCTCACACATTCATTTTTAAAGAAGAAACATTCTTAGCAAGTGGTTTTCTGAACCAGGATAATACATTCATTCATTTATTCCTGCAGCCACTTCCAAACAAGTATGGACAGAGGACAGCAACAATGAGTGTTTTCCAATTCTTATAGAAAACATTAAAACAACTATCATTTGTTTTAAACAAATAAACAAAACAAATATTTTGTTAGGACTGAGGAGTTTCTACTTGATCCACTTTAATTTTATTCAATTTACTTTTTGATTAACCAGAATGTCGCAGTTTTTAAATGATTTTTTATTTGTTTTTTAACTGCTAGTAACCAAAAAATCAGTTATTCCTGTGTATTTCTTACTTTTCAAGCAAACTACATTTACCATTTTGTTGTATTCAAAATAATCTGATACTCACCAAGGAAAGATTATCTCATGTTTTCCTATTAACCAGCCTGATGACTTCCTCTGAGATTTACCACCTTTCTAAAAATATAATGAAGTACAATTAGTTGCTACACAGAGATTTAAAAAGGTCCTTGTTATTTTGTAGGTGTTCATAAACTTACATGTTTTTTATGTTCTGACATGCAATCTGAGCAATTCCTTATTGTTTCTCTGCATTGGCAAATCATTTATTGAAGCATTCTTATTACAAAATCCCTTAAAACTCCACCAGATATATCTATCGGCATTTGTATGTAACTATAAGCCACCTTCAGACTCATCCTTTCTCTGATTTGGGACTGAACTATTGAACAGCACTACTATAACAGTATTAAATTAAAACAGGGTGATCTTTGTCTGTGTGATTCACTATCTTTTCATTGTTTGCCCCTTAAAAAAGAAGAGTAGAACAAAATATCATACTTTCTTATACTCCTTTTTTTGGTAGAAGAATTCAGCACTTGAAAACATAACAAGAGGAAAGATTCAGACAATTAAGGATAAAAGACATTTTTCTATGCATTATTTTTCGAGTTTATACATAAAACTGCTGAAAACTGAGGAACTGTTTCTAATATGCACTTGGTTACAAAATTGAATTCCTGCCTGTAGGTTATTAATGAGTTTTTTTTTTCTTTCTCTTTCATAGAAAGAGAGTAGGATTATTATAGGAGGAGCTCCTAAAATTTATATTAGAAAGTCTCCTAAACTCACAGACAAAGGTAAGTAACTGAGAAAAAAGAGAGAAAGAGTGACAGCAAGAGAAATGTTAGGGACAGACTATAGGGTTTTGAATAAGATAGTAAAACTAAGGGCTTGGAGAACTGTAGACCCCTTAAAGAGTAGCATAAAACTTGGGTTTTGAATTATCTTGCTTGTAGATAAGAGCTTCAAAAATGGTTTGTAGCATTATAGATAGCAGCAATAGACCCTCATAACATACTCCACATAATTATTTGGACAATGACCACAACAGAGCTGTCAGCCAATTTTGGACTACAGAGGGTCAGGCTCAATTACATTTTTATTTTCCTTTAATGGTTTATACATGCCTATGTCTTGGCCTTTTTTGCTCCATATAAATGCATTATAGTGAAAGAGCTCACAAGTCAGATCTGTGCAAGAAAACCATTKAAAGAAACTACAGGAACCTAAAATCAAATTCTTAATGAAAGCTTTGTTACTGACTTAAAAATAGGTGCATGCAGTTGTACTTTTTCAGAGTTGTGCAAAGAAACAGGGGATGAAAAAATTAAAAGCATTTGTGTAGAATTTAAATTTAACTATATAAACTCAAACTGTTTAGCTACTTTTTGTCTTGCCCTTTATTCAATTTAAAATGTAACTTCTAATGAATTACTTAGCATTGTTTTTGAATCTCCCTTTGTTTTAAACATACTTTGCTTGCATATTCTTATACAATTGGATGCATTCCATTATGTAATGTGTTTTTTAATTCATTTTATGTCACGCCAGATATTTTCTTTTCTTTTTCTTGTCAGATGTGTAATTATTAATGCTTTTCTCATTATATTACTGCATCATGTCTTTGTACTGTACAAAAAAACATAATTGAGATTCAGTGAGGAAGAACGCAAAATGAGTTATTTAGGAATTAAGCTGCCCTTTATTATACCTTAGGATACAAAAAGGAGCAATAATGTAACAAAACATAAGAAAGAATTTATTTGGTTTCATAATTCTAGACCTATAGTGTGGAGATACAGAAATAACAGATAAAGTTTTCAAAAGCAGTTTAGGAATTATTCAGCTTCCATTTAGTCCATTCACTTTAAAGACATTTATGTTTTCAAGTCATTTCAAGCTACTTTTCAGCACGTTATTTTTGGTTTAAGCTGAACGTCACTGCATTTCTCAAAAAACCCTAAAGCACTTTCTGAAGAATCAATCAATCCCCCCCCCCCAAAAAAAAAAAAAAAAAGAGAAAGCTGAGGCTTTTCCCTACTTCTTTTTGCTTATCTAGGGAATGATTGCCATACAGCAGAACACCTTGCATGCATACATTATTGGTGTCCTCTCACATAGGAAAAAATGCATATTCACTGAAGGATTTTTTAATGCTTTTAAAACTACCTTTGAAAATACATCCCTGAAACTAAAAATCTTTTGGGGTAGGGATTATGAAATATTATTTGTGAGCAAGACATGGACTGCAAGTGGTTCCAGATTCTTGCATTAGCCTCCTGGTATTACTACATTATAAGTAAGTAAATAAACCAAAACCCAAATAATTTAAATACAGACTTTACATTTTAGGTGTTGAACATAAATAAGATCCTGCAGTAATCTTTAAGTTGTTGAATGACTTAAGCATAACTTAGACTAGCCAAACTTCAAGCACTGTGCCCCCCAAAATGTTGGGCTGGTTTAAGCATTCACACAAGCTGATGCCTGTGAGAGTTAGTAGAAAGAAAACACAGTGAACAGATCAGAAGAGGTCAAGATGTATCTTCTAAGGTATATACTGCTAAGAAGATACACTGTGGCATTGTGTTTAATATTCAGGTATATTTAAATGCCAAAGACCATAGAGGAGCTAACAAAGTCATATACAGCCATGGTAAATCATTGTCAACTTCCTAGCGTATTGAAAATATATATTTACATATTTAAAGACATATATTACTCTGTGATCTCATGCAAAAGAGGTCAGTATTCTTTAGAACAGTATTTATGGCAGGACACATGAATGCTACATTGTAATTTCGATAAAGAATGTAACATGAGGTTATCACCTTGCCAATATCACAGTTACTAGTTGATGTTATTTTTCATAGGTGTAGGTTTTAAGCTTTCCAAAAAACCTATTATTTTTCTATACTTTAAATACTTTTTATCCAGGTTTTATGTAGCTTCATAAGCCACGTATAATGCAAATGCTGTATTACCATGGATCACTGTGGAACAGAGTAATCACAGTGGTTATTGGAGTGGATGTCCATCTGCCTGTTTTGGAAATGTCTTTTAAAAACTTGCTCTCAATTACACAGAATAATCTCCACTTCTCAAGGCCTCTGCTGTTCTACCAGGTCTGCATTTCTCTAGACTGCATCTTTGCGTTAGATATAAATATCTCATTCTACATAGAATAATTGCTTGTTACTACTACCTATATATAAATGTATGTCTTTATCTCAAAAAGATAAGTACAAGTAAAACAAATTAGCCATACATGCCTAGTCAATTAGAAAAGCTGCTGTCACAGCTAAATCAAGTTAAACAAAGCTACAGGCAGGTGAAGAAGAATTTGGACAGATCAAGCCTGACAAGTCTTAGTCCTGAGGCATTACAAATTGAGTACAAAGCTTATGGCTGCTAATAGCAATTGCGATATTGTATTATAAGGCTACATGGTCACAGCTTTTTGTGCTTACAAGCAGTTACCCACATTTACATTGCCTGTACATCTTTATGTTTACCACACTATAGCACAAGCTGATAATGTCATTTACATCTGGAACTACCATAAAGTACTACATTTTCATTCAGGTCCATTATTTGCACAAATTGTTGGATAAACAAAATTTCCTTAATCTATATATATACACATACCTATATACATACATATATATATTTATATGCAGAGTGTTCTAACTGGGAAGGATCTATGCAATTTCAGCAATGCTGGCAAAATCTTTACAATAGTTATATTTCTCATATCATGGGGAACTGGATATGAAGTACTAATCTTTAGATAGTTATGCAACAAAAAGAACTAATTCAGGCCAAAAACATATCTTCAGTCCTTCACTAAAATTTTAAAGTCCAAAAAGCCAACAGAAATATAATGCTTCCAAAGAAATGTTACCAAGCTCTGCAGCAGAGGGATGCAGAAGCAGAGGTTTATTTGCTGAATACCTGGTGACCAGAGGTAAAAACCTGGATTTTTTTAGCCAGTGTAAAAGCATTTGTTCGCTAGAATTCATATCTCTTGAGAACAGCTCAAAGCAGCTCAATATTCTTTGGCTGCTAGTTGTTGCTGATGGCCATTTTCTCTGTCAGAGTTGCTGTCAGAAGGTGCCTTTAAGAAAGATTTATTTGGTAAAGAGGACTTTTTTTGAACACAGGATGTAGGATCTACTTTCTATTTCTTTGTCTCTTTCTTAGCTCAGCCTTTTCTCCCTCTAAATGTAGTTTGGACTAATATAACTGATGGATGTTTGCTATCAAACTGTATTTTTGGTTAATGAAATGAACTACAAAGGAATGTGTGTTGTAGTTGTTATACTAGAGCTCATATCTTACTCGAATTCTTTTCTTTTTTTTTTTCTTTCTTTCTTTTTTTTTTAACCGTTTCTTTTTTTTTTAACCGACATCGAATATACAAGCATTTTTCTTTTTGGTTCAATAATGAAATTCTTAGTAGCTATGCTCTTGAAAGTGTTACTGTCAAAAAGTGGCCTTTGTGTCATAGACAGCTAACTCTTATTGAGCTAACTAAAAAATTAAGTAATTTGTAAAATCAAGTAAAAAATGGGGCTATAATACCAGCAAGTATATCCCTTCAAAAACAGGTCCCATGCTTTATCTTCCTCCAATACCATGCTCAGCACAATGCCCTTTTCCTTATTTCAGGATGTCTGGAAGCCTCATTGGAGTCATTTCTGCACTTAGGCTCCTTGATGTTCAGAAATCACAGATAAAAGTATACCGCAGCCCACCAGATCTAGTCAACTAATTCTTTCCCAGCTGTAAATGTGATTATTATAAGAAAGAAGAAAAGTAAGTAATCACCAAATGCTGATCCTATTTGGCTTTGGCTCAAAGCTCAGGGATTTTAGTGACTACCAGTTAAAAAGGAAGAATGGATTGGACACTGTATTTCAATTTCCTGATATATAAAATGGAGAAAACTCTTTCTAAAAGGCTAAAAAGTTTAGTTACCTTTTGTAGATCATATTCTTTTGAGGGAAAATGGTGGGGGGAAGACAAGTACAAGAAAGTATTTATTACCTTACTATTATGCAAAACCTCCTCAAAATTGGTGTTACAGAACTTACATATACAGATCTCATTAGAATTTAATAAATACAGAGGTTTAACTTTAATCCATAACTGGAAGGTAATAAAAAGAAAGCAACTGTTTGGTTTGTTTTATTTATTTTTTTGTCATTTCCATGTAGCTTGACTCTACATGATACATACATGACACACGATAACAGTACATTGATAACCAGAAAGTAAAACTTCTGAAAACAGGAATCTAAGCATAAGATAYGAAACAGCTCTTTTTAAAATGAGAAATGATAAACATTCAGAAAGTAAACAAAATAACACCACTGGAAGGAAGTAAACATCACTGGCAAAAGTACATAAACCTTTACAAAACAATTGCAACCTAGTATTAACTTGTATCCATTCAAAACATTTAATATAACATTTATATCTTCTTTTGTGAATCCTATTTCTCTTCCCAACTTATTCTCCACTGTATTATGCTGTACTATTTCTCAGTTGCAAGACACTCTTTTATGGAAGATACTATATAAAAGTAAATTACATTTTGTTTGTGAAATACGGAGATGTCTGCTATTAACAGGGGTTACTACAGGATTAAGCAATACATCTTAGTTATTTGTTACCTTGTTCTTTGGGTACACATACATTTTTCTCAGAGTCCTAAATCTACTTGCCAGAACATACACCAGAACAGGAAATTGTGTTTACAAGGTAATTCTTAAAATACAACACTTTCAAGGAGAAGGCATAAATGAGCTATACATCATATAATTAGATTACAGATGACAAGGTAACCAAACTTAAAACAGTGTAACTGAGATGGCATACTGAACAACTGGTTTGGTTTGGTTTGGTTTGATTTTTTTTTTTTTTTTTTTTTGCACTGGACACTTAAACTACAACAAAAAGATTTATATATACTTATATAAACTGTTAATTGAAGAGATATCTAACAAAAAATCAGCAAAAAAGTCTATCTTCCACTGCGTAAAAACCATGATCAGCAATGCGATGTTTTATTCAAAGACGATTGTAGTTTAAAACTGGAGCATTACACAGCTTTGCATTTAATTGAAGAGAATAATTTAAAATAACTGTTTACCATTACTCTGATGTCAAAAAGTACCTAAGTTCTTGAGGTAAATTTGGAGATGTGTGGAGGATGAGAATGGGTTTAGGAACTCAAAAGATCTTTTGCAGCAATTGAAACATTTGAAATATCTTTAAAAGTGTGTATTCCTATGTAGCTACAATTTGTCAGTACAGTACCACTCCACTTTTTGCCATATAACATCATTGTTGAATACAGCACCTCCCTGTAAGCAAACACTGTTAACTGAGACATGTTAGACTGTATGTCTATTCTGTCTTTCATAAGATGCCTGATTTCAGAGCATATTTAGGAGACTGGACAATGAAAGTGTCTTCTTGGGAAGTTAGATTTTTCTAACGAAAAATAAGATGAAAAACACTTAGTAGAAAATATATTCAGTTTAATGATGTCATTCATGTCTTCAAATCACTACATCCCTTTGAAAAAGAGCCATGGATCTCTCACTTTATGGAAAGGTGTATTAGTTACCAGGCTACTGAATAATCTGTCATGAGTCATTACTGGTGAAGCTTTACAAGTTACGGAAGGACTAAGTACTTGGACAAATGGAGACTGATAATGACTTTATAGTCATTAGATATGTGGAAGTGTGAAGCTCAAGTCTCTGCTTCAAGAAGGTTTATAAAAAAATGTTCTCCAGCTGGAAAGATAGAAGCTCTTCACCCTAGACTACTGCATTAGCTTGATGGTTAGGACAGTCAATAAACATGTGGAATACTACAATTGAACTTAGTGCTCTGAGTCAGGCAGTCTGGAGCTCTCTGGCACTGCTGCATGGTCAGGTGGATAAATTGGGAACATGGTAGCAAACCTGAGTCCCCCCTCTTCCCCTCTGGAATGCTGTACTCCTTGTTGACAGTCTTTTTATTGCCTTTTGCTTGGAATTTGAGGCATCTCTATAACACCAGGGAAGCACAGGAAAGGAATAACTAATCTCTGGGGCTAGGTAAAAAGATTAAAAAGAACAGGGTACCTTCAGTAACTCTGTATTATAAATCAATAAATAGGTGAAGATCTTAGTGGTGCCTACATCTTAGATTGTTCGATGAAGGAACCTARAGGGGCACTTAAATCACAGAATCACAGAATCGCTGAGGTTGGAAGGGACCTCTGGAGATCATCTAGTCCAACCCCCCTGCTCAAGCAGGGTCACCTACAGCACCTTGCACAGGATCGCGTCCAGGCATGTTTTGAATATCTCCAGAGAAGGAGACTCCACAACCTCTCTGGGCAACCGGTTCCAGTGCTCTGTCACCCTCACAGTGAAAAAGTTTTTCCTCATGTTCAGATGGAAGCGTCTGTGTTTCAGTTTGTGCCC
>NW_020447210.1:65823-125687 GCF_003343035.1 Apteryx rowi | reverse complement strand
TTCCCCAAGCTGTGTGCATTGGTGTACAGGCATTTCAGGGAGGTGATCGAGCATACAGGTTTCCCAGGAGGGGTAAAAGAGGGTCCTCCATAGCCACATCCCATGCGCACTTCCCTGGCTGCATTCACCTGCTGGAGGCATCCTGACTTGAGCTGTCTTTTGCCAACTACCCTGGCACTATAACTCTCCCCTTCCCCCATCTTTCCTAGTTTAAAGCCCTCCTTACCAGGTTGGCCAACCTGTTGGCAATGCTTAACTTCCTTTGGTAATACAGAAAACATGCCTTCCAATGTTAAGTAGAGTAGCATCTAAATCCTTTCAGGAGTTGGGCTTCCATGTATGCTAATGATTGGCAATGAAAATATTCAGTGTTATTGCTATTTGCTTTCTTCACATTGAATTTAACTTAGAAAAGAAAAAAAAATTCTTAGTTGCTTGGAGTCAGAAGTGGGAGCTTCTGACAGAAGTAGTGTTTAGAAATCCTTTATTTTATGTAAGATAGCTGCCAGAATCCTGAAAATGAATTGCACTGATGTGGAAAAGCTACTTATCAGAATACATAAAAACAACTTTGAATTTGCGAGATTCTTTAAATGAGCTAATTTTCCATCTTTCAGAGATAATGGGCACAAATCCTAGATGTTTTCCAGTAGTCAAGTGGCCATATGTCTTTCTCTGTGCATTTTATTTCTTCTTTTTGTGACACTGTTAGTTCAAGTCATTTTTACTTCTTCTTCTTCATCTTTTTAACTAATTCCTTCCTTTTATACATCTTCAGACTCTACAGAATTTTAAAACTTTAAATCCATATCCAGATGTGGCAAGCACAGTACCAGAAAAAACATAGACAAAATGAAATGATCTTCTCACAGGAAGTTAATGATGGATTGTTTTCAGCAGACCTTTCCAGATGAGCAGATAAAGACATACACTTACCATTAATGGGCATTTGAAAACATCTTGTAATTATTATTTTTTGAATTTGTAAGATATACAGCAATACTTTAATTCTTCCTTTTGTATCAGGAGAAACATAAGAATAAAAAAGAGACGCATAGTGTGATGTGTATCCTTGCTAATCTGCTGCCTTTGATCACAAAATGGCAACTGACACTGAAATAAGGAACAAAATTTCTGTTTAAAAGCATCACACAAAAATCATGAAAGAAACATCCTGCAACAGCTATTGTTCTAATACTGTCTTAATACTGTGAGTATGCAGCTATTTCTTAGTATCTGTCCTTTAAAACAGTATGCTTTTGTGGCAGAGAAGGTTGTTAGGAAGTTTATGATTACTATTTAATTATTGAATAGAGAGATAGAAGAACAATTGCAATGAGCTAAAGAAATGCCTCAAAAATAAATGTGCCTTTTTGTTCTAGAACTGAATAATGTCCTGTTTCATTGTTTCTACTTAAAAAGAGAATAATTAGACTACTTGTGTCTCATCTATGCTCCCAAGCACAGTCTACTGGCTTTAGAGATTTAATAAAGTCTCATTCAGATTTCATTAATCTGCATATCATATAATTTGTATACACCAAAAAAAAGGATGTTTCTCAATTAAAATCTGTAGGGAGAAAGAAAAAAAAAAAAGGGAGCATCATCCAAAATGTCAGTACTCCTAAATAATTTCAGTGAAGCTATGCATCTTATAAATGACTAGTACATATTTTGTGAACAATTATTCTTGCTATTTTTCTTGTTCATTTGCTTTGATTTCAGTCAAACTACAATTGGAAGTCCATAAGAATTTTACAATTTATCATTTAGAATCTCATAATAAACTTCAGTTATTTACAGTGGGTCTCCAAGTCGTTAATGTGAATTAGTGAGGTTCTTCTGTATTGCAACAGAAGTAATGAGCTTATGCCTCAGAGTATTTGCAGTTTACTGAATAACTCTTCTCCTTTTTGTACCTTGCATATTAAACAATATTTCCCTCTTGCAATTCCCTTTATTTTATCTATCGAACATAATAATGAAAAACATGTAATTATGTCTAGCCACCTGAATTATTGGAGAAGAATTAAATTATAATTAATAACAATAGGACTGGCCAATTCCCTTTACTGGGAATGGTGAGGAAATGAATCACCTAAAACTAACGAAACATCTCATGACTACCTTCTAAAACAACTTCAGCGTCTTGACTCAATTAAAGTCTGAATATTACTTCTGTCTGTCTAAATACCCTCTGCAGTTTCACTGAAATCTAGTATTCTTATTTACTTCCTTTTTCAGTGTGTTTTCATAATGTTGCTTTGCATGATTAATCTGCTTCTGCAAATTATCTTAATAGTAGCCTCATTTTAGTGGGGACTGAAATGGCTTTTATAAGTTTTTGCTTAGATTTTTCTCTCAGTTTTCTATAATGCATATACATTATCCAACATAGATAATATCCATACTCAAAAAATCTTCTCTAAGGGGAGAGTTTGCAATAACTCTGATGCTCTTCGCTTTGTGAATGGGTGCATTTATTTCTTTGTCATTCTTTCTAAGAAACTGTAGTATACCCTCCAATATTTTGATTGGTATGCTGCTGACAGCTGTCTACAAATTTTATAAATATATTCAAAAGTCAGGGATCATGTACTCTGACATACTTTACTAAACTGACCTTCTTATAAGCATATTATATTAATATTATATTATTATTAATCTTATATTGAGATTTATAATTTCTGTTTTACAAAACTTTGAATATGTGTATATTCTGCTACAGAGATGGGATGATATTCCAACCTAAATTAGACTCGTATGTCTTCTATGTGAATGCCAGTTCAATTTCACACATAGATTTTAATTATATCAAAGGAGAAACTTAGTTTCATACTACCTCTGAGTTTGGACCTAAACATGTATCTATACTGTCAACAGAAAGGCCAGCTTACCATGTAATTTTTTTCCATCATTCTACCTTCACACCAATTCAAGTACTGAGCAGACAAGTTGGCTGCAAGGTTTGTTCTAGAAAGCAGCTTAACATACTCTGAAGTAATTTTTAAATAACTGAGAGGTTGAGTTGTATTTAAAAAGGAGAGGAAATGCTATAGTAAGTTAAGATTCCACATCCCTTTTGTTGTTTCTAGGAGTAGGTAGAGTTCCACCTGGCTCTTTTATAAACAGGCCAGCTAATTTTATTTCAGCACATCCCAATGTCGCTGTAGGTACTTGGAGATAATCATCTGGGTACATATGGCACTAAACTGTCCAAAGTTCCTGCTGCCTCTGAATGGCTGAAATACAAACCCTAGTATCTGAAAGAGCTGATTTATAAGATGTTAGAGGAATCTTTTTTTTTCTTTTCCTATATATGTTATCATATCCTGGATGTTGATGTCTAAATGCAAGAACTGCTTCATTAATTCTACTTACTGAATCCAACATGAGATCTAGAATGAACAGAATACTAAATGAAACATGAGAGCAGATACTCAGTTACGTCCAATATCTCAAAGGGAAACAGGAGTCTTAGAGCACTTCTGAATTTGATTCTCTGCCTCTGAAGAACAAGGAGAACTTGGTAATTAAAGGACTGATACTTGTATACTGCTTTTGAGTCTTCTTGTTTATAAGAGAGAATTGTGATCTTGTTCTAGAAGATTCTCCTTGCCAATACTTCCTCCTCCTTCAGAAAAAAATAAATAAATAAATAAATTTGCTGCCAATTCCCTTCTTATATGATTAAGGTGCCTGCTAATAGTAAAAAAGCAGGACAGAACAGTAAAAAGGGAATGGTATTCGCAAGGATGATGTTTGAATTTTGTAAAAGACAGAAAAGACAGATGCTAACAAAAGAGCACAGAATTGGGAAAATCAGCAGGTAGGAGGTGAAAAAAACCATTATTTTTGCAATCAAAACTAATACAGAAGACAAATAGTAAAAAGTGATATAGAAGACATATGGTAAAAAAAGAGACCTTCACTAAACCTGTATGGGGAAGCTTCTGTCATCCTTTAATTGACAGTCTTTGATTAGCTAAGAAGCACCTTAGACCCCAACAACTATGCYTGAATTCCTAATGAAAATCTAAAATATATCCCATAGATAACTTTTTCTTATTCTTAGTCCCATAAAATAAAAATACAATAATTCAGCAATGTTTTATGTAAAACAGAGTTTTGTGTCCCTGTTGTGATTCAAGTTAACAAGTTAACTGACTGTTAGAACACTGAGTTAGGTTGTGTCTTTGTAAGTGCTAAAATAAATAATAGAAATTCTCAAGATTATTCCTTACTGCAATAGTTTGTGCTTTTAAGTGTAGCTATCAAGCCCCTCCTCCTTACAGAGTGTCATCTAGGGAAAACTGATCAAGTGCTCTTACTCATTTTATGAAGTCACAGGATGACTACGTGATTAAAACATTCAAGATATAAAAATCAATCACTTTCACAACACAAAGCTATTGTCTTCTCCAGGACTACAGCTACACTTTTCTGCTGCTCAGGTGCACCACCACATTTTCTCTTCTGTTTCTGAATCAATATGGACAACTCAATAAGTCAAAGGTTTTACCTATAAAATACAACAATATGTTAATTTACTGCTAACTGTTAGTGGACCAAAATAATTTTCAAGAGGCATGTGGGACATAGGTGCTTAAAGTATTTATGTGTACATCTCTGCAACACCTAGCAGTGGAATTTGGACATATGAACATACCTTATAAAATGCAGAAATACTAAGAAGAAAAAAACAAAAGTTTGTAAGACTTAGTGATTAATATTTCTCACATTCACCACCTTTGCTTTTGAGTTTTCTTCCTATTTGACTCTGAAAATGAATTTTCTAGCTTTATGATGCTTTACAGTAGTCAGATTCAAATAATTCAAATAAATCAAAATCAAGCAATTCAAATGAGAATATGGTTAAAATCTTTAGTTTTTACAGGTTTATTTGTCTGACTATAGTATGCATTTATATTAACAATTATGGTTTTAGTCTTCATCACCTTCATATTTTATCCTTATTTGGAAGCACTGGTATGAAAACTGTAGACAGTCAGTCTTTTCTCTCTCGGATCTTATTCATGATCACCCAAATACAATGTCATTTTTATAACTCATTGAAATATGAATAAAAAAGCCAAGTAAAGGTGGTAATTTGCAAGAGCACATTCTCTGGCAGGTGTGCTTTGAACTGAACTTTAATGCAGGCTATTTTTTTTAATCCCATTTTGGAAACAAGAAAGAATATTAATTTAGAAAGAAATGTAATATTCCTGTGCAAACAGTCTCTTCCCAATTAGAATAATCCCCACACTCAGTGCCCTCATGAGATCTTATTTCTTACCATAACCATGGAGGCCTTCTAGCATCTTCTCCAGTTCTGTATCAGATGACTAATTCAGTGTAAGTAGTAGCCTTGTTGAAAATATCTTCATGACAGGAAAAATAACCATTTGATTTGTTTATAGATCTGCAGCTAAAGATCATCAGCACAGAAAAAGACAAACGGGGTCAAAAAAGCCTTCTTATACCAACTGCAAAATGTTTCACAACGTAGGAAGCTCCTGTTTCAAACGCAACATTAGTTATAGTTTCTTCCAGCGGGGGATTGCAGAGATACTCCACAGCTTGTAGAGTCCTTCTCTAATGCTAACTCCATAGCTATCTAGTTAYACTCATGGCCTTCTATTAATTCACAGAATACAAAATAAAAACAAATAACATGACAATTTTGAGACAAAAGCAAGTTCAAAGTCACTTTATTATAATTAATCATTATTTAATTATGCGGGAATTAATTTTAGTACACTCATACATTTTTTTAACTTTAAAACAAGAGTGTTTAATAAATATGCTTAGTAGGGACCTAAAATGGCTGTTCACAGGTAAGTCCTCAACTACTTGCAGCTCATGTATCGATCCAGTTATCTTCAGTGGTGGATGGCAGCCAGAAGGAAAAAGCTTTCCTCTGCTTTTTTCATGTTCACATTACCTGGTTCTACTCTGATCTATTGCTGCCAGTTCTGTTTCCATCTGTGCAATTTTATCATGCTCTTTAATAAACCTAGTTCTGCTTAGTCATATCACCTCTATGACATCTGATGTTGCAAGAGTATAGTTCAGTAAAGCAACCAACATTAGAGTCCAGAACTCAAAGAAAAGCCAGAAAGCAAATTCTTAGACTTTTTTTCTGTCGTATTTATTTTGAGCACATTATGTCATCCACCTCATGGGATGCCACTCTTTTAAGATCTTTTCTTAATTTATACACCTTTTTCATATGTCAAGATTAATAAGCTTTCTTAGATCATCCTTAAAAGCATTTCTAAATTCCCACTAATTTCAAAAAGCAAAACACTAGATACTGCAATGACTTATGACATGGAAAAATRCAATAAATTAATCATGCTAGCAGCTTTTTCCTGCAAGGTTCTTAAGTTTAGTGTATACAGTCACCTAAATACCAACCTCTTTTTAGCTACTCATATTCATACACTCAAAAATACCCCAACACCCTGTCTGCTGCAACTTTCAGATAATGCAATGAAGTGGTCCAGTACCTGAAAAACTTCAGCATCAAAAGAACTGTAACCTTAGCAACCTTGGTAGGTAGCTTGTAAGGTATAGGCTCTCTAGGAAATTGTTTATTTTTTAAAAAATGCTAACTTTAATCTAAACCACTAGGCAACAGTTTAAAAGAAAATCAAGTGAAAGAAAAGTATTTCTAAAAGGTTCTGTATTGTACCTCTGTTTGTCATGAACTTTGTATTTTATATGTGAAGACTTGCAGATACATCTCACACAGAACTATACTTCTGGAAGCAGATAAAACTACGCAAGCAGGCACAGCTGCAGTAAAGGAAGGGTGTATGTGGACCATCTATATAGACATAAAAAATCATTAAGCAAACAAAATGAACAATACACACTGTACAAGACTCGCAACTTGAACACAGGAAGGATTCACTTTTGCTCTACAAAACAGGCTGCCAAGAAGTTTGACACTACTAAAAAGGGATGTGTTAGTATTGAAGACATCCACAAACACCATAATAACTCTCTCACAGAGCTGAAAGCGTCTGCAAACCTTCCAGCCGAATGTAATGACGAATCCATTGACAGGATGACATTCATTTGAGCAGCAGGCAGCAATAGATGGATAGATAAGTCAGACAGATTCCTTCAGCTGACACAGGCTAAATACGCAGTTGTAATCAGTATTTCAGAACAGTCTCTCTAATCTGACACTGATGCAGAAAGGTTTCCATGCGGCTTTCTAAAAATGGACTTTGTTGTCACATTGGTGTGTATGTGTGTAAAACATCCTGTCACTCTCACAATCTCCAGTCCTGACCGTTGATGGGACTTCACTTATTTTCAAGGCATTTATGAACAGAAGAGAGAATGCAAAAAACACACTTTCAGATTTGTCCTGAAGTGTCAAATTCAATGCGTGTTGAACTCTCTTTTTCAGGAGCATGGACAAGTCAAAGCAACCAGCAGAAGAAACTCTAGTCCTTCTGATGCTGGGTATCAAAGGCAGAGTCTCTGGCTGCATGCTCTTTGTTACCTTGGTCTCACTGAAGTTCAGAGGAAGGTTTTGAAGGTAAGAGTGGGAGGCAATTTTATTGCTGCCAGCCTAGAGAACCTATGAGCATTTATAATGATCGTATACTCCACATTTTTTGTGAAAAAAAAACTACTGTAGTCAAATGTTTTTCCCTCAGAAGATAAATCAGCATATAGGGTATCATTTAAATAGATGTATTTTGATAGCATTTTCATTTATTTAGTGTTCCTCTACATATGCACTAACAAGGGTTTTGAAGCTCCAACATTCAGTGTAACAATGAACTGGAAGCAAATGTTGCTAGACAGTCATGGAAAAATTATGGAATCTGTGATCACAGCAATTGAATCAAAAGCGGATTCTAGGAAAGATACATAATAGTAATGTACTCCACAATTCATATGTCCAATTAAACAGCTCTAATTTAGAATACTTAGAACTGTTCACAAATAACTAATTTCAGTTTGGGGATTAGATCTGCAGCATGCAGAGCACCACAGAAAAAAACAGAGCTTTCATATGCAGGCATGTCTGAACCCAATCTAATCTGAAAATTTGGGGTTCAGGAATGGATAGCAGCTAAATGGGAGACCACGTAAGAATCCCAGGTATTGCAGCAATCTGCCTGTGAGTGTCCAGTGGCAAATGCTGACATCAGAAGACAAAACACTGAGAAAAACTGAGAATTTCTGAAGAGAATAAAATAGTGAAACTGATCATGCAAATTATGTTTGTAGATATATTTTATTTTATGATATCATTTTGATTTTCAAAATAAATAGATGTATAAGAAATGTTCTTTGTTTCTGAAGTCCTGGATGAAAAACTAACATAAAGCAGCAAGTCGTTATTTTTGCCTCTAACTGCATTTTCAGCAAATGTGAAAGCATCTTTAATAGCAGGCAAGACTTGACACTTTTTAAAATGGGCTATTTTTATTGGATGCAAAGCCCAGTGGACAACCTGCCCCTAGGGTAAAAACACATATTCTTATCCAATCTTCTCATTGCTAGAGCACAGAGCAGACACTTCAGTGTTACATCTGTAGTTCTCAGGTGTAAATTTATGCTACAATTAATAGTATTCCATCCACATATTAAGCAAGGTAATACTATACAGTAGTCTGTCAGCTATAAATGATTTAACAGTTTTATGTGCAGAGGTGCTAGCTTTTTTTTTTTAAGGCTGAATATCTAAGCAGGCACRGTGAAACTCTCCCAATGAAGCAAAGATATGAAGTGTGAAGTATGGAATCTCTGTGAAGACCCCAATCAGGCAGAGTTTTGAAGTTGTTCTTCTGACATATTTTCCTTAAAGTGAGCATATCAACAAATGTGAGTGAGCACTCAAATTATTTTAAACTCTAAGGCTATTTTTATTTTGGCAAAAACTAGAACAAAATGTTTAAACAGAGACAACACAGATCTGCAGGTAAGAGAGGAAAGATAGTATTAAAGAGATTTGTACATGAATATGCCCTCTGGGTCCTTGTTCATTGGGTCCTGTTCACTAGTACTGCCCTCATTTCAATAACTTTTTGTGTCATCCTGGACTGCAGTAAACTATAGCCAGTCCCTTGGCATTCCTGGGAAAAGTTTCTTTTTTCCATCACTCTGCAGTCATGAAAACTAGCATGCCTTCTTGCTGTATTTCTCCCCTTTCTACCTGCCTCAACACTACATTCTTGAAGGCACATTCAGTTAAGCATTCTTATTTGCTCTTTCTAAGGAAAAATATTCCCTTTATTCCTAAGGTTTCTCCCTGACTTGCTGTGTAGCAGTCAAAGGAAGGCATGAAGAAAATGCAGGAGGAAAAAAAAAATCAAGTTAACTCTTAACAAAGGAGCAAAATAGATAACATCTATTACTGGCACATGCAGAATTTGACACAAGTACCAGACCATTGACTTACATTTTGACCCCATATATCCATCAGGACTGAACATGCTCAAGAAATTTCATCTAAGGGAAATGTGCAGGAAAATGTGATCAAAGGAACAAGAAAAATAAACTACTTTAAAGCTCTTTAATGCACTGTTCTAAGAGGAAGGATAATGTTTTTGCTGTTTTTGTTCTTGTACATGACCTGACAGATGGCAATTTTAAATGAGAGCAAGTGATGCTTGTAAAGATGAAATAGTTAAGGAAAGCACTGATGAAAAGGTAGATGTGTTGAAAGAGACTGAGGAGATCTGTTTGTTTGTAAAAGAGAAGTCAGTAGTAATATCAGCAGAAGCAAGGAAGGAAAGAGATAAAAATGCCAGATAGCTCACAAAAATGAGGTTTGGGGTCAGAAAGCACCAAAATCAAACATATTTTTAAAGCCCTTTTGAAAGGATGAAATAGTAAATTCCTTTATTTGGTTGGTGAAGAATGGAATGGACACTTGTTAGGGAAGACGAATAGTATATTAGGGAAATCAAAGATTTTGTCATGGATACTTTAAATCACTATTTCTGAGAGCATATTATTACGTTTGCATCAGGGTCATGAAATGAAAAAGGAAACATATTTGTAGCAAAACTTACAAATATATATAGAATATTAATGAAGCTTTATGTAACAATGCATCTTTAAATATTTTAAGGTACAGTTGGTATTTTGTCTTGTTTTAATTTAAAGACGTTATGAAATTTGGTCCAAATTCATTAATGTGCTTGATTGCTTTGAGCTTCTTTGTTTTTGCAGAGCAACTGAAGTTTATCAGTGATTCAGAAATATATTAGAGTTTTTTCCCTGAGATTCCTGACATGAAATTTCTGCCTCTTCAGATTTCATTATGTGAATTAAATCATTTAAATTAAGACTTTTCATCCCAATTCTGAAGTCTGAATTTAACTCAACCTGTATTCTCAAGTCAGGCTTTAAGCTGAAACAATAGAATCCCATATCGCCGTCCCTACAATCGTTCAGACGAGCACCTGAGATTCTGAAGCTGCAATTGAAACAGACTTACAGGTATTTTATAAAATTAGTCTCAATGTTAACAGTGAAAATTTGCAGCAGCAATTACAATGTGTTTGCCAATAACAATGCAGTTGCTCTAGCAATTTTTAAGTTACCACAAACTTTATCAAATACATATTTTTGTTTTTGTAAGATTTCTTTGTAAGTTATATATATAAAAAAAGAAGGTGTGACCCTCTTTTCAGAGTTAGTAACCTAAATGTGCCTTTTTGTGCTTATCTGAGAGAATTTCAGACATGAAAAGAACAAATGAATATTGCACAACTAGGGAAAATGTGGGTTTGAGAAGACAGGGGAAAGTTAGAAAGGACTTTTTTTCTGAGCATATCTAGCTGAAGAAATGCTTCTTCTTTTAATACCATGGAATGCCAGATATTTGAGAAGGATCTGGATCTTTGCCTGTGGAACTGGGTCTAGTTAAACAGAACCGCAATCTGTCCTATTATGTTAACAGAGAACTAATGATGAACACAAATGGGGACATGATTGTCAGAGGCCAAATAATAAAAAGCTCCCGTGTGCTACTGATTGGTGCACCTATGTCATTTGTACCTCTGAATAGCTTTCTTACTGACTTAAAAACCTGGGGAAAATGAAAAGGAAATTAACTTAGGTAATTTTCTTGAGCTTCAGATACCCTTGTGGAAATACAAAGACTAATAATTGTGATACATTTCCAGTCCGAATATACACTGTTGTGTGATTTATCTGGTATTTTATTTTGTTGAAGCCTAACTTCTAGAATCAAGACATGCATGAGGATTTCTAATTATTCTAGTTCTCATGTTGGAGAACAAAACCTGACAACTCTTAGTCTGTAGAACTACTCTCTAAATTATCAAGTACCAGAAAACAAGTGCAAAGAAATTAAAAATAAAAAAAGTAGTTGGCTGACAAGGAAGACTGAAGGAACCAATGATCTATTCATAGCCAAAGAAGTCAAAGATAAAAAGAATTTTTAAAAGGTAAAAATAATAACAAATAGCAAAACCAGAACCAAATATTGATATTAGTAGGGCAAAATTTTATGATTCTTATGCTGAATTTGGACTAAAGGAGAGTATATTAATCATTTAGCATGCTGCCTATACCATTTGTAAGAGAGCGGTGAAATAAGTCTCTTCTAAATTAAAGATTTTCATGTTACTAGATCTGGATACTTGGTTGCACTAAGTAGAGTAAAAGAATAGCTGAGAAGCTTGACAAACTAATTATATTTTSGGGGGGAAAATTCTGAATATAGCAGAACATTTTCTAAGTTCTGGCACTTCAGAAGGATGACCCAGAAATGACAGACTACTTAAGTATATACTAATTCTTGGTAAAAATAATTCAATCTAAATTCAGGACTTTATTAATAAAGAATTAGACACTAAAAATATCACTAACGTCAACCAATTTCGTTTTAAGGCAGGTACTGCATGTCAACTCAGATTATCTTTAGGAGCAACAAAATGAAGTTTTGCTTTTCCTATCTGTTAGCAGAACAGGGTAACTGCATCTCTGACAGACTGTGACCTCTGGAGACTCCCCTTAGGTCTTAAGCCTCCAGCCCTCACTTTTCTTGGGGAGGTAACCTGGGATGTTCTTTCTTCTGTGCAGGATTTTAGAGCTATAATCCTCTCATAATTTACTGTGATTATCTCAGCAAGTGTGAGTTCAGTTTAACACCTGGATCTAAGGAAAAATGAGGGAGTTTAACCAGTGCCCAGCTTTCACAAATAGCAGCGCATTTTATTTAGGACAAAAGCATTACAGAGAAAATACATCATAAAACAATGAACAGTTCACAGAAGCCCCATACCTATCAGATATTAATCATGGTTCATATAGGATGTTGACAGGTACTGTTCATAAATTTGCCAGTTATTTGTTCCAGTGGGAATCTGATTGCATCTATCAGATCAGGCTGTCTCTCTGTACAGTTAGAGCATTTTGTTTCTCATGTCTTCTGAACCACTTAAAAATGCAGTGGTAGGGCTGAAACTTCAGAAAGCTGTTTTTTCTGCATCACTAGCATGGGAAATGTGTAGGAATATGTCAAGTCTTCTTCTTCCTCACCGATTTCACTTGAAGTCTCACAGTTTGTGTATGAATACTAACATATGCTTAACATATTGTCTTGATAATTGATTGCACTTCTGAACTCTAGCACAGATCATTTTAATTTAATTTTTAATTTCTTTTAGAGAGTTGTGAATTCAAAATATCATCCATGGTTGCTCACTACAACAACAAAATTGAATTTCTGGCAGGGTCTTGATTTCAGCCTAGGTGACAATTTGATTTCATTCAATAGAAGAGAATTTGCAGAAAGGACAAGCATTAGACACAGTAAAAACTGGCTCACCAGCATATCTCAAAATACTGTTGTTATTGGATCTTATTCACCAGAGAGCGACTATTAGAATTATTTCAAAGAAAGAATTCCAAAGGGCGGATTTAAAATGTAACACTTTATGGTGGGATAACAAATAATGAGTAAGACAGGTTATTGCTACATAATGGCACCTGGACTGGCTGATGAGGTTGCTAACAATTCCATAAAATACGCTTTAGTAYAGCCAGAGCCAAGCTAAACCAAAAACACAAATTATGCCTGTATTAGGCAACCTATGTCCTGAAAAGGAATTATGTAGATAAAGATTTAGCGATCTCAACAAGATCTTTTCAACAGGTATTCTCACAACAAAAATTAAGGGCAAGGGTAGACGAAGATGTTGAGGAAGGAAAAGCTGCAGTGATCGTTAGATATATAAAAGGAATATTTATAACAGCATTTTGCCTCTATACACATAATAGCTTCAGGAGGTCACAGACCTCCAACCAGTATTGGTTTTCACATCCAGAAGATGCGAAGACATTTTAGATGTGGAAATATTACACATTTTAAAAGACAGCGAAAAGCATTTCAGCAGCTTGAACATTTCATCCTTAGCTGRGGCTTAAAAAGTTCAAATAAGTCATCTTGCCAAACAGAAAGCTGAGATGATTTGGTCTCTATCTATAGATACATACACATGGAAAATGTTAATGGGAGGCATTTCAGCCCTGCTGATTAAGGTATGGAAGGATCCAGGGACTGGAAGTTTAAGTTAGCCAAATTCAGCCATGAAGCAGAGGGCAATCTCCTAGCTGTGAGGGTAATTCAACACTGTAGTTAATAGGGCAGGCAATAAAATCCCCAGTGTTCAAGGTCTTTTAAACAAGATTAGCTATCCTTTCAAAAGTTGCTCTCTAATACAGTTCTGTGAAAGGTTCTGCAGCATTTGTGCATAATGGTCATTCCTGGCATTAGAAATAGGGAGTTTTGGAATCTGCATCTTCATTCCCTTTCTGTGTGCCTCAGAAAGAAAAGAACTGGCCATGTATATGACTGAAATAGTTACAGCTCTCAGACAAAACAAAAGTTCATACTCCAGGGTATCAGTTGCTTTTCCCTGGATTATTTATTTTTGTGTGTGTGATGCACAATCAGCTTGTCATCTGTTCTTCTCCCATCTTGCTGTCCTCTGCAATAGATACTACCATGATAAATCAGAAGACAGATCAGTCCTAAAAGACAGTTCAAAGAATTCTTTTCACGTGGAAAACTTGCTGGTGTATCTTGCTCACATACCTAAGGACATACTGACAACTAAATTTCAGTCTGAGAAGTCTGTTCCTACCAGTCCTGAGTAATTTTGCTTCAATTCTATTCTAATCTTCCTCTTCTATTCTTCTCTCCCTTTCCCCCTCTCCACAGTATTGACATGATTCAACTCCTACAAATATCTAAGTATGTTCCATCTAACTGATCCCCTGTGATTACAAAAGCTTCAGGCTTTGGTAGCATTTTAGTCTTACCTACCATCTGAATGTTGCACATGGATAAATTTCCTAAGAAAAGATATGCCTTGATTTTGGGCATCATATTGGTTGCAAATAATCTATGATTTTCAGAAGGAAGATGATCTGCTTAATTATTTCCTATATTTGAACAACAGTATAATTTCTGATAACATATTTCCTACCTTATGACTTGGAGCTCAAATTGGAAACAAGCTAGGATGCCACATAGAAACATACAATGGCATATACGTTTCTGAAGGAAGACCTCTTCCATAGGTAGTATAATCAAGTCCTCATTTAACTCTGACGTATTTTGCACACAGAAAAAAACTTGTATCTCTCTGGTATAATTCTTATATAGCTAAATAACGGTTAATCAGATCTTCTGGATGTCCCAGGCAAAGTGAAACTTCCATTCACTAAGGGAGGATTTTTTTCAAATGAGTTTGGAGCCCTGGAGAAAGAGACAACATGCTGAGGCTCGAAGTATAAGCAGCAGACCAAAACAATGCAAATAAGTAAGAGCAAAAATGCAGCAAGAAATATCATTTATAATAGCGGTAAACTGTCAGCTTTATGTAACTCTAAGTCTGTAAGTCTTCTCAATTATATTTGCAGTAGAATCCTATTCTGTAGTTTTGGTATGATTCAGATAAGTGGTGTCATTTTAATTCCCTTTTCCTGTATGTATTTAGGATATCGGAACGAAYTGAATGAAAGACTTGCTATTTGTTTAAGACATTTAAATCATCTTACAGCTACAGTACAAGAATATCAATATATGGAGGGATAATTTATTTACCAGAAACAGAATAATGATTTCTTATGATTCCTAAGGACAGTTGTTTTTTTTACTAAAGTTTGGTTCATTTAATCAAGAAAATCTAGATGCTGGATTGGAGAGGAGAGCTGACTGATATAATCACATCAAAGAAGTCCTTCAGAAAGGATAAGTTGGATGGTATGCTGGAAATGGAGCTGTTCCACGTAGCATTTCAAAATACATGAAAATAGAGAATGAGCATATGGCTTCCTTCTATAGTTAATAAGAAAATATAGTAAGCAATGTGAGTTAGAACTGTTTCTCAAGGTCAGGAAAGAAGCTTGATGTATCAGTTATAACAGCAAAGAACAGTCACTTTTAAAAAGCTGGTAATAATGCCTGATTGACACATAAGAGAGTTTTTGTAGTTTGTTGACTGTGAGCTACAGTTAGAATAAAGAAACAGAAGTGATTAAGGGAAGCAATGAGATGATGAAGTTGTAGCAACCAATGAGACAAATAGGCATGATGCACRTGCTAGGAAAAAAAATCACATACTTCATTTGATCTTGAAGAAAATTTATGACTCAGAAATAGTCTAGATACAAAGAGAAATGGTAACACTGCAAATCTGATTCATTGTGCCACTTTGGTGTTCCTTTTCCCCTGTGACACTCTCATGTTAGATAGTGAAAATGCTGATGTTAGAGCTATGAATATTCTTGGATCCTTCAACTTCTGAGTGTCTATTTTCCTGTACACCATAATATGAAGATGAGAAATCTGTTTCTCTAAGCAAAACATCATCCCACAGAAACTGGGTTTATTGCTTTTATTCAGAACTGTTCCCCAGAAGGTCAAACACTGCAAATATGTAAAAGTTTGGAAATGATGTACAATCACCTTTTTTTCACATTTAGGCATGAGCACAATTGAGATAATCATTGAATAGAACTGAAGTTTCAGATGTTTTAAATTCTAATATTTGATTTTTAGTTTTACTGTTTTTCCCTCAATCTGTTCACATGATCCATAAAATTTTTCTAATACACACAATTATCTCTCATGGACAAACTCACATAGTGTATAATTGTTAATATAAAGAGAACAAGCATAATATAAGTCATTAGGGAAAAACTAATTTCACTGATAGTTAAAAAAAAAACCTTACATGTGGGAAAAAAAAATCATTACTAGCTCTCACATACTACAGAATCCATGCCACATGTTAAGAGACAAAATATTCGCAAATATTGTTCATGGAAAGTGTCAGACTACAATTGCAATTCTTGCAATTTGCATCTAACACCAGAAAAACAACCATAAGAACAAAGCTTCACAAGCACTGTATGTAACTGCCACTTCAATTAATTTATGTCTTCATTGTTCCATTATTCTCTTATGGAGAACAAGTGTTACAAAAGTGTTTGATTTTGCTGAACATAATGAGAATACTGTAAAAAGATCCAGATATAATGTGTTCTACTTTACACTAAATCAAAAGGTCACAAGGGTTTTTTCTTACTAAACAAACCTCTTCAGTGTAGTTCATTAATACAATTAGATGAAGTGCATTCTCCAGTTTCAGATATCTGTTTACTCTAAGGCACTTTCTACTTTACTTAATCAAATTGGGAGATATTTTTCCAGCTACATAATCAACATGTAAATTAAATATTTAAGAATCTCCAAAAAAGAAAGTCAATTATTTTATCAGTTAATTTTTCCATATACTAAAAGTTTCCATAACTGAAGCAGTATTTATTCAAAAGGGGAGGAGAAGGAAACACCCTTTGTAGAATACATATATCTACTGTACTTTTCCTTTCTAGAGTACTGCTATCATTAACATTATAATGACAATCCAGAAAATTGGTATTTTCATTTTGAAACAAGGGGCTTATACTTATTATGGGATGCTAGCATTTTAATAGGAAAAAATGATTTGATGTAAATGATAAGCAGATCATTTAGTGCTGATAATGATTTGCATTATGTGCTTCATTAATTGCATGCCCTATACAGTTTACATTCAAATATACACAACTAAGTCAAGCTCATTTATTTAGCTACATGCCCTGGCACATTATAGAGCTGCTATTTGTCTAATCTAAAATCTGCAGACCATTTACTATATTCTTTAGCTTTCAATTTATACAGTATTAGAGTAGCTACTGTATGTGAGATCAATGTAGGATAAAAATGAGTATTTGTATGGCATTTCACCAAGGAAGTTCAAGAACAGTTCACTTAGAGTTGTATTTCAAGAACTGTTGAAGGTTAGTGATGAACACAGTCTCTACAGGATAATTATGGGCAAATTCATTTACTAACATAAAAAGATGCTACTTTTCAGCCCTTTGACTATGCATTGTATTTTCCTAAATACCTATATTCTTTTAAAGAAAAGTTCTGAGGCTTCTCCCTTTACAGGCTTGGTTATTTGAAGTAGCATCATTCAATTCACTTATATTTTAAGCTTGGATTTTCACATGGATCATTCTGCAGTCTTGGTCTGTTAACTTTTTGTTTACATTTTATATCTCTGACATTAGTAACCTTACTTATCTTACAGCTGCAAGACATAGTATTTACAAAAACAGTTGACTTTTTTGGAAAAAACTTGCCGCAAACAATTAATGCTGTATTTAAAAGCAGTATGTATCACAGCTACTCCAATTTCATGCATATAACCCCATCTCTTAGACCCTCCATAATTCTGAAATACTGCCTCTTAAAAATCAGTACTCAAACAATGGGGAAATGATTCTGCTTTGTGCAGGCCATTATGATGGAAAGATAAAAAGGGCTCTGCTTTCTCCCATTTTGGGGGAAGAGCTCTGACTATAAGTTTCTCTTTGTAGTATCTTTTGGAGCCCCAGTGACTTACAGTGTTCTTACAGGCACGTAGTTATCAGCACGAGAATAATGATAAAAATCTGCAAAGGGCTTTAAAGACAGATGAGGATCTGGTGCACTATTAAAGTTCTTTATTATCAGTTGGGGAAGGTGAATATAATTAGCTAATGCTCATTTTAATTTCTTAAAATATTAAAACAGAAATCATCTGGTTGTCAAAAATCAGATAGCTTTATGAATATAGGAAATASATCAATGTCAAAAGAGTTTGATACACTTCTTTCAAAATTTGTAGCTATGAAGAGGAAGGGAAGGGTGAACAATATGCTACCTATCACTGTCAGTCTGTAAGTCTGAGCACAGTATTTGGAAAGCAATCACAGATGGCTTGTCCAAAGAACACAAGTCTGTATAGCAAACCCAGGAACAGAAGAACCATATCCTCTCCAGCAATTTGTGCCCTATCAACAGACCTGTTTCTTCTTCTTCCAGTATATGTATTTTAAAATTCCTTTTTATTATAGATTATCCAGAAAATGAGGGGATGCAACAGATTATATTTAGACTTAAAATTAGAACTATAGCGGCTATGTAAGTAGTCCTAAAGCTGTCTATTTATCCTTGTTTTCTGCTGGTTAGAATTTTCGTTCACTACATTTTGGACTAAAAACATCCATGCTTTGATTCTGCTGCAGATGGGATTGATCATAAATATTCAAAAGTCAGTAAAGATATCACCAATACTCACTTCACATATATTCAGAGAAACTTAATTCTGATTTTATGACTCCGTATTTTCACAGAGTTTTATTACACAATACTCATAAGCCTGCAAATGGTATAAAGATTGTCAGCGTCATAAATAATGATTAAGGCAAGCCAGTCTCAAAGAAAGTTAAAACAGGTAAAGGGGATCATTGAAACAAAATTTAACCTTAAGACAAAATGCCTTGCTCTGACYGCATGCGTACTGCATATGACTTATCTAAAGGAACAGATGACTTCACTCATGAAGGCAGAAATAGAACAAGATCCTACCCGCCATACCAGGAAAACTGCATTAATGCAGGAAACTGCATTAATATCATTTTCATAGAAAGGTGGAAGATCTCAGTGGTCATTCCATGTTTTATGTGATATGGTGACAAACATTCAGCTGTACAATCCCAGGTACATTTCAGTCCGGGCTGTACTTTCACATTAAGACATAACGTGAACACGTTTTGAAAGGTCTCTGAGCCAGTCACAGCTTTGAGGAGGATCTGCCAATATCATTTCCTATTAGCAGCTCCTCCAAAATGAGTGAAAGGCCTTTCCACTCAGCCCTTTCCAAACTTTATTTGAGTAAGAACTAGAGACTTTAAAAACAGAAAAGAGTGAATCAGATTAACAGAAATAAAAAAGGTTCGCGGCCACCCCTCCCTCCCCTTGCCAAAGTATCCTTGCAGACAGGCCCGTTTCCAGCCAACCCAGTGCCTTACCGAGCGGTAGAAAACTCTGCTCAGTCCCTGTTGCTCCCCAGGCACCTTCCACCCGCTCCGCAGCCGCCCGCCCCAGCCGCCTTCCGGAAGGTTCCGGCCGGGCCTGGCACTGCCGCCAAGGGGCTTGGTGCCTGTTTTATGCGCTRGTTGTAACCATGCTGGGGGAGCAAGTAGCCGCGCTTTCTGCTTTGGGGATTTGTTTTTTTTCCTCACATGCCTCTGCACGCTTCTTCCAGCTGATTTCTGCCTCACTGAGCGTTCAAAACAGATGCAACTGGTCTCATAAAACCAGTTTAAAAATGCCCTGACTAACTCATGCTATAGTTGGGTTCAGCCAAGCTACAACTTCTTTCAGTTTGCCATCAAGGTCAAATTCAGAGAAGGTATTCAAGGATCTGAAAAGAAACCCTTTATTTCTGAAATATCAAGGTATCAGAATCTAAATGATTATTTTCTTTTTAATCATCTGAAATATATAGTGTATTTTCCTGTATGAACTCCTCAGACACCTAGTATTCATGCAGTGTTGGTGCTTCTGTTTCTGCTTACTTCCCTATGATCTTTTCATAGATACTTGCTCTGTCTCTTTCTCTTCTTTTTACATTACTTTTTGTAAACAAACTTAGCCACAATATTCAGACAAGTCTGAAATGAAGCCAGACAAGTTCATGCATCTAAGTGAAGATATATTTGTGTGTTAGATTTCTATGAATTAATGTTGCAGTTGCTTAACTGAGACAAATCAAGACAGCGGGTTTAGATAGCAGGTAATTGTTGACCGTGTCAGTGGAGTAAGGCGTTTCCGTGCTTGAAAATGGATGTATTTGTTTTTCCTGTCTTCTGTCTCATCAGTGTTTTTCCCCAGAAGTGTTGTCACTTTTTTTAAGTCTTAATCTATGTCTGTCCCATACTATTAATGACTCTCTACCATTAGTATACAAATGCAAATAACTTCTAATATATTCTCTGGGATTAAACTTCTCTTCTAAAGATAAAGCATAACAAGTGTTTGGTATCTAATTCCAGGTTAAACAATTTCCTGCATACAAAGAGGTAGGCAACATTTTCTGGAAACAAACAAACAAACAAACAAACAAAAACCCTGCATGCGTTTGTAGTAACAGTTTAATCAGTTTACTGATTTGCTGATCTTAAGTCTTAAGTTAAAGATCTTAAGTGATCTTTAACTTACCACATATAACAGTACAGTTGTTTAAATGTTGTAGAAATACAATTACATTTACATTGAATTACAATCACGATTATGATACATTAAAAAGGTCCTAAAGCAGATGAACGTAAGCAGATAATTTAGTATCAGAGAAAAAAATGTGAAATTTCTTATCACAGTTAAGAATTTATATTTTCTTTAAACTTGTTCATCTTTTAACTTTATTAATATTCTTTGCATTTGAAATTGTGGGAAATATTTTAAAAAATCTGTGTTGAATATACTTTTTAATTGAGTAAATCTGTGACAGTTTTGGTAGATAGAACATACATTAACGCTGCATTTGCACRGTGGAGTCCTATAGATATCATTCGGTTTCACAATGCATTGATTGATCCTTCCATTAAAGTAATTTTGATTCAAAATGCTGAAACACTGAAACTGAAAAAATACTGAAACATTGAAACTAGAAGGGTTAAGTAAGTTGAAAGAGTTAGCATAAACAATGGATGTTTCTATATTATTTACTCACAGAAGGACAGGTTACTTAGGAAAATAAGCAATTTTGAAATGCAAAATGTAAATTCAGGCTTCATGAATTATTCATGAAATCTTTTCTCRCAACTGTTACTCTGAATATTTACTTGTTATAGGAAGTTTCTTCAGCATAGATGTGAGATGCTGAATGCTGATTTGCATATTTAAAAGTCTAAGTGCAGATAAGTGAATAAAGCCTATTCTTCTTCCACTTCTTGTCTGCATGTGCATTTGCATTGTGGACACATTTAAGTATTTTTACCCTGGAAGCACCTTAACTCTCTCCCCTTGTCTCTCAATCCTCAGCTGCTTGGCTGGGGGAAAGCTTTTCTCCATTGTGTTCTAGAACTGGTCTTATTAATTTCCTACAGATTTTCTTTCAACACCTTTGAGATGATAAATTAATCGTCTTACTCATTTTCATTCTTCAGGATGCAGGCCAGGATTTGCCTAAGGCAAATTCATTTCTTACTTTTGCTTTTCTTTTCAACCAGGCTATCTTGGTGGCTTGAAAGACTACCATATGGCTGCAAATTTGGCACCGTGTTTTAAAACTTGTATCACTTTTTAGCTCAGGTTTTTAATTTCAGACAGCAACAACCACTGCTGCTCTTCCAAGAAGAGTACACATCACAACCACATAAACTGTATGTTTAGATTTTAGAATCAAAGCTGAGTCAGTGACTGCTTCCAGAATATCAGTTTTCCAAGTCCATGAGTTCCTCCATGCATATAGCAAGCAGCTAGTGCTCTGCTAAAGATGCTTGAACTAGGAAAATAAAAAAGTGCTCTAAATTCCTTATAGCATAAGCATCCTGATCTGCCTCAAAATCTGGGATACTTACCCTCAGTGCTGTGCATCTTCTTAAGAGTGCTCCCTCTCACTTCAATCTTGGAACCAGAAGACTTAAATTTGGAAGAGGAACTATGAAAAGGCTGCCTCCTAATTCTCTTTGTGAAGCCTGAAAACACCATCAAATAAGAGCTTACAAAAGAAGATGCTTACAAGTATCAGAGATATTTCTACCCTTCCAATTTTATAGTCAGGATTCCAAAAGTCAGAATTCTGGCAGTGCTGTTTTACTTGGTTTCATGGTCTCTTCTGTGCATCACTTACCACCTACTCTCACTGGGGCTCTCTACCATTCAGCCTATATCCCATTAACACCTGCCATTTCACACAGAGCTGATAGGGATTCCTCTCGATGAGGAGTCTCTGAGTCTTCCTTCATGGGGGGCTTGCTTTGTGTTGTTGGGCCCTGTACCATGGGATGGACCACAACCTTAGGGAGCTGATTAAAAGATTAACATTGTCCTTAGATATACACTTTCAGCTCTCAAAATCATAGTTTGTTAGCAGATATTTTCTGCCATTCCTAAACCTCAAAGCAGGTTAGCAGCTTGGATTTATTATATTGTATGTGTCTCTTTTGCCAAAGCCTACCCTTTTTTGTGAGGCTTTGAAATAAAATACTTAATTTTGGGAGGAGACACAAGGGTTTTTTTTCTTCAGATAACTGAACCCTCTGCATTAACTATATCTGCTGCCACAGAAAGAAGCAAATAGACTGGAATATTAGCATTTTACTGTAGGATGGTGATGAGTGGACATTATCCCCTCTACCCTATTGTTTGAGAAAGACAGAAATTTTTGGCCTTAGGGTTCTAAAGAACATTAGAATTGTGAGCGTAACATCAGAGAAGATGAGTAGATGCTAGGAAATTTTTTGGTGTAACCATTTAGGAGTGTTATTATTAATGAGGCTTTTTTGTATTAATTTGGACCACGAGTGTTAGAATTATTTTAAGTGGACTAATAATAACTGTTGTATTTTGATTATATTGTTACTGTTTTAACTAGGCTAACAATAAATTCTTGGCTTCATATATATGGTGTATTCCTTTTTGCCCAGAACAAGATTTTGAGTGTAATGTTAKCAGCAGTGACTGAGCTGGTCACAAAGAACTGTTGGTACTTCATACTAAGAGCTAAAATCCTCAGAACTAAGCCAAGTATTTGGAAGGTGTGCTGGAGAGCTGTATATAGTCATCTCCCTTCTTAGCAGAACCATCATCAAATTT
Organism: Apteryx rowi; assembly: GCF_003343035.1. Classification (NCBI taxonomy): domain Eukaryota; kingdom Metazoa; phylum Chordata; class Aves; order Apterygiformes; family Apterygidae; genus Apteryx; species Apteryx rowi. The sequence continues at coordinate 102,472 of NW_020447210.1, read as the reverse complement.
CTCAGTTCAACATCTTTCTGGGAACAGATTGTCTRATTTTTACCAAATGGAAATGGCTAATTACTTTTAACAAATGAGTTTTGACAGCAGTCAAGAGAAGTCAYGTATCAAGAGTGCTGAGACTTTCAAACACTTGCAACATCGGCTACCTCAGGTAACACTAAAAACACAACTGTTAGCCTCTGCAGTGTTTGAAGGGYGTTAGGTGCCTCCAAATAAGATTCACAGTACGATGAATAGGAAACATCCCCAAAACATCATGGAAACATGAACCTGCCTAAGATGCAGTGAGGAATGACTGTGCCTTAAACCACCAAGAAACTGACCTTTTCCCAAGATTAATAGTATCATGCCCTTCTTTTACAAAAGTTTCAATTTATGCTTTGCAACTCTAGTCCCTTCTGCAACTGATTCTGCTGCCTCTCCATATTTATTTATTACATCAGTGGTTAGCACAATCACCAAGAGTGTTGAGACTGGGGTTCAGTCTTGCTTCTGTCTATAAGGATAAAACCAAATATTCCTAGCACCCAATAAGTTCATTCCTCATAAAAAAACATAGAGTTATTTGGGTTCAGAACACTCTCTTTTTGAAGACATGAAATATTTAATAGAAGTTGGACCACAAAAAGAGAAAGAAAATAGAGGGAAACAACTTCTTACGTAGGGATCAGGTACTTGCTTGTGAAGACTAAGCCATAATTTCCAGTCACCGCGTCTGTTCAGAATCAATTATTCATATTATTCACATCTAGATGATATGTCAGTTAGTGGTTAAGGGAGGGAGAAATGTCCCCATAGTTAGCTCTTACTCTATTTTAAATGCAATTCAAGGGCCAATTTTGTACTTAACAGCTCAGCCCCCTGAAATTGAGTAGATGGTAGAATACCTGTTTTCAGTCCCAAGAGGGTCTAGGTGGTGAACTACTGAGCTCTTTTCATAGTGAAGCATGACATTAGAAAATGTAGGTTCCTGTGAACCTTGGTGGCCTCTAGTGCTAGCTGTAGAAATTCTTAAGGTTTACTTTTGAATATTTTGCTTAAATAGAACTGTCTTCCTAAACACCTCTTTGTCTGCAATTTCATTTTCCTTCTGAAAATTTAAGTGCATCACAGAGATGGAGAAAATACATTAACAATTATTAGGCTCCCATGTACTACAGAGATGGAGCCTAAGATAGATAAATTACTGTTTATGTGAGGATTGTGCCATAAATCAGCCTTTTTCCCTTTTTCTCTTCCATCGACAAAGCATTTTCTGACTAGGGAAAAGTAAAAATACACTTTATTTTTTTAGTCAATAATAATAACAGGATTTTTTATACCAAGCAATAACTATAACTTTCTTGAATTTCTCCATCCCCAAAGGTACCATGTTTTGGCTTTCCTGGACATGTACTCTTTTTCTTCCCAGAAAATTTATTCAAATAAATATTGAACTAAACACACACACACACACACACACACACACACACACATATATATCCAGGTTGCCTGGTCTAAGGATGGCCTGCCTGGAGCTACCAGACGGTCATATGTCCAAAAATCCCAGGATCACTTTCACAATACTGTTGTTGTACATATGCGCAGTAGGTTCAAAGATTCCTGGAAGTGTTGAAGGCACATAGCACATGTACAGCTGCTCTAAGCAGTTCCAATCCTTCCAGGAAACACAGTGCAAAAATTCCACACAGAAATTTAAGTACAATGTCTATACTTTTCTGAAAAATTTGGAGAGGGATTAGCTGTTAAAGCAACTTTCTCCATGTTTAAATAAGGAATATCTCTAACAGATAAAGTTTAAAAATTGTGGAAAAATGGAATTGTGCATATAAAAAGGAATTCCTTTATCTTAGCTTTGTCATCAGAGATAACAACATAAATCATTTTCTTACCAGTTTTGTAGGTTAGTTCTCTATCCTTGTTAATATCAATTATTTTGCTTTTTTTATTTGTTCTAGACATTATTTTCAAAGTATCTTTGCTGTCACATTATGTGACCTACATTCCAATAACGGCCATCTGATTTGAACTAATTTTTCAGTAACCTAATGGGGCTACATTTTGTGTCTGGCCTCTGTCAAAACTGAACTTTGGTGAAAGTGACACAAATCTAGAGCTGTTCTTTTTCTACTGTCACTTCATGTTGCCTTCTATTTACATATATTTTAATTTACAAAAAGAAAATGTCATGTTACATTTCACTTTTCATTTTGAATATAGCTTACACTAGCCTTATGCAGTTTGCTTTTCAATTTTATCTAAACTTTTCGGAATAAGTTAGTGTATACATTTTCCCCTCCAGGCATTGAACATTAGTTGTTTTGAATAATGACTTACCTTTGTCACATTCTTTGCAAGTTCCAAATGGAACTGTGACAACTAGGAGAGACCTCTACGGAAAACTGTTTTTAGTACTCTGAAGATGATGAGATTTTATTCAAATCAAAATACAAGTCACACAACTTGTTTTATGAAAGCACAAAAAGAGCAATCCAAGTAGCATTTCTGTATTTCTGGGTAGCAAAATACATGAAATCACAAAGTTTAGAATTTCAAAGGTGAAAATTTACCCAGAATTTGCAAAAATAAAACAAAAGGAAGAAGGTTTTCATATTTTAATATGCCTGAATTATTATGTAGCTATTTTAGAACCATTGCTGTTAAAAACATGCCATAACCATTACAAAACTTTCAGAGGTTTGGATTTTAGTTTCCTAAGATCATACAGAAAGTTTCAGTCCAGGAAAAACAAATTGTCCAAATTAGAGATAATGCAACAATTAAACAATAAACCCTTAAAACATTCCACAACACTGTATCCATTTATACACTGCTTGGCTGAGTGCAAATCAATAAAAATGAAAACAACATGGAACACAAATGGCTTTTTCATTGTGTACTTTCTTAATTCAGACACTTTTTTACATACATTATTTTCATCCAGATATATAATTAAAAATGCATGTTAAATTATTTCTCATTAGGGCATATAATTTAAATTATTAAATGAGAGGTGAATAATTCCTATTATTTGTATAGCCCTTGTTTTGCTGATTTGTAAGTTTATAACACTTACACATTAATTTTGATTCAGACAATGTGGGCACTTCCTTTATGGAAGGTGATTCCTTCCATAAAATTTAAGGCTACACAGCCTGCAGAATAATGCAAATGGACAAAAGGTTTAAAGTTTAAGATCAGCATTTTATCCTGATTTCAACTGATATAACTGCATGTATCCCCACTGCAGCTGAAGGGATAGATCTACACACATATGTAAACACATACGTATCATATACATCCATATACATATGAATATGGATATCTGAACCAACTTAAGAAACTGCCAATAATTTGTTTTTAACCTATTTCAATAATAGCACAATTTAAGGAGAAAGAGTCCAGTTTACATGATTTTTCCCAGATCTTCCATTTGAATCTTTAATATTACAAAAAAAAAAAAAAAGGGTAGGCCTTCTAAGTAGCTTTTTTAAGAAATGTATTTGGGGTAGCCAAAATTAGTTCTAAATGAATCACTTTCCCGAATTTACAGGCTATGGTTTTCTGTCGTACATGTGGATTTTATTACATATTATTCYGGTTTTGTTTTGTTGTGTTTGTTGTTGTTGTTGCTTTTTAAACTCACCTGTAAAATACACCATGCAGTAGTCATTTATCTAAATAGAGTTTTCAGGAATTTATTTAACAAGGGTTTTTACCTGCTTAACCTTAAGTATGTGAGGAAATTAATCATTATTTAATAAATTACTCAGGACTTTGTTGATCTCACCCAAAATAAAATGTCTCGATTAGAAGCCTAGTTAGATTAGTCCACAGTCAAGGAAGACTGACAGGTCTCCCATGTGATTCAACACAGTCAAGATTGGAGTCATCCTCTGAGAGCCATTATTCCTTTCAGAAGTGATATTCCCTACTCCTTCCAGAGGAGCCTACATTCTGCATTAGGATCGGCTTGTGCTTTCACTTAGCAGACTCCTGGTCTRTGGCTCCTCTCCATTGCCTCCATTTTGATGACCTTTGGTACAGACTGCCTACAGCCTCTCTCAAGGGATGCTGGCAGAAATCCTAGTGCACATGTTCTTTTCTGACATGAAGGATGAATATCACTGGTATGCTTTCCAGCAGCCAAAGCTCTCTGTGTTGTAGGTAAATCTAGGGTACACCATGAAGCCCAATAACAGCACTCAGATACTGTTTACAAATAGATGGATAAATTATTAAGGATTTACTACATGTGTAAGACATAATTGGTAGAAATGAGCTGAGTCTGCTGATGCTCTGAGCAGAAAGGACACAAGCTACTTGCAATTCAAATGCAATGTGTTAATGATAATACAGGACCAAGCACACGGTAACACCTCCTGAAATCTCAGGGAGGGGAGGCGGCTTTTAATTCAGGTTTGCATAAGGCTAATATGTCCAAATAGCTTGGGGCGGCTCAGAGCATAGTCCGAACAACCATGTAGGCCAAAAATATCACCTACTGACATGCTTTGATAAAGTGAAGCTTTAATACATGCTAAATGCTATGAGATCATGAGGTTTTTCATCAAAGGTCCCTGTAGAAATAACAAGTAGTATTGCTTTTTGTTAATTTCTATTAATATTAAAATCAAATATGGATGTATTGGGGTAAAACCCTACTATTCTTTTACTGTGGATGAGGTCTTGAATTGGTTATACATCGGACTAGCCATTAATGTTTAGTTATTTTATTCTATATACATTTCTGACTACTAAGCCTGTAGTCAGGATTAGTAGAATTTCTTTTATGAAGTTCAAAGCTTAATATACACGCATTAGGATGTCTAGGCACTTGTAGTATAGCAAGCACAGTCCACAAGTAATGGGAACACCTCTTACTTCAACTCAAGCCAAAGCCACAAGTGAGTTACAAATGTATTTGTTCTCCAGTTAAATCAATTCCATGCAGTGCTGCAAATGCTTATTATGTATTCTGTTTATTCTACAAGGAGGAAAATAATAGTTCTTTTCTTGTTCTGCTGAAATACCAGAATACAAGGTAGCTTATTTGCTTYCATTTTAACTGTTCCAGTTCACTTCTGATCAGCTTCTGAGTGATGTTTACAGTGATCTTTAAACTGCTCCTAGATTACTGATGTCTATTAAGAAATAAAAGTGAATATTAGCAACACACCAATATAATACTATAATACAGCATCAGTTTTTATGTTATGAACACTATATTATGTGGTCAGTTTTGTTTTTTTTCAAAAAGAGATGCTTTTCTTACAAGCATGCACATTAGTTAATGTGATGTGTATTACTGAGCCAAGATTCAGATGATTTTGTCACTAGAGTTCTCAGTTGATAATGTCCAACATTAGCGTATACTACTAGCAGAGAGGATATTAATAGGCTTTTGGATTGCTTATGGAGTCTATATTGAACTTTCTTTAGATACTAGAATAACAATTTATTAATAAAAAACTCCACATACTCGGATGCTGTTTCTTCAGAAGGTGAAATTCTAAACAGAGAGAAGTATCACTCATGATAAATTTAATGTGCTGTGATATGATGGAAAACCCTGATTCAAAGAAACCTTGTGGGAATATTCTACAAATGAACCATTGGCTAGAAAGATCCATATGCTGGTTATAATGCAAGATAGAACACAAACAAGCAATGCAAGTACTCCTTCCTTCACGTTCTACATATCTGTATTAGCTGATTATGGACTTGATTAAATGTTGTTACAAAAAGGAAATAAAGAAACTAAATATTTTATTTTAAAAATAAAGACTCTTAAGTGGAACTAAGTGGGCTTGTGCTTATCAATTATAGTAAGAGGTTTTGACAGAAACGTGGTAAAATCCTGGAACACAAAACTGACAATTGGGTTATAGACACTGGGACAAACTGTTCTGAAGAGCTAGTAAGAACTACTGTAATTAGACAGCCTTCCCATCATTATTTCCTGCCAATACTTACCTTGAAAGCTCATGAACAAGGTCCTAAAGGAACAAAAATCTTTTGAAATCCAAATAATCAGTGAATCTCAACGTATCTCAGCCCACTTTCTGCCAAAGGATTCTTCACCATCTATCATGTGTGTTAAACCAAATCCTTGGCTGGGGCACTCAGGACACTTGACCACCAATAAAGAAGTGACAGTGCTAGACAAACCTGTCCCTTATCAGCAAGGTTGAATTACACTGGTGGCTACTACTCCTCCTCTTGACACTTTTAGATTTTTGTTTTCAGAATTTGTTTTAATTTACTCATGGAGTAGGGAACAGTTTCTTTTCAACTTAGACTTCTAATATCAGATAATATTTAATGACATTCAGTTATTATAATTGTTTCAAAAACTGTGCATGGCATTTTACATGGCACAATTAAATAATTGTCTGTCTGTGCCCTCATATGTAGCAATCTCAGTACCTTTAATGACAAAGAAATAAAATAACCTATGACAAGCATAGTAAGGGAAAGAAAGTCCTTTTGAGAGGATAAATATGCCATCTTATTTAGAGGCCAATGAACAGTTGCAATAGGGATCATATTCTTCCTGAAAAAAAGGTCTAGAATATAAAGTCAAGTTTTTCTATGAATAAAAATATTCCTATAGAACTCTACAATGACAAAAAGGAACAAAACAAAAAAAAAAGAGTGAATAATTAATTCTGTGTCTTCCTGCTTTCCAGAAGAAAAAAATGGAGCCACGCTTAGGATGTGACTTTAGACATGGCATAAGTGAATTAGATCAACATAGTTACAGTAATGCAATAYGGAGCCTATTACATAAATAAAATTTTGCAGAATGTAACGCTCATAAAGTATCCTTAATGAAGTGACACTTTACTGTTCGTAAGCCTGTATGAACCCCCAAATCATTCTTGGGAAATTCTTCATCCAATAAACCTGCTCTTGAATATAAATACTGATTAAAGGGTGAGTTAAGAAACCACTGAATATATAATAGAAATGACTGAATAAAAGAGCAAATCTCATGTTAGAATTGGCTCAGCACATAACTTGTCAACAGGAATTTCCAGAATATTTTATGGAATGTGATGTTAAAAAAAAAATCCATCCCTTTATTTAGAAATGTAGGGCAGACCCAAAACATGCAATGTTCTTTCATGAGTGTTGGTTATCCATATAATAAGACATGATCAGTTATCACCAGATATCACCACTGGTTGCTTGTAGGTTCCATATCAGGAACATATGGGTATCAGCGTTTTTGGTTATTGCATGTACCCAATGGGTGATACTTCTTCTTTTAGGAAAAATTCTGCACCTGGGTGCTGAACCAACAAGACACCTATGAATGCGACGACTCATGTGATTAAARTAAAGTACCTGCTTAATTAATCTCAAGCTTTATGTCCACAGAATTTGCAGGATCATTTCCATATACTATATTGTATATCGTAGCACTAGTATCAAAGAAACTTGATTCAGCAAAGCTTGACCTTACTGTTGTGAAATAGTCCTGTTATGTCCTGTAAAACTACTCAGCAAAACACGTACATAAAATGCTTTCCTGTGTGGAGAATAGGAGGCTTACTGATATTTAGGGAAAGACCTGTCTAGTCATAAGATGAAAGAGAAGGTGACACCTAGGATTTTTCTTTCTCAGTAATAGTTTAATTTATTAAAGCACATACAATCCAGAAATGGTCATTAAGGCCTAAAATTTGAATATCTTGAAAATTTGAATTGAACTGAATATATTGCTTAAGAAGAAGTTGATAAATTAAAGGGTTTCTTAGGAAGCTAATACAGTTAGAATCAGCAGAAGTAAAAGAAACTACAGCTGGATTCTTGAAAGAGTAAATTCTAGCTAATCAGAGAAAGGCACTAATAATCTGAAGAGCTGCCCCTTCATCCCCAAACTGATAGATGGGGATAGATGGGCATGAAAACAGACAAGCATCTTTGGAGATGTAGTGTGGAGGATCTGCTTCAGCTGATTCTTTTATTGATATATCTAGACATGACCTCTTTTAATAGCTTTTGACTAATTTACCAATAAAAAGAATGTGAATGTAATCGTTTTCTATAAAAAATATTGCAAAGGAAATCTATAGCTATATTCTTCTTTTCCTTTTGTTTTATCTCTCTTTTTCCCCAGAGGATGGTGCTGAGTGAAGGATGATATTGTTTCTTATTTTTGGAAGGGAGGAATGGAGGTGAAGAGTTGTTGCTATTTGTTTTGACTAAGCACTAAAATTGTATCATCGCTGAAGAAATGCTAAAGGCTACTAAACAGAGCTTACTATATATCAGAGTCGTTATTACACATAGTAGTACAAACTTAAAGGGTAATCACTACTAGCTAAGAACAGATACAGCTATTAAGAGTGTTTCAAAACATGACAACTTTTAACACAATCAAGTAATAAACTAGTTTATAGAGGTGTATGCACCTCCTAGGTCTATTTTTTCAATATATAAAACCTCTCTCTCTCTCTATTTTTTGTTTTAGCTTGGTTTTGCTCTGGTGTGAAAAAACTTAGGGAAGGATGAACCAAATCTCAGCTATAGCAGATAAAGTAATTATGTTGTTCAGTAAAAGTGGATATAAAAAAGCTGTATGAAAGCATTTTGGTGGATTTTTTTTTTTTCTGATTATGATTTTCTGTTTCCTTATGTCCTGGCACAGTGTTATATTTTCCTCAGTCTCTAGTAACATACTAGGTAGTTGCAGCAGCTTGGCATTGCAATAAAGAGATGCAACCAATGATAGCTGAGTCACCCTTTGGGTTGTTTTGGCTTCATCTTTATTCTGATTGTGAGCAAAAAAGGTTGTGCTCTTATGATGAATATGATTTTTTTAGGAACTATGCTTAAATTTCATATTTATTCCAAACAAGATTTGTTTTAGTGATATGTGAAGGGATCCTTATAATGTGACAAAATTTTATGAAGCACAGTTCCAAATCACTGGATAAAGCTCATTCTTTAGAAGTAGTTTTCTCAGGTGGCTTTTCTGATGTGACGTATTCATGACCTCAGAGATCCATTCATATAGGTGAATGACTATGGTGGTTATTTTATCTATAAGGTTATCCAAGCTTTGGTAAAACTACCACTGTAAAAATTAATGAAGAAATTAATGTAATCTCTGATGTAGCCACAAAGCCAACAATTATCTGAAGTCATTAAGAGGACTGTAATAAACATGGAAATAATAAGTTTGCTAATTAGTAAATAATGTTTATTAAATGTTTAGAAGAATATACTGTATTTTAAAGAGTTTAATTCAGGGAGGTAACTTTATGGAGGTGATTTGTTTAATAGTGATGGGGTGCTAGCAGTAGATGATATTCTAATGTTAAAAAAAAAAAAGAAAACAGGTATTAATTGGCCACTGGAGAAAGAAAGGAAAGAAAAAAATGGTCTTAAAAGTACCAGCACCTGTGTTCTTGCATCCTGGTTTCAGTCTGCTCTGAAACTTGTCATCTCTTTTATATGGATTTGCAGGGCATCTTCCACTACTTTCTAAATTGACTGTATCCTGAGCTGTTATAAAGACATGTGATTCCAAGTAGTCTACTTGAAATCATGCCAATTTATACTGTAAAAAGATTTGGTCCAGGACAGGTAATAAACCACAGTAAGATCAGATTCACCTTGCTATCTACTCTTCCCATTCTTCAATATTTACTAACCTTTTTTCAGAGTATGTTATATATTGCAATAGATTTCTAACAAATTATTATGTATCAGTTTTAGTACAAAAATAAATTTTGCAATGAGTTTAGACTAGTGTAAGTTCTAGAGAAGCTGAGAAAGAAAGAGGGGATATTACTGGAAATTAGAAGAGGAAGAGAAAAGAAAAAGGACAATCACTTAGAGAGTTAAAGAGGAAGATCAAAAATTAAAAACAGAAATAAAGTGATGTTTCCTGTAAGATGGATGTGGAATGTTAAAATTTCTTCCTGTCTTCTGCTTATTTTCCCAGCAGATATTCACAGTGACTTTTGGTTTACAGTCTGGAAGAGAGTTGCTTAATTTATATTTGTTACTTTTCTTTTTAGCTTTCAAGATTAGCTTTCTTTTCTTCCCATCTTTAGCAATTTTTACTTTTTTTGCCTTTGAATATCTTTCAATACAAAAGGATATTTAGGATTTCATTTGTAGAGATCAATATTTTATTTAAAAAAATACTGAAAGATTCACTGGAAAGAAGAAAAGAAGACAGGGAGGGGGAGTGAGCAAGTGAGGGAGAGACAGAAAAGGGAGTGAAAGGAAGGATTTTATATGTGGACTTAGCTGTCTAATATAATGGCTGAGACATTTGCTGGACTTATATAGGGAGATCTGGATTACAGATTCTGCTCATGTTTAATACAAATTAGTTAAATATTAATTGGAGTAGCAATTGTATTCCCCTGCTATATTATATTCTCTTGCTGTACGTGCCTTTCCCTGATTCAGGAGAGGGTATAATGAAAGAAAAAGCCAGACTTGTAGTATTATTCTTATTATTATGCCTTGTATTTACTGAATTCTCTGGTTGCATTCAACACCTGTATCACCTCATAGGTATATGTGGAGTGTGTACTCTGTTCTTTCTCCCAAGTGAGTACAGACTAATTTCTCTTTCCTATTGGTTAAGCCAAACAAGCTAAATGGTATGGAGTGTATGATAAGAGAAATTCATCCTCAGTTGTTATGCTTAATATCTTCATAAATCTTCCATCCTGGCTTAGCTCTCATTACTGAGGGAATGAGATAACAATATATTGCTTTGGGAGGTTTTAAAAGCATTTCTCTACTAGTACATCTAATTTAAAGTGACTTTATGCTAGGAGCAATGTGTAAGCAAATCCCTTCTGTTACACTAARCACTGTAAACTGTGGTACATGATAAAATGGTAAAATAGTCAGGTCACCATTTAAAGAGTCAACAGTTACCACAGTGTTTCTGAAATACTTGTTTCATTTTAACTAAGAAATAACTGTGCCAGTTATGTGGCAGCTGATGTTTTAATGGTGACCACTGCAACCTCAAAAATGGCTTAAATACAACCTTCAGAAAGGACTGCTGAATACCTCATTCATTTTGAGGAGCACCATACTGATACTACTATAAACTGCAGGTCTTTTTAAGGAAAAGTGTATTATAACATCAAATTCATGAAAGAAACTTCAGTGAGTGCTATTAAATCCAGACATTATCTCTGTCTCAGGAAGTTCCCATTCCTTAAATGCTTGTCTTATTCTTGTTTTATTTTCTAGACAACTGATTTTAACTATTAGGGGACAGATGGAGTCGGTGGCTTTGCCTGCATTAGCAAGTAGTGCAGACCAATGGGAATGGGCCYATAGACTAAAACGAAGGCCTGAAATCCACACTATACACATTTCAGGTATTTTTTTACTTTCAGTTATCTCTATTCTGGTCAAATCAACAGAACACAGTAGGTGTGCTCCTGAAGCATATGTTACAGTTTAGCTTCATCTGAAAGGTTCACACATGCTGAAACTGCTCCACTGTGCAAAGGAAAGCACAGTAAGTTGGGACTACTGGGAGATTCACTTTAAAAGCGCAGTGCTGATCTTCATTGAATCTATCAGAGAGCAGCATGAGCCAGCTGCTCCCCAAGGGACGAGGAGTCAAGGAGGATCCCACGGCCAGCAGGGCTGGGGCCTCGCCATCCAGGGCCCATCACACAGTATACCCGAGCGAGGTGAGCAGGCAGACACAGACATCGTGGCCAGGTAAAACCAAGAACTGAGATCACCAGGCAAGTTCATGGTAATGAGGCGTGTCCTAGGGAGGTCAAGCCAGGAAGTCAGTCTGCAGGTTAGGGTCAGGATTAGATCCAGTGATTGCAAGGCAGGTTCATGGTGACAGGGCAGATCTGAAGTCAGGCCAGGGTCTGGATCAACGGTGCCCATGGCCAGGCATGGGCATGCCTGTGGTTGAGCTGGAGGCCAGCAGTTCTCCAGCATAGCTCAGRCAGAGACTGAAGGCGCTGGGCTGGGCTGAAATGGGCTCCTGGGCCTTGGGCAGGGTGGGGGGATGCCCTGGGGGGGACTGGGCAGAGACAGTGAGGCCAGGCAGTGCCCTCAGGGCCCTGACAGAAAATCAGCGGTTAAAAAGCACCCACAAAGGCCATTCCTATATTTCTGAGTTGTTTGTCTACTTGTAAATGAATCTCTGTCTGCATCTCTCAACCATTTGGCATCTTATATAATGTCACCTTATTATTTTGTATATCGTGATACTGTTTCCATCTGAACGGACTGAGCGCACACCAAATGTAAAATGCTGATACACTGTCTGGTCACAATAAAAGCAATCTGTATTTTTGCAGTTAGCTTGTCCTGGTTCTGTAACTACTAAAAGCATTGGTACTGGAAACCCAGATCATTGTCTGTTAGTACAGACATGCTTTCCTCCATAACTCAGCCCATTACAAGGGCAGCTTTGCTAAGAGAATCAAAGAATATGTCAAAGTTAAGACCGGATTTTTAATCTCAGATCTGTGTCAGTTTTGTTGATTGTTCAAAATACTTTTCATTCACCAGATCTTTAAAAGTGTATCTACCTGATACATTTAATACTCTAAGAGCACAAGGTGACTCATACATTTCAACAACTGTTTCATAATAACTTCTTTTCTTCTTCTGAAACAGATGTTACATACAGATGACAAGTTCATTTGATTCTGTGTGAGTAGAAAAAAAAATCCAAACTGCAAAAAACTTTCTCTAAGTATCTCATTTCTTCTACTTCCCAGCATATGTCAGTTACAGTTCACACTTCTATCTAATAATTTTTAAATCACCTTCAGTATTGTTCACATATTTTTGTGTTGTAGAGAATTTAGTTTATTTCTTATTTCTTATGGGGAAGCAACCTTGGAGCAGTATGTTTTATCATAGCATTATATAACATAACTGCCTTATTAATGCCCTAATCTAAAAATTAAAGATCAGTTAAACATGTAACACATAAGGTCCTTCTGTATAATAAAAAGACTGTTCCCTCAGAGAGCTATGTACAAATAATAATTAAAAATGTAATAGATTGATTTAACATAAAAATGTCTAACAGTGAACATGCCTGATCTATATAATGATGTGAGATGAGACAGCTACCAGGATGAGAGGGTGGATGGAAGAGTATGTAGCTCTCATATAAATAGGAATTTGCAAAACTGCAAAGCCATGCCATGTGAAACACAATTCTGTACTGCACTGATCTGTGGGGAGAGGGAGAGGAAAGGACAGAGAGRTTATAACAACTCCATTAGCCCCTTGGTAAATCTGCTCCTGCAGAGAGTCTTTTGAGCTGGACACAGTACTGCGAGCCATAATGCCACATCATAGTGGTACAGTATGGAAATTAATGATCCATCAGCAAAGATAAACTGATTCAGGTGCATGCTGCCTCAACTCACTGCTTTTGAAACCCAAGGTATCATATCTGCATGGATTGTATTGCTGTATTGTAGCATGTGGATGTACTGTCTCAGTCAGACATAATTTGTCTGTCCTGCATCCCACTGTGCAATGTAGACATGCATAACAAAACAATACAAATCGAAAAGGAAAGAACTGAATCATAGATTTCCAGGGCCCTGACTATTGTCAACATGCACATTACCAGGAACGTAGGATGTGAATTCTTATTTATTTAAATAAATAAATATTCAGAGAATTTGTGGTCAATTTAGTTTGATTTTGTTCACTACATCAGCAGAATTTCAGGGATGACTGGTTGTCCTTCAACACAAGTGGTCAAAACCTGGCCTTTTATCCATAAGGTTCATGTTTTCATCTGCAGAAACTTTGAAAAATTATCTTCTCCTATCCCTGCTTCCCTCAGAAATGGAAAAGCAAAGTAGGGCAAGGATTGCGGAAATGCCAGGATCCATTAAGCAAAGATTTCACATCTAAAAATAATAAGAGGATCTTCTTTGTGATTGCAATAGCCATCCTTATGCATAAAGGAGGAATGCATGACAAAAATAACATTCTTTGTTTATGCTGCACAAGGGAAAAATTCACAAGATCTGAACTCAGCACCAAATTACCCTTCTCTCATTATTTTGCTTGGAAGAATTTTCAGGGATTACAGTTGTTCTGATGAACGCAATTAATCTCCTTTTACATGCTGATTAAGTTAATTCAATAGGAAGACATTCATGTATAAGAAATACAGCAGTATAAATACACATAGCAATGCTAAATGGTCCTTTTAATTTAACATTTCTGAGAAATTCAAAAAACAAGCTTACAAAATGTACTTATTTTACTTTTAGAAGATGTAGGAAATGAAATTCAAATGTGATGCAGCATAAACAAAGAGGGATTTTTGCCAGCAAAATCAGAAATCTACTAATCCTTGTTTGTTTGTTTTTTAATATCTTCAGTGAGATTTTAAATTTTAATTTGCATAACAGTAGTGTCTTTTAGCCAAAATGGAATCTGGACCTTGCTTTTCAGGCATCATACATAATAATATGCAGGAACATATACAGGCTGGCAGGAGGAATAAAATTATTCCCATTTTTCCAGTGGGGACTTCGGACACCAAGACATCAAGTAGCTTGGTCAGAATCACATAAGAAGACTGAAAAAATGTCAGGATCTGAAGTCTTCTCTTCCTGACTCCCACATCTAACCATAAGATAACATTCTTTTTTCAAATTTATCCATTATTTAATACTTACTATTAGGCCTTAAATATTTCAGTTTCACAAATTAGTGAGACACTGTTATGTTACAGATTTCATTTGTTTATAGTGAGAACTCCCATGGAAATCTTTCATAAGCACTTCATACRTATACTTCAGAGACAAAGACTAAATACACAAAGAGAAAAGAAATAAAACCATTGTATAATTTTTCTGTAAGTTTTGAGAGACTTTTGTATAAGCTGTAGTAGAAATGAATACCTGTGGCAAAGATTTTAGTATAGATAAATTGATTATTCTTTCTGAGCATGGATATATTTCTCTTAGAAAGTCCCTACTATTGAGGAAACAAAAACAAAGGGAATTTATCTTTCTACCTGGAGGCTGCAACTTTTAAGGATAAACCCTGTAAATTAAGATTCAGAGCACTGAATATTTCTTATTCTATTATAAAATATAGTATAATATACTCAGTCAGTAAGTGATACTGAAAAAGAAGTTTTTTTTGTTTTATGTTTCCTGCTAGGCATTTTTAATACTTAAGTCATTAATTACTGTTTTGAAATTCATATACAACTATGGGTTTGTTTTAATATGCAGATTTAAAAAGAGAAATGTATTAAATTCCTTTATCTGAGCAGATTTAGAGAGGCTTAAAAAGGAGATTTTGACTAAGATTAGGGTCCTATGAGCAATAGGAATTACCCACATCATTATAATATAATATTCCGATTAACCAAAAAACCCCAAACAAAAGAAACTCCTGAACTTGGATTACTTAAAAAAATAGACCTAACTGAAGTATGTTCAGAATACTTTGCTTTTGTAAAATAATGCCATTTTGTCATAGAGTTATGCCAATTTGAGAAGTTWGAAGAAGAGGTGGAGAAGGACATCCAGTATAAAACTGTCATTCTGGTATGATTCTGTTCCATTAAAATGTTCTGAGCTGATTGAAAACAAATTTGAAAGCTCAAACTTTCTTGGAAAACAGAAGTGTCACCTGCCAAACAGTTATATTGTTAAATCAATATCTAGGGGTTGGGAGGTGTCTACTTACTGAAACAAAGTAGTGAAAGTGAAGCAGAATATAAAAAGAAAGTAGAGTTGAAAGAAACAATTCATGGTCCTCATTTGAGAAAGCATCTGAGCTTATGTGTGAGACTGCATTCTAGCATGGGCTTAATTTTAAGCCCAAATTTAATTCCCATTGACTTCATTTTAGAATGGTGTTTTTCTGAAATAGGGCCCAAGTACACAAAGTGCAATCTTAAAAAGCAGTGAAATGCAGGCAGAAAGAAAAAACAAATACTTAGAAACTAAGTACATGAAGAACAGAGACAGAAATAATGAGAAAATGGTATGAAGAATAATATGCAAGTGCACTTTTGTGTTGTCATTAAATGTACTATAATTTCTTGTACCTGACGATTAACATACTATATGGTTTTAACATGCCAAACTTACTTAAATTATGTTACTCTCAGACATATTGTAAAGAAAAGTTAAAATGCTCAGGGTCCATGGAACAGAATAACGTATCTCTGATCTTCCACTGTTCTTGCCCGTTTCAGAAGCCAGCAGCTACAATGGCATGACAAACATAGCATGAGCATTTACATTGCCATCCCTATTCCTTTGTCCCCCAGATAATTTGGCACATCATCCTTCTTCAGGAGTGACTTTGAGTGATTTGTACATCATTCATTATGAATATAATAAAGTTCATATTGCATATATTTATTAAAGCAAAAACATTCTTCTCTGATTTTCCTCTAGCATGTTAAAAATATTTACCTAAGACAACATTATCTTAATGTTTATATATGCATATACGTATATCTGATTGTATAAAGACTATGCTACAAAATGAGCCAAACTGCAGGGAAATTTTAAGTTTTTAGAGCGGGTAATGGAAACTCTATCATAACTCTGTTTAATACTAACATTCAAGCATAATGTATTCTTGGTCTCACAGATAAAAGAATGAAATTGTTAGAAATACTTTTTTTCTGAGACTGAATTTCTCTGTCTTTTTTTGCAGCAACCAATAGAAGAAAATTACAGGATCAAGTAAAGGCCATTTTGGATCATTTCCTTTTTCAGCATGTCAGTCCCTCTGGATGCCATCTGTTTCATTAAAAGCTCCGGTGTTTTGTCTCTGCAACCTTGGCTAGTATGCCAATGTACAAATTTATAATTTGATTATGGCAGGATATATCTTCTTCTTTTTCTTTAAATATATTTTATGACTACTCTCTTTTCACTTAATCTGTGGTAAACTAATGCAGTTATTTAGTAGGCTATTTCACCAAAACCATTTCACTTCTGCCCCACAGAGATTTACAAGAGCTTATAAAATGTATTTCTTGGCTTCTTACGTAGCATCAGGCCCAAAATCTAAGCATATTTTGAAATGAATTCATTGCCACTATGTTCTGAATATTAAGTCATAGTAACATTTCACATCTACTTTCTGTTTTACCTTTGTTTACCTTTTTTTCTGTATAAGATTCAACTCAGCTAAGCTGTACATCTCAGAAATACTTTTTAACTCCTCTGCATTATAGCTTTTGAATTTTCTTTTATTTAAAATGCATATAATGAAATGATAACAGAGCGGTATTCTTTGGATCTTGAGTAGGAATTGTAGAAGTGTTTAATTTCCATAGGCTTATCTCCTCTTTTTTCAGATGAATATAACAGATATAACTTGGAATTTTGATTTACTTCTCCATTTTAAATGCTAGCAAAAGAATCATAACTCCTTCTTTCCTGTAATGGACTCATACATTTTGTTTAGTGTATTTAATTCTTATTTTGATCACTGAAGCTAATGTATGCATAAGCCCACAAGCTAGGAGGCTTAGAGGGACTGAGCTCTTTGTCCCCAATACAGGCAAAAAGCCAGGTCTGGGCAGCCTCATTTACATTAGTTTCAATTACTGTATTTTGTTGCTTTAGCTGGAATTTACTGGATTGCTTATGCCCTTGCTAGATTTGTTATTGATCAAGGACATAGGGGATAGAAATTTTATCTGAACAATGCTTCACACTCTTCATCTGGCTAAGAAGGTCTTTAGCTCTCTGTGGCTCAGAAAACCAAGAACAGCTCTGCTGCTACCAGGAATTCCCAATTACCACCAGACTGTMTTCATGGTACATTGGTGTAGACTCCAGTAAGGTAATGCAAGATGTATTTCTCTATGCCAAGATAAATTGTTCCTGCAATCACAAGGCACATTCTATTGTACACCTTGAGCGTTTGATGGATAGACTTTCAATCTGGCACCTCCTTGAGATACTTTTAAGCAGAATATTGCTGAGCCACTAGATCAGGGTCCTTTCAGGGTCCTTTAAACTGAGAAGATATTTTCTATTTCAAATGCTGACTTAATGATTTTAGCAATTTCTGTTGAAAAGTCACAGTGTAGCTATGTTTTGCTGTATAAGTAATAGCTAATTAGATGTTTGAAAAAAATCCTAGAAATTACACAAGATCTCAGGTTTAAGCTATATGGCAACAGGCAACGAATATGATTTCTGGAACAGATTTATATTTAGCAGAAGCCTGTGTCACAGACTTCTATTAAAACATTTGGGGAATTCCATCCAATGTGTGGATTCTGTCTTCTGCAACAGGGTATTCTGAAATCAGTGGAACCAGACAAATCTGAATTAACGTCAATAATACAGAGAAAACTAGGTGACATGACCTAGGTCATGCATCACTGAGGGTCCTACTTAAACAAGCAGTAATCAAAGCAGAATCAGTGTAGAGTTGACATCCCAAACCATGACAAGCAGAGCAGAAAAATTTATTTTGTAGATTTGCAATGCAGATCCCATTTCTAAGTGAGAAGAAACTAGATTAGGGGTAGCAGAAATGATGTCATAGAATTGCAGCAGATGGTTCTGCATCGGAGCAGCACTCATCCAGAAGTCATTCTCAGTGTCCRGCTTTATTGTAAAGTGTAATTTCACACACGCAGCATTTTACATAAGTGGGTGTTACTGTGTAATTAAGAATGCTGGACCACAAGCCAGATGTTTAGTAACCCACTGTTTGGTTAGTTATATTCCTAATATTTCAATTGGATTTTGCTTATTTTATTGAATGCTAATATGGTTAGTGTCTTTCTTTTGCTTGTGTTTTCTTTTCTTTTCTTTTTTCCCCCACAAAAAGTAATATGTTGCTCTATATTTCTAAAGACATTGCATTTTTTGATACTTTTTTGGAGGGAAAAGCTACTTCCAAAGGAGAACAACAAGATTTTATTTCAATACCTCAAGAAGTGGCAGCACAGTGCTCTGTGCAGTTCTTTCTCTAAGGAAACATCTCCTACACATACTGCACCTATTTCCTGTTGTTTTCATTGGCATTTGGAAGAAGGGTTATATACGTAATTTTCCCAGCTATCCGCATAATACATATTCTTGGATGTTCAACTATGGCTGTTTCTAGAAGCTAAGGTTCTGGTTCCTGCAGTCATGACTTTCTCCATGAACATGGCACCTGAAACTGATGAGTCTATCACAAATCTGGAGTACCTTAGTGAGAGCTGTTTGCACATACAGCCACATTTATAGTACCACATGTTAACATTTTTTGTATTATAGCAAAAAACTGGTTAATGGAAAACTGTAATTTTTACAACATTATAAAGATTACTACCTTTAATAAATAACATTTAAAATGAGAGTTGCATAGACCACCTTCTTTCCAACAATTGTAGTAGACAGTAAACCACATACTTTAATCCAAGACAAAGGCAAAGGCAAGGATGCTCAGGAATCAGGGTTCTGGCAAGATAATACTGTGATGTATAAGACCAGATGGCTCTATTCTGTAAGGAAACTAAATGCAGAGGCTGGCAGTCAGCACAGAGATCTGGTTCCTAGTTGGCATTACTAAAAAAGCTYCAAGACAAGAAAGAAGGAAAAAGGATAGTTTTTTCTGAGGGCAATGCTTCAAGAGGGATAGACAGTCTTTGCCCTAAGAGGGACAGAAGGACATATGTGAAGGAGGAAAAAGGAGATTTTTATTTGAATATTTTTTGCTGTTAAATGCCAAAGATGTCCCTTTTTGCTTGCTGGACTGAAAGTAAAAGACTGCTTCAAAAAATTTGCACTAGGGTGTCTGTGACACTTGCTGTACTTGGTGTTGTGAGTCATGGCAGCCTGCAGACTTGGGTAATGAAGGAGGAAGACAGCAGAGATTCACCTAAACAGGTAGATTTCAGGACCAGAGAATTTGGGATGTCATGAGATGTTTGGTACTTTGTATGCCTACCAGAACAACATTTTTTCCAGCTAGAAGAAGCAGCTGATAATGGATATTGTATTTTTGATGTGTTCTATTTACAGGGAAGCACAACAGAAAAGATTCTGAGAAGTGGAAAAGGGGTAACACTAGTGTGTATAGGCACTTTTGGAAAATCACATTATTTGCTCTATTTTCATCTTTTAAAAGTGTATCTGTACATGTGTATGTATGTTTTATCTCTGGAAGCCTTGAACTAATTACAGTAGGTAAAAAATTTAAAGGGGTATACAACCAGGGACATACAGAATGGTTCCTGAACTGCTGTGAACACATTCTTGTCTCAAGAAAGAATACTTTTAGTGCCTGTGTGCTTAATGTCAGACATGCTAAGTTATATAAGATTAAGCATGTTATTTTATGAATACGAATGAATAAAGGTTTAAGTTCTTGCCTGTCTTAGTTGATCTGGATTTCACACAATTCACTCTGTATTGACTATTTATTTTTTCATATTTACTRTATTGTCTTCCACAATTTCTGCATGGTCACAATAGCTTTATCTATTCCTTGGACAAGTGTATAAGATAGGGGAATGTTGGGGCCCTTGCGGTACTTCAGAACAACAATCTATATGAAATATAGATTGTGGAACTACACTGTTTAGGATTAGTTGCTTAGCACAACTTGCTTAGCATAAGTAGCTAAATTTGCTGAAGCCTTAGGCCTCAGACTGTAGCCGCTGCTATGTGCTTTGAAGTAGTTTACCAAGGACACTGGTGCAGCTGGGAATGATACATCCTGAGAAAGTACAGATAAACTAGCAGAAGCCAGTGGGAACCAAGGTTAAGGGCTAGACAGCTTTGCTAAACAAGCAGCAAGGTACAAGGCATGACCGCTGCGTGCGTGATCGGTGCAATGATTGGCTACCTGTGACATAATCTGTATGAACCACAAATCAAGGGCCAGAGCGCCRAATACTTGTACTTATAAAATAAGCAAATTGCTGAATAAAGATGGAATTGAACCTGCATTCTGTGAATGCGTATGATTCATTCCCGTCACTCCCGCGGACCGCGACAGGGGAAGAATATTTCCTATGTTTTATTACTAACTTTCACACTTATCTTTGAAAAGACAGAATAAATTATATTTGTCATTTTAATTTGCACACTAATTATGTGCTAAAAATTTATTTAATAGCTTTTATGAGGCCAGAGGGCAGTATGACAAACATTTAGTTTGATCCAGACCAAAAAAGACCACCGAATTTATTGAGGTTCCACATTTAAATCAGTAACTTTGATCTATAGTATGTGTTTTCACAGGGCTTTCAGATGTAAGCAACAAAGAATAGGAATGATTTCGGATGCAGTTACCATTTTCACTATAACAACAACAACAACAACAACAACAACAACAACAACAACAACAGATATTAGCCATAATTTCTAGTCTAAATTTCTGTAGGTTTCATACCTTAGCTGAGACAGATATTAGGAAACTGAGAAATGTCTCTCTGTTTAGGTACTGAAGATTAATCCAGTCTCTTACTTCTAGTTTGATACACAAAAATAACTTTATTTGTCTCAAATAGTAAGGCTCGCACTGTCAGGAAGCAGCAATAGTGGGACTGCTGCATGAAAGAGGACCAGCCAGGAGCCGAGAGTGACCACAGCGTGGACGGGGCAGCGCCCTCCCCGGCCAGGCGCAGTCCCACAGCRCCCCGGCAAGGCAAGCACAGCCGTGGGGTTACAGCAACATCTCCTGTCGGCGGTGCAGTGATCATCAAATGTGAGGTGACAAGTGAGGTCAAAGACCAATCTGGGAAGTCCAGCCAACAAGTCAGGATCAGCAAGGGACAAGGCTGAGTACAGGCACAGCTGAGAGAGGTCGAGCAGAGACTGAGTGCCCAGACCTGAGCTTGACTGGGGCCCCTGAGCCCATGGGTGGCAGGGGGGAAGCAGGGGACAGGGTTCAGATGAGACTGGTCTGGGCAATTTTGGGCAGCAATTCAGGCAATTTAGGCCTACTGGTACACCCAGGGCCCTGACTTTCTTTTCTGAAGTCTATTAAATTTGTCAGCATCCCTTTCTGAAGTGTGCACATTAGAACTGGACCCTGTATTCCTTTGTGCTCCCATTAATGCTATATAAAGTTAACCACAACTTCATGTTAAGTAACCCCTCTGCCAATATGGAAAAATAAAATTCAGCCTCAGAGCTACTGCAAAACATTGTATGCTCATGTTCAGTTGGTTACTTAATATTACCCCTAAACATTTTTCCAGCGTAGAATTTTTAAGATTATAGAACCCATCCTATGGGTATGACTGGCATTCATGTTGGTAGTTGTTTCACTTTTTGGTAACTTTACTAAAATGCATGTGTGATCCTTTTATTTATTTTAAAAATCCTTCATCTACCATCCTGTTTTCTTATTTACAAAAACAAAAATTTTTTTTATTATAGAAATCTATTGCATCTGTGGAGTGTTTTCAGGAATTCATAGTAGTGTAGAATTTATCTGGTACAAGAAATAAGACAAATTATAGGTTTATGACTTCCTGGTAACATAAGATAAGAAGAGTTTTTAGAACTTATCTGATCTGCAAGCAGTTCTTTTTCCAATAGCAAAGGCAGTCCACCTRCTGGAAGATAGAGCTGATGGAGTTTCTTTCCTCAGTTCTGCTCTAAGACTGAAAATCAGTTCAGTTAGGGAAGAGTGATAAAATCATTCTAGTAAAGGTAAGATGCTATGGATTTCCATGTATACACATTCAAGTCCCCTGCTGCTACTGTTTCAGAGGGATCTACAGCATGCATATTTCCCAGAAATTCTTGTGAGGATTGTTGACTCTTAGTTACCTCTCCTGTAAGGAAAGCATGTTTACAACCTGCATGATTGTGGATTTTTTTTAAGTTCAGTTTTCTTCTCTTAAATGATAAGATATGAACGACCAAAATACCCAAACACACAATAACTGGCAAATATCTTGATCTTACAAATAAAACATGAATGTAGAAGATGAACGTTATCTATAACTAGACAAAACTGTACAAAAACTTTACTAAGCACATTTTTAAAATACTATGCAAAAGTAAAGTTCATACCAAGTTCATTTCAGTCTTTCAGCTTAAGTATAATATAATCATGTGTCATAAGCATGTCTTTATGAAAAACTTAGTATAGTATAAATTACTGTTTATCTTAATACATATATGAATTGAAATAGATACCTAAAGTTACATGTTTAGTTAACATAAGTATATAGTAAATAATAGGTAATGTATAATATGGCATATATTTCAATATATAATGCATAATACATATTCATCATATATAGTATATAATATATGATATTAAACAAATAGAATTAGTTACCAATTAGTGCTTGGGGTTTGTGATTGTTCACAATATTTACTTAAGTATCCCAAAATTAAAAAAAAATAACTGAAATTATACAAAATGTAGTGTAATTACTGCAGTTCATCAAATAATTTGCAAACTTAAAATGAACACAACATGAGAGGAAAAATAAATTGCAGTGTAATTTGAATTGCTTCATAAGAAAAGTACCTACTAAGTGATGATGGAACAGGAAGCTGATGCATAAGCTTGAGCCCAAGCCCAAGCAACAAATTCATTAATACCTGCTTGAAAAATAGGTGAAGCTGATCTCCAGGGATATTTTCTTCTTTCTTTCCTGTTCATTTCACAGATTCCACTCTCTATGATGGTGATGATTTGGGGGGTATTAATTTAAGGATACAGTTCAATATATGTTTTTCTGACTTCCACCATTCCTTGCAGTCAGAAGGTAAGGTAACAAAAGATTATAATTTAATTATTCGCTAGTGCTGAATCAGGTTCAAGGTTTCATAATTTCTGGCTTAAATTTGGTTGAATTAGCTACACAATTCCCAATAAAGGGTGCTTGCTATTGATTATGTTTTTCTTTGAACATATCTGTTTTAGGAGACACTACTGACAATACAGCTTATTATTAACAACATTTATTATTTAATAAAAATGGGCTTCTATTGTAGTAGGCACTCTATGCACACTCTCTRTATAGATCAGTCTCTGCCCAAACAACATACAACTAAATACATAGTCTAGAAACAGAGCTACACATTGAAGGTACACACAAAAGTAATATGATTTGACGTCAGTAAATATTATGTTGATCATAGATGTGTGCATGTGTAGTATGAACAGAGTGGATGAGAATAAAGAAGAACAGGATCAGCTAAACAAAAATGGAAAGAAAAAGCAGTGGGAGTAAAAGCATAGGAGAAAAGAGATTATGAGAGCTGGGGAATAGGTGAGGGAGGTCTGAAACTGATCGGCGCAAGGTGGGAGGGGTAATCAATAAACTGTAGGAAGTTCCCTGTTTGTGTGAAGATCTGTGCTTTATTGCCTCTACTTGAGGCTTAATAACTTTCTCTTTGCAGTTTTTCCCAAGGAGCATACGGAGGAGGAGATGGAGGCAAGAGGCAGAGGAACCTGCATGAGACAAGCAAACAGCCTATGCCAGAGCCTTTCTATATCCAGAGCTGGGAAGCCTTTGCTCACTTGTCCAGCACATGACCAGAGCCTCTATTCCCCCACCCTTGTCCCATACAACAGTGCTTGGTTTTGCCGGCTTCTGCAACAGCTCCATTCAGCTGGAGTCTAATTGGAATCAACTTACCAAGAAATCAGGTGCATTTAGACTTAGCACCTCTAACACTTACAGAATAATAAATAATGATATATTTTCAGGCCAATTATTCCAAGTGAGAACAACATTACCTAATTATCAGATATCAAATGTATATGCTTGCTACTTCATTTTCTCAAGAGCACTCAAGTGTGACARCAGCAATGCACATAGACAAGTTCAGTGGACTAATTAGCAACTGATAATGAAAAGAAAATACTGTTGAGGACTCTCTTGTCTAAAGTTCATACATTGATAGGTGAAAAGAACACTCTTGTTTCTACTATACTATTTGTTTCTTTCTGAGAAAATTTAATACTATAATAGAAAATAATTGAGTAGGCAACTTAGAATTTCAGCAAACCTCTTGCCAGAATTGACAAAACTTCTGAGCACAATAAATATTCAATACTTTTGAATACTGTAGCATTTTCCAGTTGTAGTAAAAAATATGAAGGATCTTACTGAGGTGGTAGTAATAGCCATGGCTTGTGAAACTTGTAAACAACCTTATGTTTAAGAAAACTGTGGGAATTCATTTTTTTAGAAAAAAGAAAAATTTTATACTTCTTTTCCAGACTAATGAGAAACCTGGCACAAAGCATGTAATAAAGACAGAGACAAGTTTTATTGTTATAAAATTACATTTGTTGTCATTATCTCATTATTATTTAATTTCTTATGTAATATGTAATTTCCTGACAGATCTGAAGCTTTAAAATTGCTTAGCCAGCTGTCCTGTGATTGGTACCTCAGCTGTGCAAACCTCCAAAGAGATATGCTTATACTGGAACTTTCTTAATGGCTCATTGTTGAAAGGATCCCTCTTAAGTCCTCTTCCGTCACACAACTGTAATACTGCAATATTCTTGATGGTAAATTATGAAGCTTGCAAAGCTTGGACTGACCTAGGTTATAAATTAAACCAACCTGTCACTAAAAGAGGGCCAGAGAAGCAGCAGGACAAATTAACTGTCACTTATGGATTTCACTGCTTTGGAAGTCTTCCCTTTATTTCTTCACTCTTATACTGATATGGTAGAGAGAACTGAGTTCATAAGTCAGTACAGTCTTAACTTTGACTTTTAACAGAGCAAGTTCCATTTAAAAATATTATCTCGTGTGCACATATATACATAATAATCTATGCATTTGTAAACACATACCAAATCAAGTTGCACCAAACAATATTAATACAAATGATACAACTTCATTCTGTCTCATATTAATTTTCTGCACAAACTGAAATACTATTTTCAAAACAATTAAATGATAAAATTGGATATATTTTTTCCTATATGTCCCATTATATACTTGATCTCCATGCATCTATTAAAGATATTTTTATTTTTTTGCAAATTTCATCCTATATATAGGGAGCTATACATTTGAACAATACATAAGAAAAAGAAAATACAAAAACGCACCTGAACGCCACACAGAAATGAAAAAAGGAAGAAGAAGGCAAATTCTGCCTTTCCAACAAAACAATTTGTGTTTAATGTTAGTGAAGAGGAAGCCTGTGACAGACAATGATTTTGTGTGTCAAACTATATGTATGAGGAATGTATAGCCACAGGCAAGCCAGTGTCAGCAAWGGCACCTGGGGACACCAATGAATCACAAAGAAAGGAGTCTGAAAGAGCAAGGCCCAGATTGTGTACTTGTGGCTTAGAGACAGCAGTCAGCTAACAGTAGTGTCTAATTCCTTTTCACATGGGGCAGAAGAAAATGAAAGTCTCTGCAAGCACTCTCCTCTCCCAGAAAAGCCCCTAATAACAAAGAGAATAGGCAAGATGAAAAAAAAATAGGTATCTTTCTACCACTGCCAATTAATTTGTGTGTGTTAATACACAGGGACCAGGCTATCAATAACCATGCTATTAAAAAAAAATGTAAATAAAAAATACATTAAAAAATAGTCCCCCTTAAAAACAAAGAAAAACGAATCAATCTAGCACAATAAATGTGATCCTCTAAATTTCATTTCAAGAAAATAAGTTGCCAGGATATTGCCAGTCATTTTCCAGTACCTCCCTCTCCTAGTGGACATTGTCACTCTTTCTCAATAGAAGATGTGAAAATTGAAAAGTCATTTGCAGCCATCTTTCATATACAGATGTAACATGCATAAATTTTGTTCCTGCAACAGTCAAAGACCTTTTGTCAAAGCCTAGAACAACAWGCCTTGAATAAAAAAGAAAGGTATTTCTTTTTTTAATTATTATTTTGGTGCTTTTGACTCACTGTTGAACTCACTGGAACCAAGATTTTCCATCAAAAATATGGATTAAAGCAAAACAGGCAATTGTCTAAATATGATTACTCCAAATATTTGCAAGTACTTACTGAAACAAAGATCTATTATCTTTTTCCTTGGATTGTCAGAAGTTTGAGGGTGTATTCTTTTTATACCAACTGCTTCACAAGAATAGCAATAAATGGAAGTAATTTGAATACAATGTTTGAGTATTTAAATACAGGAGAGAGGGGGAAAAAGTTAATAGGATAAGTACCAGAAAGGATTAACCGTAGCTAAAAAGGAGAGAAGATTAGTTTTTATCCTATCTATACAGACATTTACGTTTAATTCAGCCAAAAAAGATAGGGCATACCAAGCCAGCACTGAAAAATAGGAATTTTTACCCATTCCTAAATTTAAACTGAAGTCAGATTTATTAAAACCTGTAGCTAAGTAAATGACATAATACATAAGCTCTCACATGAGTAGTCTAAAAGTGTTTCAAAATTTTTACACTGTGCTAAGATTTCAGAAAACAAGAAGGGGAATATTGTTGCTGAAAGACATTTAATCCATACTATCAAAGTGGAGGCTTATGGATAATGAAGCCTGTGACACATATGTCTGTACAATGCAGGTTGTTTCACTTGAGCCTTACCTGTTTAAAGGAAGTAAAATCATAATTTTGGTTCAGTCATGTACCCCATAGCCTTCCACCAGCACAAAGACAGTGATCCATTCAATACATTAATGTCACCAAAAATTATCTACACTGGGGGCTTCAAAGGTATGACAAAAAAAMCAAACTGATATCAGATGTTAAGACCAAACTTTAATTTATGCACATATGTGTGTACAAGTCTTGTGTGTTTATTACAGTGTGTCTTGCTAAATCTGTGGATTTAATATTTTGCTCATTACAGGGCTTACATCATTTATAGTAATAATGTGTGTAACTTGACTTAGTATGGTAGTCTGTTTTTAAAAATACTCTGTCATTTTTTAGTGTTTAAATTTAGGTTTTCAAGCACTATATGCATTCCTTGTCATGTAAGGCTATGTTATTCCCAAAACTACCCACTATCAGCTGACACTACATCCACTCTGACTAAAACCAAACAGATGAGACAAACAAAAATATCTCAAGAAGTCTTACAAACCTGAAACCCTGCCTTTTTGCTCTCTCTCTACTCAGCCATAGTAGAATCCATTTCCATTCTTTCTCTCTGTGCTGTAAAAGGCAGTGTAAAATCTAAGTTAGAGTTACAGATTTCACTGGGCAAAGAAGAAATACTGAAACTATCTTTTGTGAACCTACTCTTGGTCTCAACAGTTCATGTTAGCTATTTCCACAGGTTAATTATATATTGTGGATCTGTTACCAGTTAATCTAATGTTTCAAGTATTATTGAAAAGATTCCATGAGAATACTCTATAGCCTTCAGTTTGACCAGTAATTGGTGCAGTATCATACTGCAGTTTTCACAATTACTATTATTATTTACTTTGCAGTTGTATCTAAAATTCCCAGTCTTCTTGTAATAGGGTCTAAGGGTGTATAACAAAGCTTTGTTTCTTTCTAAGAAGAATTTTCAGTCTAAGATACAAGCTAAGAGCCAATGTATAAATAAAAAACTGAGAGAAAATAAATAAAAGAAAACAAGAAAATATATATCGTCTCTCATTTAACTTTGGTTTACACTGTATTAAATTTCTAACCTTCACTGCGTTGGCTGAATTAGCCTTTACAATTCCATTTACAGATAAAAAATTGCCTCACTCCATTGTACATGGAGTGATGTACAAAATAACTAATGTTCAGTACACTGTGTATCTTTCCTGAGCTACTTTTACTGCAGAGCTACCATCCAGCTTACCAGTACGTAATATGATCACTGAAGAACATAGAAATAGCTGTTTGTCTTGAAGACATTCAATCCTCAAGAGAAATTTCAACAGCATTGTATAACTCAAGGCAGAATTTGTCTTTACATGGTGATTCAAATACAAAACAAGTATTATTTTCCAATCTAAAATACTAAATTATTTCACACTCGGTGGTATCAGAAAGATGGTGAAATTACTACTGAAGGTTATTTAATTATCAAAGAAGAAGCTAATTTTAAGTAAGACTTATTTTTTTAGGGGGAGAGATTATTGTTATTGTTCAGGTTGGATGTTATCCTTGTGGATAGAAAAGAGCTTTCACTCCCTTCCTGCCAAGCTTTTGTTAAAGGTGCAATGAAGTAATGACCCCGTGTTAATGAGATCAGTTTGTTGCTATGGTAATAGCTGAGTAGTTACAAATTAAGAGTCTGACTTCATCACAAGACCAGACCGGAAGTGTAGATGCCCTGTGAGGTAAAGTTTTCAACCTTTGTTTAAATTCAGATACCTCTAAAAACTTTTTGTCTTATCTTCTGTGAAGAGTTAACTAATTAGGAGTTTTTCCTATATATTCTTTTAATACAAATTTGTTTAATAGCTGTTGTTATAAGTCTAAAGAAGCACATATTTGAAGTTAGGGTACTGAAGACCTTTTAAAAGTTTGTGTATATATTACCTCAAAATCTCAGCATGCTATAGCTTTGCTCTAAAGAAGGTAAATTCTAGTTTTAAAACATGGGTTTGTTTAGTTTCTTTGATTTTTACATCCATAAAGCACTTAGATAACTTCCAATACCTCTTTATTTTTAATACTTTGTTTCATTTTTAAATGTAATGTTAACTTTTTCCATGAAAACTGGACAGAATAACATTGTATACTCAAAAGGTAGCTCTCTTGTTTGAGTGTAGGTATTGGATTAGTGTCAAAGACAGTGGTGACATCCCTGCTGGACTGTGTATGCTGGCATAACAGCTGTAGTGCTGCCAGCTGTAGTGTTGTCCTTTTCCAAAGTATGCTGTGGGAGTCAGTTCATGGTTGTGCAGCTTCACTATTCATATTAAGCCAATCCTGAAACTGGATGGATGGGCTGGATCAGAACTGGATCTACAAACTCAAATCTGCTGAGTTTATGCTGAAATCAGCATGCATAAATCAGTATACAGTTATGCTGAAATCAGCACAGCTACACCAAAGCTGCACTGCCCGTAGGCTATTGTACTAATAATTCAGGCAGAAATTTGGGAAAATCTGAGTCTTCTGCCTTTGAACCCACATTGTACTGTGTGGACTTAATAGCTTGGGTAGACACCAGCTCTACTGAACAGTGTAGGCATTCATCTAACAGGTTCCACCAATATCAAGAGCTCTGCTTTTAGTATTTCAAGATGTGGCATGAGCTTAGTAAGAGGAAGCAGCTCAGATCCACACGGTAGCTGTTCTTCYGCCTCATATTCCAAAGGGGTTTAATCCCTCATGCATCATGGGAYTGAACATAACACATTATGCTTCTCCTAAACCAGCCTCTCCATGGTACTTCTTTTTATTGTTTTTGGCAGTCTTCTCAAGTGTGTGTCCTACAGTGGATTCTACTTTGAGGTGTTCAGCTCTCCTAATGCATTAGTGTGGGAGTTTAATGATTTAACTGGGGAGCAGTGGGTGGAAGAGAATGAAGCTATCATATCACCATTTAAAAAAGCCTGCCGATGCATATTCAGGAAGTTTGCGGTAGAGCAGATATCTGAATTCCATGCCTTAGACCTTTAATCTAGGCCCAACAGGATTATAGGGGATTTCTTGTAGCACCCTAAAGAAGTTAGCAAAGGACAAATAGCTAAATTTGCTGTCCTGGTGCCAATTCTGTGGGAAATTTTTAAGGACTCTGAAAATAAAAAAGGGATTCAGTTCCATTGGTACTGATTTAACAACTCTACAATTCATTTAAAAAGTCAACTAAAGTTCAGGCATCCATATCTTAGATGTTACTTGTTTTGTCAAAACAAAGAAAAAATGATTATCTCTATAAGAAAAACATTTGTGAGCTCAATATAAGYAGTTTTAGGCTATTTCAGGGCAGGCACTTATAGGAAGAGAGATAGTTACAAAAGTTTAGTGAAATTGTGTCAATCAAGTGCTGGAAAAGTGACCAAATGAGCGTTACATCCAAATGAATAAATTTTGTTATTATTACACCATATCTAAACTGATTCTGCATACCACATAGACCACTGTACCACATAAGATACATATTTCAGTATTATGACACAATCAGACTTAATAAAATGTAACAATATAAAATGCTRTGTTATTTTTGTATCTGCTCCATTCTAATCTTATCAGTGAGTCAGATAAAAACTATTATTCAATAATTCAAAATGCATGTAGCATAAAGTAAAAATGCAAGTTTCCTTTTAGTGACCTAGAATTAATGAATTCAAAYAAAAGTTTCAAGACAGTGAAATGATATGCCATGGACTTCAAA
This sequence comes from Apteryx rowi, assembly GCF_003343035.1. Taxonomy (NCBI): domain Eukaryota; kingdom Metazoa; phylum Chordata; class Aves; order Apterygiformes; family Apterygidae; genus Apteryx; species Apteryx rowi. The sequence goes on along the minus strand of NW_020447210.1, from coordinate 71,241 downwards.
GGAGCAAGATCAATAATGCTATGATTTCAGTTCTGATATTTCAAAGAAGATAATTCATAATAACTTGTACAACTATGTTCACTGGTAGGAAAGGTACTTGAAAACTATTTTGGGATCTTTTTTTTCCCCTCTGTTAATAGTGCAACATAATCAAATTCCTCAATTATTGTATGTCAGTTAAGTAAAGAATACTGGTCTCATAGATCAGTATGCACAAAACAGAACTATCTATTTGAATTAGGCAAGTCAAAGACCAAGACACATCCTGAAACAGTCTCTTTACCCTCTGTTACCCCTTTCTTAACTGTGACATATATGCTTGGTAACATAAGGTGCCAACCTACTATTCAAAATTGTTAGTCATTTTTCTGGATACTCAATATTTGAACAAAATGAAGAGAGGACATTGCAATTCTTTCTGTTTTGACCACATCTATCTTTTCCATCTATCTTAATTTGCTTGAATTATTTATTTTGTAAAAGTTTAATACAGCAACTGTCACAAGTGAATTAAAAATAGTATTCTTTAAGTGTTGTCATTCTTATTTAAAAAAAAAGAAAACAAAACTTTCTTTGTAAAACTCTCTACCCTACGTATTCACAAATACTACTGAGGAAACCCAGTCTTTGGTCAGATTCTGTTACAGTAGATGTTTTATAACCAGAATTAGAAATCAGACAAACAAAAATCTTCAAGTCACTTATGAGCTTCAGACAGCAAGCTGACAGCTGCCAAAAAACCCCCATATAACCAGATAATATCCGTCATGAGWTAATCAACTATCATGACATAGCAATGGTATAACTGTTTGAGGCTTGTTTTTTGGTAGGGCTCATGAAAGAAAGTATTTTCAAGTATGGTTTCAAAGAGAGAATAACAAAAGTTATGTTTGAGGAGCATGACTGAAAGTTACTTGATTGAAAATTTAGTATATAAGCAATGGAAGTTGGCAGTGTGGACAACTTAACTCATTAGAAGTTAGCATCTTGATCGAAAATGAGAATTAATTGTATAAAAGAAAACCAGAGCTAAGAGCCTTGAAAGTGATGACAAGCATCTTCTGTTTGCTTATAAACTGGGGGAAAAAGCAATAGTGAAAAAGTTGAAATAAATGGATAACATGAGAAGAGAAACAATAAATAAAGAGATAGAAGAAATTATTACATTTCCTGATGTGAGAAGGGAGACTGGGTTGTAGCTGAAGGCAAGTGAGATCAATATGTTTTTATTTCTTTATTTTAGTGAAAAGCAAAGCACCCTTAACGAATTACTAAGATATGGTATAAAAGTTTTATGCATTATCATACTGTGTATCTCTAAAAAGAAGTGCTCATCCTACTTTACAACACAGTTTTTTTCTCTAAGTCCTTACTCTCTCTTTCATCAGTATGTATTTATAACAACGCGGAACTGGAACAACTAGAATCATTCAGATGGAGATCCCTGGCTGTGAAAGAAAACAGCCTGGGTGCATTGCTCATCCCATCTCACCTGTGTGTGTGCCTGGGCCCTGCTCTTTGTCCTACCTTTACCTTATGCCTTGTTACTTCCATGCAGAAACAGCTTTGCCTTGGCATAAAAAGGAATATAACTTCTACCTGCTAGCAAAACCATCCTAATATCTGGCAGTTCAATTTTTGTTTCCTCTCATGAAAGTATTTAAGAGCTAGAGTTTGAAAAAGGGGGAAGATAATCCAGCTGACTTTAAATGAAACGGCATGAGGAAAGCAAAGAGGAAGGATGAGGATTCTATCACATTTCAYTGAGCTTTGCATTCACGTCTTCCCCAGAGGATACCAAGCTATGAAAAATTACCATCAGATAATTGGTTGATCGTATACCATCACATTAGTGACACCTGCTAAGAGCCTTCTAGAAGTTAACTATTTCATACAGGCAAATGTCTAGAGGACACGTGCATTTACAATTGATTTGTTCATGTTCAAAGGGCTTTGCAAACAGAGAATTTGAATGATGACTGGGTTACACAGGCTACTTCCCTACAACTGTACTCAGCTGTGCATAATGCCTTAACACCTAATTTCTCACTTTTGAGATAATACTGACTAGACTGTTCAATGCTATTTTGACATGGTTTCGTGAAGATTAAATGTGTTTTCTGTAGCTACTGATATGCTTAGCACTGACAGAATGCAAATAATTTAACTGCTTTTACTTTSTTTGTTTTGAACTCATTATTCTAGGCTAATATGATATGTGCCAATACGATATTGACTGGGGATTTTTTTGAAAAGGCTCACCTCTCGTTTAGGCAGCATGAAAGCAACAAGAGGCTGGTCCTTATGGGGTTTTAACTTTTTTTTATTGAAAAYATTTATTTGCCTAAAGCATCAGTTTTCCCTATTTCTTTATTTTTCTACTTTAGTGTTTTTCTCATTCTTTCTGTAACTTTGGTGTGAATACTTAATTTACATTTAGAATTATTTTATTTACTGAAAAGGTTGAAAGCCTTTACTATCTGAAAAACTACTGTTCTCCCTGTATAGTGTCTTCTGTGACAAAAAAGAGTCTTTTAGACACCTACGTATTAACTTTGAAAAAAGAAAAGCAAAAAAAGAAGTTATATGACGCTTTGTAAGCATTGTGAATTGCCATATTTTTTACTCAGTTAATCAGGATATGATTAATACATGATTCCTATGATCCTCTCTAGATTACTCACACGTGTGTATTGGAAGAGAGGATCTGATTAGAAGGGAATAGTCTGTCGTCTCTTTGACTGCGGAGTATTTCAAGAAAATAAAATTAATGGGTTCAGGAAGTAACCATACAATTTCAAAGGGTTTCTAAATTTTTGTTTATTTTTGTTAAAGAAAGTCATTGTAAGAATATGGAATTCTTCTGGAGGACAAAATAAGAGTTTGATAAATAGGGTAAATAGTGGACAAGCTGTTCTTCATTGACATGTCATAGAATGACATTGGGGTTCAGTGCCAGACCCTTACTGTCATTAAGAAAAAAGGAATTGTTTATCTAGGACATTTACTAGGACATATCCTTTACTAGGACATAGACATACAGTGTAAGGGAGTTCATCCTTCTCATTGAGTTTGGTGTATTTGTACATCTGTTATTTAACCATACCATGTTGTAATCTCAAGATTTGTAGCTGTTTATTTCAGACTCTTCTAGAAGTTGTTTAATCTGGTGGTATAATGATTTATAGAGTTTTGCTCTACAGTGCAGCTTTACTGGCTCTACTTTGAATTTTTCAATCCTGTTATTGCTTTAGTGGAAGATAAATTCAAGCTGCCAGATCAGTTTCCATTTGCTTTATCTTTCTTGGATATCATAGAAACAAAACCAATATTGTGCATACTCCATATGTCGTGGCTAATTTTTTAAAGAAGAAAAAAGAAAAAAAAGCCTCATGCATTTAGAGTAAAAGTTTAAAATCTATTGCTTCACTATCCATAGTATTTTATGACCACTCCCCCAAAACACACACTATTGGCAGCCAACTAATACAAATGTGGCCTTCAATAATTTAACAAACAGACGAAGAGTGTGTTGCATAGTGCCTGAGGTGCCTTAGCATCAGTAATGCTAAGGGCTTGCTATTTACAGCTCTGCAACTTTTCACCTAAGCTGCTGCAGCAGTGTTTTTCCAGAGCCTGTGCGGCAATATTCCCTTGTGCTCTTGTGCTGTTATTCTGGTGCTATTGGTCTCATGGGCTTGCAACTGCAAAACCCCGATATTGTTGCTATGGCAGGTTCTCATGGGAATYGACTACCACTGCCATGAGGATCACCCCTCTTCATCCCCCTTCATTTCTTGTTTCATAGATTGTAGTTTATACTAGAGAAAACCAAGCATAGTGCACAACAAAGCACATAGTAGTCATTTAAATACTTGATAAATATTATCCAATAGTACATGTGCATGGAGACTTAATAGCCAATAAATATGCAACACTGATGTTCTACACAGTTCTAATGGTATCAGAAGCAGGAATAACCAGTAGGGAGTTTGAGTAGGTCCCACTGAAAAGCAGATGGTACTAAAGGAAAAGCATGGCTAAAACCATTTTCATCGTTGCAATACTACTGCACTGGAGTGAACCCCAAGGGGAAGATGCCTATCTGAGACCCTAGACATTGGGGCATTTTCCCCTTCCCTTCTTTGTTTCTTCCTCTCCCACTCTCCTTTATTTCCCCCAAAGTAACTTTCACCATTAGAGTTGAGGTATGCCATCAGCTATAGACTCATTAATAAATCTTCATACATGTGAAGTTGTCTCAACCTCCTTTCTGCAGCAACTTTATGTTTATTTAGAAACTGCCAATAATTTCATGAACAAGGGGAGAACATGGAAAGTGCAGTATGTGTTGTTAATTTTTTTTTTCTTTTCAACAGCCCCTTAACACAGCTCACAACAGGCAACTCCTGAACATGGTTCTGTCTGCCCTAAGTAACTGGATATTTTAGTTCAGTGTCATGGTTTCTATTCTGTCTGAATAGTTTTGTCTGTTATGCTCCTGAAACAGTAAATCATCCCGCCTCCATAATTGCCCTCCTTGTCACTTGAGAATTTGAACAGGAATATTAGAAACACTCACCTCTTTTGATCAGAACAAAGGATCCTTTAAAAGCTTGTATACTGATTTATCACCAGGGAAAGAAATGAAAACTCTGTATTTTATAAATTATTTTGTTCTTTAACTTTCTGTATTTTTCAGAAGGCCTTTTCCCTCTTTTAATATCTAATAAGATCATACTTTTTATGCAACTTTAAAACATCCTTGTTCTAATGTTTTACATATCTCATCGATTGATTTGAAACTCATATTATTGTAATTAATTCGGATATACTTATCTATTAGCTTAAGAATATAATTTCATAACTGATTTATACAATTTTATCCACCTCACTAAGCGGGACATGCATGTCTTTGCCAACAGGTTGGCTAACCTGGTAAGGAGGGCTTTAAACTAGGAAAGACGAGGGAAGGGGAGAATTATAGAGAAAGGGTWGTCGGCAAAACGCGGCTCAAATCGGGACGCCTCCAGTGGGTGCATGCAGCCAGGGAAGTGTGTACTGGACACTGTGGAGGAACCTCTTGCACCCCTCCTGGGAAATCTGCGTGCTCGATCACCTCCCTGAAAAGCCTGTACACCAATGCATGCAGCATGGGGAACAAACAGGAAGAACTAGAGATGTGTGTGCGGTCGCAGGGCCATGATCTCATTGCCATTACAGAGACATGGTGGGATAGCTCGCATGACTGGAGTGCTGTCATGGATGGCTATGTGCATTTTAGGAAAGACAGGCSAGGAAAGTGAGGTGGTRGAGTTGCTCTTTATGTGAGAGAGCAACTGGAACGTATTGAGCTGTGCCTAGTGGTGGATGAAGAGCGAGTCGAGAGCTTATGGGTAAGGATCAAAGGGCAGGCTA